>NC_072440.2:90629375-90940468 GCF_028878055.3 Symphalangus syndactylus
GGCTGGGAGTGTTTTTTATTCTTACAGCAAACTTCACAGGATCGTGGTGCTTGTCAATAAATCAATGTTGACATGTAAGAAAATACTCAGTAGTAAGCAAGTGAAACTGCTTTGCTCAGGTGGGAGAGAGATCTGATCACATATGCAATGTGAGGAGTACTCAGACCCTCCTTCAGATAATGTTCTATCACTTATAATGGGCTTTTGTTCTTGGTCAACTTAGTAATTTTTATGACTACCACCCTTTTCTTTCTCCTCTGTGTTGGCAATTGTCACTTAGGCTCTGCAACTGTCCATATTAAATAGCAAAAGGCAGAAGTAGGTCCTATGGAGCAATCAGTCATAAGAAAGGACTTCTGTTTTTTATTCTATTTGTGCCAAATAACAGCAATGGTTAATGAAAACTTTACATTAAAACTCATGGCATTAAAGCCATTAGTTTCTTAAAGGACAGATGGGCTATCTCTTCCAATAGTAAGAAATTTTAAAAATCAATATTGAGAGCTAAAAATGAGGTCACGTAGTGTCAACCATCCTCCAGTCTTTGTGAGTTCAGATTTCAAGAGCAACGTATTTGGTACTTGGAAGCTTGCACTTGATGTGAACACTGGAACCCTTTATAATATTTCATCGTAGTATTTCGTCACTCTGAAGTTGCCCTCTCCAGATCTAAGTAACTCACGAAATTGTGTCTTTTAGGGTTTCAGCTCTTGTCTCGAGGATCTCATCTGGTTTGGCAACCAAAGGGAGGAATATTAATTCAAAGAACTTAGAATATCAGAAAATGACAAGGCTGAAGCAGAATGTACACTGAACTATAGAAGTTTTACTTCACCTATAGTCTTTGTAGGGCTTGACATTTAGTCTTGAATATAATTTTGGTTCATTGGCTAAGATACTAAACTTAAGAAGAAAGACAAATGTAGACTAGCGTGTTGGAAACATTGGGAAAACAGCTTGCTAAAACAGAGAAATAAAAACATGAGTTAAGAGAAAGAGATTATCCATTGTGCAATCCACAATGGATAATCCCAGCCCCATAAAAGGAAGGCTTGTCTGCCTCTCTGTTTTTGTGCCTGGTCTTCTAGTTCTTATCCAGACAAATGGGCATCCTGAGACCTCGTAGCTGGTGCTGCTGTCAGTGGGCTCCCAGGCAGTCACACTTCATCCGAGTTATGGAGCTGACCCTGACCCTGTTGAAGAGAGGCAGGCAGGACGACCTCCAAATGCTTTCGGGCAAGAATAACAATTGCAGAAGAGTTTGAGACAAACAGGAGGGATGACACGATTTGTGATTAGTGAGTGATTAAGATTTTAGAACTTTGTTCCAGTCTTTATAAAAGCATTTTATGAGGCATGTGTTCACCTCTATGTGCATGTCGTGAACCTGGATATTGTAAAATGCCAGAATCGTGGTTTCAAATAGCCTCACTAAATGTGGATCTGTTAGAACAATTTTATGAGGTTTATATTTAATCTTCCTCAACACTACCTAAAGCCAGTGCCATTAAAATGGTGGTCGGGCGTGGTGGCTCATGTCTGCAATCTGAGCACTTTGGGAGGCTGAGGCGGGTGGATCACCTGAAGTTAGGAGTTTGAGACCAGCCTAGAAAACATGGTGAAACCCTGTCTCTACTAAAAATTACAAAAATTAGCTGGGCGAGGTGGCAGGCACCTGTAATCCCAGCTACTCAGGAGGCTGAGGCAGGTGAATCGCTTAAACCCAGAAGGTGGACATTGCAGTGAGCTGAGATCATGCCACTGCACTCCAGCCTGGGCCTCAGGAGCAAAACTCTGTCTCAAAAGCACAAAAAGTCTTCCTTTCGGTCCCCACTCTATTCCATATATGATCGTCTCTGTGTTTACACAGAGTTGTCTCTGAGTTATGCATAGTCTGAAAGGAGCAGAAGTTCCCAAGATCCAGTAATGCATGTCAAAGCTGTGATGTCACGAAACCAGCAGAACCATGCTGAAAACAGGCCTGGCCCTGGCGTAGGATAGTACAGACAGGCCAATCTTGCTGCTCTTTGCCAAAAAGCATTAATTAAATTTGGAGACTATTTTTCCATCTGAAAGTTTAAAAACATATAACCAACCCTGCCTTGATTGTGTTAGACCAAAGTAAATGACGTCACATCATGGTACCTGCCCACCTGCCAACAGACCAACAGCAACTAGAATCACAAATGCCAGAGCTAACCCTCAGCATAAACTAGAGTCCGTATCAGAGAGTTCAGACACTAGTTGTTGAGTTTTCTAGGTATACCTGTCTCTGCAGAGAAGTATCACTTCTGTAGAGAAGTGGTTGTCAACTCGGGTGATTTTGCTCCTCACCCAAAAACTATCTGGCAATATTTGGAGACATTTTCAGTCGTCACTACCGTGAAGTTGCTACTGATATCCAGCAGGTGAAGCCAGGGATGGCTCCTACGCTGCACAAGACACCCCTCCTTTACCAAGAATTATTTGGCCCAAAATGTCAATTGTGCTGAAGTTGAGAAATCCTGCCCTAGAATCACTAGAATATTGCAGAGCTGAGATTTTCAAGGTATAGTTAGAAAGAATGACACTCAGCATAACCTACCCAAAGTGCAGGTTTTTGATACTCTTCTAAGTCCTCTCCCTCACTCACACCTCGCCCCTATGACAAGGCTCCCATGTCATTCTATAATTGCATGTTCTGTCCTTGCATTGCATGTTCTATAATTGCATGTTCTGTCCTTGCATTGCATATTCATTTTACGTATTCTTGATGGGGCAGGAGAGCCAGTTGTATGGGGGAATAAAAATCATCAAGACTTGCCTTTAAAGTATTAGGTTACTACTTGGAACTTGGCATATAATTCAGATTGGGCCTCCTTTCTTCAGCCTTCAGATAATTTATACGCAGTCTCTACTGATGATCCTCTCTCTGGCCTCCTGAACAGTTCAGATCTCTTAGCCTTTGAATTAAACATGCTTCACTCATGAAGTACTTTCTCTTGACTTGGCACAAATCATTAGTCCTGCTTGTTTGAAGTTTCCATGTCCATAGCCCACCTCTGCAACTCACTTCACATTCCATTTCTGCAAGAAAGCCTCCCCCGCTGTTCCTGTTTGCATTTCTCTTATTTTCCTAAACAATGAATCACTGACTATGGCGTTTTCCCCCATCACCCCACCTTGTGTTAGCTGGGTTTTCACTATCCAAGTCTTATCTCAGCAATGAATGGTCATGATGAACACTGGGTATATATAAAGAAAAGGAAACCATTTCCTTGTATTATTAATAGTTTCAGAGCTTACTGTATTCCGGAAACTCTGCTAAGCATTTTATATGCACTGTCTCAATTTTACAAGGAACATATGATTCTTCTTATTTTATAGATGAGTAAATTGAGTTCAGAGAATTTAAATAAATTGTTCAAGACCACGAGCTTTTAAATTTCAGACCTGCAATTCAGACGCAGATCGGTGTGAACGTAATGACCCATGCTCGTAACTAGTCCATTGCACAGCCTCCCTCAAGGTGTTCCCCATCTCAGAGAGAGCTATGTGTGCTCATTTGGAGGCGGAAAACCTCCGTGAGCCAAGTCAGGCTAATAAGCTTTGTGGTGACTCAGCATCAGCAAGCTCCAGGCGGGCATCCCACTGATAACTTTAATGCACCTTATCTGAAACCAGCCTTGAGGACCCCTTGAACACATGGCTCAGCACTACACAGTCTTATGAATAGTAATGAAATCCAATCAGGAGCAGAGGCCTTAGGTTTTAATTGAGCTATCCTTTAAAGGACTGCTCTTCTCAGTGTCAAGGTCATGTTCCCCTAGCTAAGGCAGTTATTTTATGTGTGTAACAACGATAATAGGCATTGGAGACACATTGAGGACAAGTGGCATGCAGCATGAAAGAAAGAAGGAAATATACGAAAAGCAATCATTGAAGTATACACTATAGACTTTCCCATTGATAATTGGTTTAAATTATTAAAGCACATAAGAGGTTATTAACTAGAGAGAGTATAAATTACTTTTTTTTTTTTTTTTTTGCTGAGCATGACTTTTCAAAGTCTCCCAAACTTCCACATTAAAAAAGCTTTAAATTTGGAGTCATTAGAAAAAAAGAATCTCTTAAAAATTATCTCCAGAGTAGATGGATAAGGAAAGAGCAGATGCTGCATGAATTTGAGATCATGTTACCTGCCATGAGAATATAAAATGTGAAATGATATTTAAATAATGCTAATAGGGCTCAGTAGGTGGCTGGCATTGGCCAAATCCAAAGAGTTGGCATTGCAGGCCCCTGGGACAGGAAACATCTCTGGGCGATTGGGACAGACAGCTGAGCACACACCCTCAGAATTCCTGGAAAACTCTGTGACCGCAGCTCTGGGAGCACAGCCGCCTCAGGATGGAAGGACACATCTTCAGTAGATACCACTGGGAGGGGCCTCATCTTCCACCTCTGCCTGTGTGCAGAGCAAGGGAGGGGAGCAGCCAAGCCCAAGAGATTTCAGGAAGAGGCCAGGCCAGGGAAAATGAGTGACATACATCTTCCTTCTCCTGCTTCAGATGCTGACTTATATCCCTGTTCTCCAAGCCCTCCTGACTTTCCTGCAAATAGGTCTGATGAGTCTGTTCTGATCTAATGCTACTCCAGTCTTCTGGGGCTCTGAATTAGCATTTTGAGGATGTACTGTCTTGGCAAGAGACCCTATATCTAGTAAGGCCAATTATCTCCTTAGATTTCTAGTTCTATCTTTATTCATTAACTCCCATTTCCTCTCTTAGAAATGAGCTCATTTGGTCTGCTTGCCTTTTCTTTGAATGACTTTTCCTCCTTGTGGCCTAAATCCAGGATCTTTTTGCTCAGTCTCTCTCTAGGCCTCCTCCTTTGCCCTGTGGTTTCCTCGCCTCTACTTTTCATTTCTCAGTGGTGCTTCCACTGAAAGAATGAAAAGGTCGAGCAAAACTGCTTTCTCCTGCCAAGCACAGGCCAAGCTCTGCTTTTGTCAAGCATGTCAGAATGACAGAAATGCTACAGTTTCAGCGCCATCCTTTTAAAGATGGTCATGATATATCATTGCATGAAGTAAGAGGCTAGGAAACAATGTGCCTAGCACACACACATACACACACATGCATGCACACACATACACACTGCACACATATTGTAATGGATACTTCTTACCAACCTTCCTCAAACTTGTATTATTTTTGTAATTGTTTCTCCTCCAGGTCCAACCATAGTCTGTTTTTTTTTGAGACAGAGTCTTGCTCTGTCGCCCAGGCTGGAGTGCAGTAGCGCAATCTCAGCTCACTGCAAGCTCCACCTCCCGGGTTCATGCCATTCTCCTGCCTTAGCCTCCCAAGTAGCTGGGACTACAGGCGCCCACCACCATGCCCGGCTAATTTTTTGTATTTTTAGTAGAGATGGAGTTTCACTATGTTAGCCAGGATGGTCTCGATCTCCTGACCTCGTGATCCGCCCGTTTCGGCCCCCCAAAGTGCTGGAATTACAGGCTTAAGCCACTGCGCCCGGCCCATCCAACCATATTCTTATACGGTGCCGACACTCTTTTTCAGGATCAAAATCAAGTTAATAAGACCAACAATATTTTTTTCCCAGATTCATAATTATTTTCAAATTGGAAATGGAGAAGTATTTTCTACTCCAGAATCAAAATTACCCCACATGGATGAAGCTGTACTGCAGAAAGAAATAATGATGTTGGCAGCCAGAGAGAAAGGATAATCAGAGATGCAGAAAGCAAGAGTGCTAATGGAGTTTCAAACTTGGGTTCCAATTACTCTCCCGGACTTCCTGTAATTCAAATGTCAGCTTCTCCTTTGATTATGTGACCTTACTAGATGTCCTTCCAATAAATTCACTTCTTATCTAACCTCTGTTAGTTCACTTACTCTTGCTTATATCCAAAGAACTCCTGAATAACATAGAAATATATGCTTGAATAACATACACCAATATATTAACAGTACTTATCTCTGGATTTTTTCTTTTATTTATCTGCATTTACTGCTGCTTTATAAGCAACCCCAAATATTTACGTACTTTTATAATAACTTACTCTTTTTGTCATGGTGATTTGTCTACTTATCTGATTAAAATAGAAATACTTTTCAAAAGAATAACAAATGTAATTGTGAAGAAATTCAGTAGATATGAGGCATCCATTACCACTGGGTCAGAATCGTATGTTTGTCCAGCAAATATTTATTGAGTGCCCAGTACTACCCAGCACTGTTGGCCAAGAGTGAGCAAACCTGGACTCTGTGTTTGTGAAGTTTGTGAGCTAGTGGAAGATACAGACAAATCAGTAATCACTCAAACAAATGCAAAGTTGCAACTGTGATGATTGCTATGAAGAGAAGAAACTTGGAAATAAGGAAATATGACCTAGTTAGAAAAGTCAGGAATACTTCCTGGAGAAAAATGACACTTAAGATGAGATCTGGAGATAAGAACAAGTTAACTCAGAAGAGAGGAAGAAAGAACATTCCAGGGAGTGGAGGCTGCATATCAGATGCTCCATGTAAGGAGGGGATATGGGGCATCTGGGACATTGAAAGAAAGCCAGTGTCACTGAACTGGAAAGAGCCAAGAGCTATAGTGTGAGAGGGGGCTGGTGAATTAGGTGATGACCAGAGTATGAGACACCTTGTGAATCAAGTTCAGGCATTTTGTTTTTTTCAGAGTGTGGAAGGGCTGTTAATGGACATGCATGGAATGTCTCTGTGCATGTGTGTCTGGGATATGAGTGGTGAAGTATGATCAGATTTGAATGTTTTAGGCATCACCCTGACTAAGGTGGTTTGAACGTCCCATACAAATCTCATGCTGATATGTAATCCACAATGTTGGAGGTGGGGCCTGGTGAGAGGTGATTGGATCATGGGGGCGGATTTCCCATGAATAGTTTAGCACCATTCCCTTGCAATAGTGAGTGAGGTCTCATGAGATCTAGTCATTTAGAAGTGTATAGCACCTTCCCCGCCTCTCTCTCTTGCTTCTGCTCTTTTCATGTGACGTCACTGCTCCCTCTTCCTCTTCCACAATGATTGGAAGCCTCTTGAGGCCTCCCCAGAAACAGATGCTGCTATGCTTCCTGTACAGCCTGCAGAATTGTGAGTCAATTAAACCTCTTTATAAATTACCCACTCCCAGGTATTTCTTTATGAATACAAGAATGGACTAATACACTGACCATGGAACATAGACAGATGTGGGAAGATCCAGAAAAGATGCAGCTCAATTAATTAGAAAGGCCTCTGGAATGGGCACAAGCCAGGTGAGAGATGATGGTAGCTCATCACGGGATAATGGTGATGAAGCTAGAGAAAAGAGATTTTTGGGTGTATATTCACATCTCTGTTTTCAAGAAATGTAATTCCTATCAAAGGCAGGAATTCCCTTGTCACAGACGGGGGACTGGAATTTATACAAACATAACTTGGCCAAATACAATTGAGCTAAAATTTGTTGAGCCTCATTTCTATCAGAAGTAAATAGAGAAAGCTTCAAGCAGAGGTAGGACCCAAGCTACGTACTAAAGAATGGGTCAGCTTCTGTGTAAAGGGGAGAAATTATTGTGGGATTTAGTAAGAAACAGGAGACACCCTCAAATTGGGTAAATTGAGAAGAGTTCAATAAAAAGACTACTTATAAAGGTATGAGCAATATGTACAGAAATTCCAAGGAATGGTGACATACCACAGGTCTAGTAACCACCCTTAGACTTGAAATATTGAGAAGAGGAAGTGGCCCCTGGAAGAGACAGAGTGCTATGTAGATAAATTACCTAATGAAAGTTGATGCTTTACAACAAAAGGTAAAGCAAACTCAGTATAATCCTGCAGGGAGGGGAAGGGCGGGGAGAAATGCGTACTCTGACCTCACTCTCCTTTCTCCCACCATATCCTAAACTCCTGCTTTCCTTTGGCTCAACCTCATCACAGGCAGATAGGATGAGAGCTCTTTAATGAAGTGCATACATGTCAGTTTCCCAGGACACAAACCAAAGTAAAGAAGAATGGAGCGTGCTCCTACAAAGGAAAATAAAAGAAGATCCATAAAGCAAATCCAACTCATGGACACTTACTAAACATGCACTGTGTTCATGTAATGGCTCCAAGAATCTTAGTGGACATGGACAGAAGTACACACCTGGAGTGGACCTATAAAAGCTCAAAGTCAAATGGCAGAAAGACGATATGGGCATTGAAAACATTGAATGAAAAGAAAAGTAATAAATCACAAGAGAAGAGAGTAACTGAGGGTGTCACTAGGCAGTACATTAGCAATTAATTACCAGACACCTATGCAGTTAAAATGTACTGCTGGCCTTCAGAGGTGAAGGAATCCATGGCCTAGAATGACCATAAAAATTTATTTTAACAAAAAGACATGACTGTAGCCTTTTAGGGTAAAGAGATTTTAACATTTGAAGAGCAGAGAGACAGGTACAGCATTGCAGGCTAGGAAATGTGAGAGTTCAAAATGGCAGACCAGGAGGAAAGCAAGTTGTGTTTGGGAAAACTGACTTTTTGGTTATTAGAAAGACCATGTAAGCAAGCAGAGATCAATTGTGCTAGAAATGTTTTTCAAATTGAGCATCTGGTGTGTGTTAGGCACTGCTCTCGGCACTGGGGATACAGCTGTGAACATGATCAACAAGGACCCTGCAATCGTGGAGATTAAATTATAGTGAGGCAAACAGAATATAAATAAATATACACATTAGGTGAAAGCCAGATAGCTTCGGGTCTTATGGAGAGAGTTACTGTTGGAGCATGTACTAGAGAATGACTAAATGGTAACTATATGGGATGGTCGAAGATGACCTCAATGAGGAGTCTCTACACTTAGATAAGACGCAAATAGCAAGAATGGTTCTTGTTCTGTATTATAATCAAGAGGAAGAGGATTTCAGGCAGAGGGAGAAATGGGATCCATGGGCTAAAACAGGTACTTGAATGATGTTTTTGAGGAAATAAATGAAGATCAGGGTGGCTAGAGCATTGTGATGAAGGTTTATACCAGGTGCTGGCTGGCTTTTATTCCTAGTGAGAGACAATTGTTGCATTTTCAGGGATTTTGTAAGTCAATTGACATAACGTTAGTAGCTTATAATTGGCTATGGTAGGAATATTCATACCAGAGAAATTGGCAAACACTGTGAATCAGGATTCCCTCTTTGTCCCCAACCTTCAACTCCCATTCAGAGAGCCTGTTATTGAGTATTTTCTTCCATACCACAGAGTGAGTATAAGAAGCAGCTGCAATAGTAACTAGGAACCAATCATTTTAGGCTTTATAAGGCAGAGAAAGGAATTTGAATTTTAGGTGTGTTGGGAAGCCATTAGTGGGTCTTATGTAGGAAATGAATATGGTCTGATTTACATATGTAAAGGATAATTCTGAGTATATTATGGAACACTTTGTAAATAGGTAAAAAGAGAAATAGGAAAATCAGCTATTGCATTAGACTGAGTTAGAAGTGGCAGTGGTTTTGCTAGAGGGTATATAAAAGGAAGAAAACTTAATAATGTTAGGCCTGACTATAGGTAGAATCTATAGTTTTTACTCATGAATTGGATGTAAGAATTGAGGAAAACAGAAGAACCAAGTAAAAATTTTGAGCTTTGGCTTGGGAAACTAGGTATATGGTAACGCCAAAAAGAGAGATGTAGGGAATTGATGTAGGAGCAAAGCTGGGCTGGGAAATTGAGAAAATTATACCTGCCTTGTTAAAGTTGAAATACCCACATGACATTCACCTGGAAGGATATTCACACTTGGATTGTTGGGGAATAATAAGAACTAGAGATACAGTTTGAGGGTCACTGGCATAGAGATAGTAATTAAAACCAGGATGTCAGTTATATCACCTAGGGATAATGCAAAGAGAGAGAAAAGCAGGAGATAAGACAGATCGAGCAGAGTGGGAGAAGCCGGCATTGAAGAATGAAGAGGAAAACCAGGCGTGTCTAGTGCCATGATGCCAAGAGAAAAAACCCAGCTCTGAGAAGATGGGAGTTTGTTTGCTAATGTTATTGAGGGATAAAGTAAAATAAGAAGAGAGAAGTAACTTGGACTGGCGGCAAAGCGATCACCAGTGCTCCTTATAACTGTGGTGTCGATAAAGTTACGTGGACTGGATGAAGGAGCCTCATTGGAATAAACTCATGTGAGGATGCTCACTGAAAAAGCAGACATGAGTATAAAAGGGGCAGGGAGCAGGGGGAGTGACAGGAGTTGAGGGGGACGTGGGGTCAAAAGAGGTTTTTGCTGACTACATTTTATTTTTCAGATAGGAATGATGATACCAGATTTATCTACTAATGGGAATGACGTAGGTTCATTGAAAAGGGAACATCACGTATGTTGGGGAGCCAAAAAGTCAAAATCCTCGAAAAGGTGAGAAGGAATGGGATCTAGGGCACAAATGAGGGGTTGTTAATTCACCAAACGTGTATTAAATGATTCCTATGTGCCAAGTTTCACTGAACAGATCTCTAAAAGCACATCTGGAATATTTTCCAGCATTAAGTTCCCCTAGGTGATTTCAAGCTGCTTGAGAACTGAGAGCTTATTTTGTTATTGTTCTCCAAGTCTCGGACACCAGCCCAATTTCAGGTACACATTAAGACTTAATAATAAGTATTTGCCAATTATATGTTGAATAAAACTAAAAAGTTTTCATTTAAATTGTTACCATTAGCAGTTATTGGAACATTTGATTTAATCATAAGCAGCATTGAGGAGACAGACATAACTAGCAAAAATAGACAACTTCAATTACAGATTTTTTTGTTCCTTACTTTAAATTTGACTTAGAGTGGCAGGGAATAAGATTGAGGCCAGATGGATGTGGGAGTTGGGGAAGAGAGAGCTCCCTCTCTAAGTCACTAATGAAAGAGAATTATTGTATTTTACATAAAATCTAGTTTATTTTAATTCTTGAAAACAACTAATCGTACGCATCACCTCAGTGTACCTACACATAGTATTTTCAAATTTTGCGTGTGTTATCTTAGTGCGTCTTCTCTATAATTGTAACCTACTGAGCTTCCCTGAAAACATACTTCACTTCTGCCTGTGTATGTGCCCCTGAGGCCAGTGCAACCAACCCCAATCATTTTTCATAACCCCAGCACCACTCCGTCACTCATATATCACGCTCAGTCCCACATCTTGTTCTCTCCCTTGAAATGGTTCCTTCTTTCTTCTTTTATTATGGAAATTTTCTCATCTTTCAACATCCAATTCAAGTCCCATCAACTCTTAAGAAATCTTTCCAAGAGTAAGAAATGTATCCACTTGCTTAAATTCTGTAGTATTTAGTGAATTCGTTATTTAGCAATTGTCGAATAACACCTCATATTTAATTTGGTGGCATGCGCGTGTGCATGTGTGTGTGAGAGAGAGAGGGAGAAGGGAGAGAGTTTCGTATGTATCTGTAAGAATTTTAACCTGAATAGATACATTGATGTTACGAAGTTGGCTTTAAAATAGCTTCTGCTTCTCAGAAGTTCAAAGAACAAGATAAGAAGTTATCTATAACAAAATACTTCAGGCTTACTCTCTGCTTCAAAGATGGTGCCTTCTAGCTGTGTCCTCACATGGTGGAAGGGGCAAACAAAGTCCCTTAGGCTTCTTTTGTAAGAGCATTCATTCTATTCATAAGGGAAAAGTCACTCATGATCTAATCATCTTCCACAGGACCCACCTCCCAGCATTATGCTGGAGATTGCATTTCAACACATGAATTTTGGGGACACGCAAACATTCAGACCGTAACGAGGGCTAAATAACTTTTGGAAACTCAGCTATAATGCAGGCGAAACATTTCTGATTGCTTGTACTACATAAATGCTGTATCGACCACATCCTCCTAAGTAGTAGGGTATTGACTCTGTTCTTTTTTCTCGAAAATTATTTTATATATATATATATATATATATATATATATATGCATATTTTCTATTTTTGAAAGCTTTTCTAAAATACATGTTTTAGAAAAGAAACAAAGTTTTTTCAATCACTGTAATCACTGTCACATCCAACAAATTAACCACAGCTACACGGAGGGAAGAGGCAAAGTAATGGGATTAAGTGGAGAGCTCACAAGACTAGGTTTCAAAAACCTGGAATATTCTTGAATCTGCCTATGGATGTGTGATCTTGGGATAGTCATTTCCCTTTTGCAGGCCCTCGATTTCTGAAATGAAAGGTTTTGACTAAATGATGTTGAAGGTCTTTCCAGCTCTGTCAGGACACGATGCTAAGGTTGTAAATGAGATCTGAGTTTATCACTCTCCTTTGATCAACACTGCAGACCTTGCTCTTTCCTGACATGCTGTGCTTCCCGGAACATAATTGACATAATGCGGGTGTCATATCTCTTTTGATTCCCCAAGCATAAGCGAAGTCATCAACTCTCCTCATTTAACCTTTCAACAAATAGCTCTGTTTGTTTCAGCTGGGGGCAGTATATATAATTATAATAAAATGTCTTAATACAAAGATGAACACATAATATTCAAGCCACTAAATTAGAAAATATCCATGTCCCCATATGGCACCCGGAAATCACTCTGCCTTTAGCGACTAGTTTTCAATTAGTAAAAATGGAAATCAATTTAGCAAACATCACGTCTATGCTCGAGCCAGAGCTGTCCTAATGTCCCCTACAGTGGTGTCCTTGCAGGAGCCAGCGCAGGCAGCTAGCAGTGCACCCCGTTTCGCAGACGGAGACAGGCTTTGTTGCTAGCCATGCAGATGCCCTCTGGCAATCCTCACTGGCGCCTGCCTCAGCAACAGAATTGGCTGCCTCTTCTTGTTTGTCTCTTTGCTCCTATAGGCGTAATGTGGGTATTTGTTTTACTAAAGGGTTTGCTTCACTCACGAGGTATTAGACCTAGGGATCAGACATGAAATAATTATTCAGCCTCCAGCAGCTTTTTTTTCTTGTGCTGCCATTTCTAAGCCAGCAGTCAGTTTCTGCAGGGATCTGTGTTACAGGAGAAAAGCCACTCGCAGCCTGACTAGATTGCGTATAGACGGAGAAAGCCCTATTAAACCCTTTATCTACTGTTACCTTGAAAACAAAAGAGCATCCTCCAGCTTTTCTCTGAATTGCTGTATTCCAGGAATCAAGTAAATGACTCGGCTGTTAGTCTCTGTGAAACTCGGTTTACATCTTTTACATCTGGTGATGGTGACCTT
This sequence comes from Symphalangus syndactylus, assembly GCF_028878055.3. NCBI lineage: Eukaryota > Metazoa > Chordata > Mammalia > Primates > Hylobatidae > Symphalangus > Symphalangus syndactylus. The sequence continues at coordinate 90,642,603 of NC_072440.2, forward strand.
CACTTGGGGCCTCAAAACTCACTCACACACTGTGTCTTCATCATGTTTATGTGCCTTTGGATAATTTCTATGTCATCATCATAGGCATGATTTTTGGCCTGTTTTCTAACTGCTGCTTCTAAGAATTGATTAGAAGAATGAACATTCAATCTCTTCCACACAGGACCAAGTTCATTCTGTTTTGTTGTTGTTACTGAGAATACCACTTAGCATATTGTTATCTATTTCCAAAAATCTTCCTCATGTTTGCCATCAATAAGCCTCAGGATTGTGTTTTAGTTCATCCAGTCCAAATAACTCATGCAGAGTATTTGGCATCTGAAGTTGTAGATAACCACAGATAAGTACATTCAATCACTCCTCAAATGTGGAATGAGCAATCAGGCGCTGGGTTCCACAGCACTTGCCTTTCTGGAGATCATAGTCCAGCGAGAAAGACAGAAAATGGAATAGGCACAATTACGGTAGAATACACTGAGAAAGGTACTGGGTACTGGGAGAGGCAAAGTACAGGGCAAAATGGAAGCATAAGGCGAATCACTCCTTCTAGCTGAGCAGGTCAGCCTCAGGTGACTTTTTGTGACACAGTGCAAGGCATGCCTCATTCTCCATGTTGATGTCATCTTTTTTGATGTTTCCATTGTTTTGATGTTTCTATTGGGTCAATGTCACCATTAAATCAGTAACATATGTACAATATATATAATATATTGCACCATAATATGTTATTTGTATATATACACATAAATTATATATATATATATATATATATATATATATATATATATATAAGATTATCCCTATTCAAAGAACTTAGTTGAGAAATGAAGCAAAAAAATTTCCTATTCCTAGGAAGTTTATAGTTTACACACACAAAAAAACATAGAGAGGCACAAATATGGTATGAGATCTTGGTGATCAGAGTTAAAAGAGGAGAATGTATTCTAAAACCTACTTTGTTCATAACTACACATCAGGTAAATCAGAAAAGAGCCATCAAATCTAATCTGTCAACATCATTGTCTCTCATGCACCTTCTATGCTTCAGGCCCCAAGGATATAAAGGATAAGACACAAGGGCCTGCACTGAGAGACAAAATTAAAGCCCTAAGGAGACATTGAAAGAGGCTAATTGTTTCTACTGCAGCTTTCATAGTCAGACGTCTCCGATTCAATCTTTGCTCTACCATTTACTAGCAATGTGACTTTAGGCAAATTTCTTCATCTTGCTAAACCTTTGGTTTTTCACCTGTAAAATGAGGATAACTAAAAATACCTAATAGGGTTATTTTTCAGTTTAAATGAGATAATATGGTTACAATTCTTAGTATAGTTTACAACTGAGTCAATAAATGATACAACTCTTTTATTATAATGAAGTATATGGTCTAATAGAGGTCCTGTCATCTTCTTTCAGGAAGGGGTAAATACAATCACCTACAAGATAATGGAAACTAATAATGTATACATTTCCCTAGCCAGTGGATATTGCTACTAAGAGATAGTAAAACTTACAGCCAAACCCCTATAATGACCAAGAAAGTAACTATATCTTAGAAATAAACTTGATTGAGTTAAATGTTGAATTTTATATCTACATCAATGTATAGCAAGGAGCATGAGTGAAAGCTAGCCTAAATCCAAAGACTCAGAAATAAGGAAGGTAGGCAGTGTATTTATGGCCTGGCCATTTGCCCCGATGCCTTTAATCATCCTGACTCTTGTCCAAGTCTGAGGCTTCTGCTCTTTACTCCCACAAATTCATTATTTTCTATTGTTTCACCCACATTCAGTAATTGAGGGGTTCCTAAGACTTTTATCAAACTTTTACTATAAATTATTTCCTATTCTTTGGAAGCTTAGCACAGTAGTAAAGTTTCTCTTGCAAATAGTTTTACCTATTTTAGGATAAATTGTGTTGCTAAATGAAAGGTCAGGGGGCGTTGGTTCTTTCTGAGGATCTCCAGAGAAGATCAACAGATGAAATAGAGAGAATATAAAATTCACCACAGCAAGCTTCTTCAATTAAAGGATTTATGAACAAGTATTCAGAGAACTCAATTCAATGGAGAAAATTGACAAGTAGAGACCTTGAAATGGAGGCTGGCTCGAAACTATGGAAGCTGGGAAGTGGTGAGCAGCTCCAGAGGTTAAAGCAGAAGCTAGAAATGTATTGCCATCTAAATTTATCTATTCAACAAGGTGAGAGGTGGAGAAAAGTCTTTGGAAGAAAGATTCCACTAGGCTGCTTTTTTCCTCCCTTTTTTCCATAGGAAGCACTTTGGAAACCAATGGCTGAAAAGTTTGCTTTCTGTGAGAAGTGTAAATCAAAGTCATATTTCTGTTTCCAGCAGTAGAGGAAAGAGAGATAAACCTGATGGACACAAACAGGTAAAATCTGCCCAAAATGACTCCGGGGCTTGTTGAAAAATTAACACCTATGAGATCTGTTTCATTCGAGGGCAAGGCATGGCGGATCACCTTTCCACATCAGGGCCTGGGTCTGATCTGCAGCATGTTTATACGCTCAGCAGATTAACCGCAGCCATCTGAAGGAACCCTATAACCAGGAGGCCACTGTCCTCAGGGTTGAGCACCATCTATGGTCATATCAGGGAAACTGTATATTTCCCAGCCAGGAATAAACGTTCCTGCTGTCAAGGCTCGCTGATTGCCTTTGTGTTCTCTGGAAATACAGATAAAAATAGACAGGTCACACCACAACTAGCTATGCTTTGACTTTCTAAAGAGAAAGAGAAAATACTAGCCATGATGGGGTGAAAATAGGCACAGAGACAGTAAGGTATAGTTAAGAGTAAACAGCTGGAGTCAGTCTCCCTGGGTTCAAATTCCAATCTCAGTGCCTACTGCCTGTGTGACCTCAAGAAGTTGCTTAATCTCTCTGAGACTCAGTTTCCTCTGCAAAATGGAGGTAATAATGGTAGCAGTTGCATAGGATGAGTGTAGAAAATAAATATTAACATATGAAAAGCAATCAGAATCGTATCTGACACATAACAAAAGACTGTCATTATTATCAAGAATCGCTCCTATTTTTTTTTTCTTTCTAATTTGGACCTTGAGAGAAGGAGAACTTGGCCCTCTTATTCAGGCCCCATGAAGGCTTTCTTATGTGTAGGAAAAAAAGCCTTGGAGGAGGCATTGAGACATTTCCTTGTTCAAGATTTTTCTGCTTATTCCAGGGCCCTGGATCCACTTTAAAGGGACATCCATGGAAACCAAAGAGATAAGACTGTGCCTCACCAATAAAAACCCCACATCTCTGGGAATCTGCCACCTGGGGCATTGTTGCCCTGAAGGAAGAAGCTGAAGGGCAGATTTAGTTCATTTGATTATCAGCCAGAGAGGAGCCATCCTTCAAGGCCTCCCAGTCTCTGGCTGCAGCAGTAACTGCAACACTTTCAGCAAGTCTGTACCTAGGCCTTGATCTGTGTGTAACTTTGGAGGTACTTGAGCCATTATTTGAAGAATATACTTTGAGCAAAGGAAGGAGCAATAAGAGCTTTGGCTCTCCAAGGGGGAAAAATGTATTCATCTTTTCAAACCTCTCAGTTAGACTTAGGCAAAATGCCCAATCTGCAGAAAACAATTGGAGATCCCTCTGAGGTCCTACTTGGTGGATCTTCTCTCTTACAAGTGAATAGACACAGGAGTACAGGGGTCTTATGCAATAGATAAAGGTTCTTGCCTCCAGACACACAGCTCAACCTCCAGTCTCTGATAGAGGGAGGACCTATGCCCTTCCATGTGTGCCCAGAACTCACCAGCACCTTCCCTTGCCTGCAGAGATCAATCAGTTCCTACTGCTCCTTCCTTGGCTCAAAAAATATATTTTTTAAATAATGGCTCGAATACCTCCAATGCTGGTAACTAAGAATGCCTGAAAGGGACTGTGACTGGCTCACCTTAAAAACCAAAGATGTCATTTTCTAAACATTGTTTACATATTATGATTCAGTAGCAAACACACTGGTTTGGCAGTCAGACCACGGGAGTTTAGCCATGGCTGTGTCTGCTACTAACTTGCTGTGTGACTTTTGGTACCTCTGTTCTACTCTCTGGGATGAATGAGTCATCCTTTGGGTGAGATGAAGATAAATAACGCAGACACTATTCAGATTCATGATTGTCCCATCAAGTGAGGCTGCAATGGCCTCCAATAATGCAGAAAGCAATGAGACATATTAGAGAATCTACACATTCCAAAACTGTTTAAGGTATTTCACAGAGGTCATTGATTGAGAAGTGAACTCTAAAACAAATCTGTGATGTTTGACAATTGAAAACTAGTAAAACTACATAGTTACTGAAAGAAAAAAAAAGGGAGACTGTCAATATACCCCTTACTTTAAATGTGTTCACTTTTTAAGTAATAAATGTATCAAAATTATTTTTTTCGTTGGCCTCTGTCATAAAGCAACAACTCAATGATGAAAAAATTCCAGAAAGTTTTTATGACAAGCTGAGCAGTGGAAACATGAACTTGTGAAATATTTAACTTTATATAATTTCTGAATCTTTCCAAATAAAGAATTCCTTCCACCTCTCCCTAGAAAAGATGACATGTCTGTGGTTCCATTCATTGACTAGAATGTACTGGTGGGTTGTGATGTTACATTTACTAAAATGTTCCACTGCCCGATGAACACCAAACTCCAAACAAAATATCAAACTGGATAACACAGTGGCCTGACTTTGTTAACAGAGAGCATTTTGCTTTGGGTTACCAAGTATCTGCAGAAAGGGGAAACCTGCAAATAGAAACCTTCAAGTGTATCCAAGGAGGAACCACATATCACCATTCTCTTTCTTAAATCATCACTCAGTGGATTTTGTACACTACCACCAACTCTATGCTATGTATTATTTCAAAATGGGTCATTTGAATCTTTACAGTTATGTATCATCAGCACCCAAACTTAGATACAGGCAATCTAGAGCTGCATGACTGTGTGACAATGGGTGATTATGAAACAGATTCATACTTTAAATTTTATTATGTGTTCTCAGCACTTCATTGGGAAAAGGGGAAATCTTATTTCTCAAGCAAGGAATATATAGTTGCTGAATGATGGATGGAATGCTGCCATCTCTTGGTAATCTAGCACAGAAGAAAACAGTTTTTAGAAAAGTGATTTTGCATTTTTATTGGCTAAAGGCAATGCAGTTAAGAAGCACGATTCTGTTTTTCTGGTGTCAGAACAATCTATAGTTGCTGTTATTATTTTTAGCATTTAATGCTTACGGTGCATATTGAAGCTATTCCCTGACAATAATACCATATTAAAAAGAATCAATCACATGGTTTCACTAGCTTAGCTTTCATAAGAAAGGTCTAAATGAGGTTGGCCCAGCATCTTCTCTTATACCTTTGTTTTTTGGGATCTGTGCTGAGAATTCCCTAATAAAGTTGCAAGTTACACATGACCCCCTTTGAGCATCATCTAAGTTTTCTCTCCTCCAATATACACACCAGGCAGAGAGACAGGAAAATGGTTGACCCTTCAGTGTAGCTTTTTGTAGAATGAAAAAGCTGAGGCTGGGCATGGTGGCTCACGCCTGTAATACTAGCACGTTGGGAGGTCAGAAGTTTGAGACCAACTTGCCCAACACGGTGAAACCCCATCTCTACTAAAAGTACAAAAATTAGCTGGGCATGGTGGCGGGCACCTATAATCCCAGCCACTCGGGAGGCAGGAGAATCGCTTGAACCCAGGGGGGCGGAGGTTGCAGTGAGCCAAGATTGTACCACTTGACTCCAGCCTGGGCAAAAGAGCGAAACTCCATCTCAAAAAAAAAAAAAAAAATAGAAAGAAAAGAAAAGATAGAAAAAGCTGAAATTCAGAAGACCACGTGTCTGTTGCACATTGGTCATACCACTTTGGCCAAGCAAGCCAAATCTCCTCAGTTTTCTCATCTCATTGGAGACAAAATCTCTATTCCACCTACCTTGCTGTTACTATGAGGATTAAATAGAATTGCAAATGTGAACATATTTTGAAAGAGCCAAAGGATTGTGATTTGGTCAAGGATTATCTGAGAGGCAATGACATTATTCTATTTTTTATAGAATTATTAATCAATCTAAATTATTTATACTTGGCTTTAATAGTTTATTACTATTTTTCTCAGAGGTGAGTGTCTGATGATACCAATAAAACAATATAAACAAACCAGTAGACTTATAAAAGTGGCATTATCATTCATAAGTTGGCATGTCAGGAAAAGTTATCAAAGCATCACATCAATTCATCATGGTCCCACAGTTTGATTTTGGCCACCAAAAGCAGAGCACATTCAGAATAGCTTGAGAAGTTGGGAAACTCATTCTGCCTCACTGTCATTGCATTATACCTACAATATACCTTCCACTGCAGTTATCATCTGTTAGAGCAACTTGCTTATATTTCTCTTTCCCCAAATATTGGGATCCTACTTAGTTTACTAATATGTGCTGCAGCAGAGCTTAACTCAGTACCTGAGACTGAATCTGTTTATAAATATTAATTTGATGGATAAATCAAAATGATTTAAGTATTATTAGCCATTCACCATATTCTGGGTGCCAAAGAGTGAAGAAGAGTCAGTTAAAATAAAACACCAAGCACAATCTCCACACTGGAAAAGTATACACATTTTGAGAAGAACTGAAATTATTCGAAGAGAAAATACATTGAAAATATTACTTGAGATACGTCCCGTCAATACCTAATTTATTGAGAGTTTCTAGCATGAAGCGTTGTTGAATTTTGTCAAAGGCCTTTTCTGCATCTATTGAGATAATCATATGGTTTTTGTCATTGATTCTGTTTATATGCTGGATTACGTTTATTAATTTGCATATGTTGAATCCCATTACTGGGTATATACCCAAAGGATCATATGCTGCTATAAAGACACATGCACACGTATGTTTATTGCGGCACTATTCACAATAGCAAAGACTTGGAGCCAACCCAAATGTCCAACAATGATAGACTGGATTAAGCAAATGTGGCACATATACACCATAGAATACTATGCAGCCATAAAAAATGATGAGTTCATGTCCTTTGCAGGGACATGGATGAAGCTGGAAACCATCATTCTCAGCAAACTATCGCAAGGACAAAAAAGCAAACACCACATGTTCTCACTCATAGGTGGGAATTGAACAATGAGAACACTTGGACACAGGAAGGGGAATATCACAAACCAGAGCCTGTTGTAGAGTGGGGAGAGGGGGGAGGGATAGCATTAGGAGATATACCTAATGTTAAATGACAAGTTAATGGGTGCAGCACACCAACATGGCACATATATACATATGTAACTAAGCTGCACGTTGTGCACATGTACCCTAAAACTTAAAGTATAATTTAAAAAAAAGAAAATATTACAAAGAAGTATGCTGCTTATAGTTTTGTAAAATCTGAAAATATTTTGATTAGAAATAGGTATGTCTTATTTATTTGGAGCAACAGGTGAGTTGAGGAAACAGGGAAAACTGTATGCTTCCTATAAACTTATAAAGTGAAAAGCTATTGGCAACTCAGTATACACCAGGGAAAGTATACTGATCTCAATAACAAGTTTAATAGGTTTACTTTAATCTGTGTAGTCACACATTTGGCATATTATATTGCTATAGCTATTCATTTAGAATATTATGACATACTGTCCAGAGAATGTCAACTGGCATAAAGAAGATTCTGGGAAAAAAGTGACAAGATGAAATAATGAAATAAATTGACTAGGGGTACAAGAGATAAAACAAAACTTTCAAGAGATATGGTTTGACTCTGTCCCCACCCAAATCTCATCTTGAATTGTAGTTCCCATAATCCCCACATGTTGTAAGAGGAACCAGTGGGAGGTAATTGAATCATGGGGGTGGTTACCTCCATGCTGTTCTCATGATAGTGAGTTCTCATGAGATCTGATTATTTTATAAGGGGCTTTTCCCCCTTTTGCTTGACACTTCTCCTTGCTGCTACCATGTAAAGAAGAATGTGTTTGCTTCCCCTTATGCCATGATTGTAAATTTCCTGAGGTCTCCCAGCTATGTTGAACTGTGAGTCAATTAAAGCTCTTTCCTTTATAAATTACCCAGTCTTGGGTATATCTTCATTAGCAGCCTGAGAACAGACTAATAAATCAACTATATTCAAAGTTGAGAAAACTTTCCTGTGAAAGATAGTGAGAGCTGATGCACAAGTCCAGCAAACAAGAACAACCACCAGTGGAAAATAGTTACAAGGATGTATTTTCTCAACCTAAAGCAAAATGAAACAGCAACCTGAACTTTCTAACAGGACTGTTGGATGATTCAGTGGGCTGTCCCACGTGGAGATGAGCTTCTTGTCACCAGATGATGGGTTCCAGGGCAGGACAGGAGAGGACAGGAGCCAAGAGCAGAATGTTGGCAAAGGATTCCCTCACGGCGTAAGAATCTTCCCTAAGTGAAATGACAAATTGTCACTATTTCATAATAAACATAAGCTATAAATATAGGATTTTTTCAATTATATATTTGTAAATACCAGGTGGGAGATTTGCTGTTAAAACTATGACTTGAGAAGGAAATGGAGGAAGCAGAACCCTTCACGGTAAAAGAAAACAGCAAATTTTCAAATATCCACACTCCCTACATATGAGTCACAGTTAGCTGCTGCAGGGTCGGCATGCATGTACTAGTTTCTGTTGTGTACAATTTAACTGGGTGCCATCTGCAATCTACAGGTAAGGAGGTCGCCTTACACATAATCACTAAATGCAGTCCTTCATCAAGGTGAGTTTGTCTTATAGTTAGATAAAATGATTGTAAGTGTTTGCTTTTGAGATTGTAACATCCTCTGTACCTGCTCTCCTGCCTAGTACATAATTAACCTGTCATCCCACCCTGCAGTAATAAGTGTGATAGACAGGAAATACATTAGGAAGGAACTTTTGTGCGATGTGCTTTCAAGCCCTCCTTTATCCTTCAACTATCTTTCCTTTTAATTAGCACTTGGGTAACAGCATACCATAATGAATTACCATATTACTGTTATCAATAAAAATTATTTTAGGTCTAAAGTAGTCATTAAGATGAAATGTGTAAGACCTGTTCTGGATAGTTTGTGGGGAGATAGCAGTTGAAAATTAAGTTCTGTTTTATATATTTATGTTTAAAGATTCAGAGGATTCTCAGGTTTGTAAATCCAAACCATGCTTACTAAACATAAAGATCTGAATGTATGGGAGATAAAGGAAAGAAAGTGAATGTATTCATCTGGGGAAAATACAGTACTAATATGTTAAAAAAGATATTTTTATAAGATGACATATTTAGAAAACATATTTTCCTTTGCTACCACTCTAGAAACCTGACCAAATCAATAGCAAGAGGACTATTTGTATCACAAATACAAAGGAATGGGAGAAAAGATTATAAAAACCAAATGCTACAGTCAAGGAAGCAGAAGAATGAGTGAACCTAACTTGTCAGATATGAGCATTTTGAACACTCAGCTGGTAGTAGAGAAAACACAGTAACACACCTTCCCCGCTTCTCCTCATATCTCCTACAAGCTTAAGAATTGGTTACATCAGGTATCTAGAGCAGTGGATGTAAAGTTGGTACTAGAAAGAAAAAGATCAGGCAAGTTTGTTTAACTTGGACAATACAGGAAATTCGGAAAGAAAAAGAAAGTTCCAATCGTTTCCTTACCGAAATAAGGGAAAATATTACACTCCCGAACAGTAACAAAGTGTTATAAAAAGAGAATAACCATAAGACAAGGAATATCGGAAATGAACATAGGAAGGCAATGTCCCCCCAAACCCATCAGACACCAATAAGCAGATTGAACCATACGGTGATGAATAGTTGCACATATCTTCCAGAAAGCAGAAGAATGAGTGGAGGTCAGAGAATAGAAACGAAAATTAAAATAAACAGTTAAGATTACTAATCATCAGAAGTGTTCATATATAAGTAATAAAAATAAAGGTAAAATAAAATAACTTTAAAAAGATTGCCAGCAATGATTATGTGAGTTCCTAGAATGAACAGTGTCATCAAGTTTCCTGTAAAATAAGTAAAAGATACTATAAGGCACAACATCATAAAATTTCAGAACACTGGAATAAAAACAAAAACCTAAAACTAACTATTGCAGAGATTTAAAAGGAAGAAAGTAAGCTACATAAAAAGATGGAAAGAGAAAGGCTGTAGACTTTTCAACAGCACTGCTTGAATTTAGGAGACAGGGAAATAATGCCTTTAAAACTTTTCGTAAGATAGCATATTTGGAAAACATATTTTCCTCTGCTACCACTCCAGAAACCTGACCAAGACAATAGCAGGGAACTATTTATATCACAAATACAAAGGAATAGGAGAAAATATTATAAAAACCAAATGCTGCAGGCAAGAAAGCAGAAGAATGAGTGAACCTGACTTGTAAGAGGTGAGCATTTTGAACACTCAGCTGGTAGTAAACAGAGTAACACACCTTCCCCTCTTCTCCCTGTATCTCCTACAAGCTTAAGAATTGGTTATATCAAGTTATCTTCAATTTAGAATTCTTTACTCAGCCTATCTCTCACTTTAAGTATAAGGATCAATAAAAAGCATTTGTAGACATGTAGTATCATAAAAGATTTGCCTTTCATGCACCCTTTCTCAGAAAAGTAATGAAACAGGGGCTACACCAAAATAACGAAGTAAATCAGAGAATGAAAAGACATGGGATCTAGGAATCAAAGTAGATGCAGGAAATCTCCAACTTGGCAATGGAAGGAGATATTAGACTGAAAGCTACATTGAAATCCCAGAGACAAGCTGAGCACGGTGGCTCACACCTGTAATCCCAGCACCTTGGGAGACTGAGGCATGAGAATCACTTGCACCCAGAAGGCGGGGGTTGCAGTGAGTCGAGACTGCACCACTGCACTCCAGCCCACCGAAAAAGCAAGACTCCATCTTAAAAAAAAAAAAAAAAAGAAAAAAAAGGCCCAGACACAAAACAGTTCAGATATTAGCAGGTCAAAAGGACCCAGAAAAGATTCTTCAAGAAGAGGTTGATAAAATATATGATGTGTTTTAACAAAAATATTTAGATACCAGAGATAAGAGCGAAAATGAATTAGTGGTAAACAAAACAAAACAACAAAAAAAGAAAAGAGTATTCTTAATTCTTTTTTTTTTTTTTTTTTTTTTTTTTGAGACAGAGTCTCGCTCTGTTGCCCAGGCTGGAGTGCAGTGGCACGATCTCAACTCACTGCAAGCTCCACCGCCCGGGTTCACGCCATTCTCCTGCCTCAGCCTCCCGAGTAGCTGGGACTACTGGGACTACAGGCACCTGCCACTACGCCCGGCTAATTTTTTGTATTTTTAGCAGAGACAGGGTTTCACTTTGTTAGCCAGGATGGTCTCGATCTCCTGACCTCGTGATCTGCCCACCTCGGCCTCCCAAAATGCTGGGATTACAGGCGTGAGCCACCGCACCCAGCCAAGACTATTCTTAATTCTAAGGAAACCAAGAAGTTTTACATAAAAGAAAAAGTTGTCATAGTATAATACATTGTAATTCGGATCTAATCAAAAATTATGTCATAATTATTGTGGTAGGATGGAGTGTGGGACGTGTACATGAGAAAGGTGACCAGCAAATAAAATTAGCTGTTTCTCTTCCACAGGTAAATCAATAGAGAATGCCTCAAGTGGAAAAATCAAAACATGTCAGTGTAAGTGTAGTATTAAGAAACATGAAGATTGATACCATAGGAAGGCAAAACTATTTGAAAATTGCCATTTTCTGGAACGGCAATTGAAGAGGTGTAGAAAGGCAATCATATTTTGTATAATTAGTCTTGTAGAATTATTTGCATCTTTATGTGCTGTGTGGTAAAAAGTGTTGCATGTCTATAAAATTCAGAATCATAGCTACACAGTCTCTCTTTAGAAGCCTAAAGCTAGCCTCAGGGACAGAAAGACCTTGTTAGAAGATGCCAATGAACATAACGTCTTCTGTTGAGCTATTTTGAGGACACAAAGCCTCCAAGGAAGACCAAAAGTAGCCAGAGGAAGTAGCAGAATTAAGCAGGAATGTTTAAATCCCACTTCTCATTTTTATAGAATGAAAAATTTTCTCATTTTCTACTCCCCTTGAGAGAAAGCCATGGAAACACTTCCTGTGCTCTCCCATGACCCCTTCTGAAATTAGCAGAAGGCACCGAGTATATGAGGCTCAGTTACTTCTGGGAGTACTGCTTCCTTCTGCACTTATCGCCCTCAGGACATAGGTGCCCTCTGCTAGCCAAGGGGCTGCATTCTAGACAGTGTCTGGCCGTGACCCTGCAGAGAAAGGCCTGAAGATTGGGTTATATGCTGGATTCTAGCGGGAAGGTATATTAGATAGGGTGATTATTAAAGGAGATAAATCCACATTATCCAATTCAGCTTTATTAGAAAGAAAACTGTCATTCTAGCTCCATGTGTAGGATTCAAATATCTTATTTCTCATCTGGCTTCAAACGCAGGAGAAGCAAAAGAAGGTGTTTTTATTGGAACCCCCTCTCCCCACAAACCTAATAAGCGTTATTGAACAGGTGATCTATCTGTTCCAGCGCCTGAAATAGAGCTCCTTGACGAGTGATGGCGCTGCTTCTGGTCATGGTGAGTGTGGTGGATGCTGTGATATGCTGCTCAGTGCCCCTTTCAGAATGGAAGAACTTGATTCCCAACTACTGAGACTGTGGCTTTCAAATTGCTGTCTTCATGAATTGCCTTACCCAAAGCCATTTTTTCCCAAGGCAAACCACATCCAGTGATTGTTTAACATGGGGGTTTCCAGGCCCAGTCTCTTACCCTAACTTGGACAATTCTGAAGAGCCATGCCAGCTTCAGAGCTTCCTAAGGAGCAAGCAGAAATCTGGATTGAAACTATATCTCAACAAAACTTTTCCCTCTGGCAAACCCTGCTTCCATCCCAATCCTGTCCAGTTCTGCTTCCTTCCATAAGAGTTGATTGCATCAGTATTCACTAATTAATTTCCTGAAGAGTTTGCTCCATTCAGAATCTGCATCCCAGAGAACTCAGCCTTCAGCAACGAGTAATATGTTATTATACAGATAAATCCTCATTGGCCATTGCAGTATATAACGGTTAACACTTAGTGTTTATTAAGTGTCAGTTATCCTATTAGGCATTTTATGTGTATCAACTCTTTTGCATGTGTGAGATAACACTATAGGTAGTTACTATTATATTATCATGTCCAAGATGGGTACACTAAATTTTAGAGATTAGTAACTTGTTATGGTCACACTGCTCACAAGCAGCTGATCCAATATTAACCAAGTTAACCTATCTATAACAACTGCCCTTCTAAGCCCCTCACTAGAGCTCTCTTGAACAAAATACCAATTTCTGTAGCCCTGGACCTTTAAGATTGTGAGAAATTTGCCACAAAGAAGCTCTCTTTGGATAAAACATTCTCTGCTCTGTACATTTTGTCTTCGCAAGTAGACAGTTTGGACCTTACAAGCAGAATCTTAAGTTTACCTTTGTTTTCTTTATGTGAACTAATGAAAGTTAATTTTAAGACTTTGTTTCTGCAACATTAGCCAGGAATAGCTAAATTGTTTTGTAGTGCCATTATAGATGTGTAACAAAAAGTAGACATGAGCGAGGAAAAAATGGATTTTCTCTCTTTTCCAATTTCAATAGTCCAGCTTTTTTTTTTTAACTTGAGATATGTATGATCTTGTCCATCAAAACCGGTTTCTTCTGAAGGAATCTGCTTTTCATCCTCACTCTTGCTCCCAGGGAGATCTCCATGGTTACTTTCAGCAGTCCAGCCCAAAGAAAATCAACCATAGACTACTACCAAAAACAAATTTTGAGACGATTTATCTGTTCCAACGCCTGAAATGATTTTGGCCTTTCAGTGCCTCAAAGAGATTTGGAATATCTCAGATTTATAATATAGAAGAGCTTAACGAACTTTTATAAATTTGTTGAGCTCAGCATAACTTGGTTATTGGTTGAGGTGGGAGTAGGGCATTCTATCTGCACTTATAGGTGATACTGAAAACCACTCTCTAATACCCCACGTAAGTTATACCAACTAAAATTTTGAAATATAGCACAGCATGTTGACACAAAACTATCAGACTATCATCTGCATCTTAATCTCCTTTTTCTAACAGAGAACTTGGGTATACTTGATCTCTGCTCTCTTTTTTCATTTCCAAGACTATATTGTAATAAATTGTACTATTGCTATGCTAACCACCTTAATATTTTCTTCTCTATCTCCTCTTCCTTCTTCACTTTCAAATTGAAATTTTTTCTATCTACTATGAGTATTCCTTATGTTACAGTTGGGCAAAAAGCTTCCTACAATAGAGTTGACAAGTTAGTAGACTTACTACCTGGCTGGTTAAGCCTTACCTATTTTTTTAGTCTGGCACTGTCTAGATAGCACTTCTTTATACAAGCATAATGCGAACCACATCTGTAATTTTAGATTTTCTAGTAGCCACGTTAAAATGTCCAAAGAAACAGGTGAAATTAATTTTAATAATTTGAGAGGAGGCAGAGCAAAACAGCAGAATAGAAAGCTCCAGCAATTGTTCCCCTCTCAAGGACATTAAGTTAACAACTATCTATACAGATAAAACACTTTCATAAGAACTAAAAATCAGGCAAGCCCTCATTGTACTGCTTTTAACTTCCCATCACTGAAAGAGGCATTGAAGAGATAGAAAAAACAGTCCTGAATCACCAACATCACCCTCACCCACCCCCGACAGCAGCAGAGTGATGCAGAGAGCCTCTCTGGGTGCTGGGGGAAAACACAGCAATTGTGAGGCATTGAACTCAGTGCTATTCTGTTAGAGCAGAAAGGAAAACCAGACCAAACTCAGCTGATGTCTGCTCACAGAGGGAGCTTTCAAACCAGCCTTAGCCAGAGGGGAATTGCAGATCCCAGTGGTCCAAACTTGAGTGCCTACTAAACCTCACCACCGAGGGCTACAGCACGCTGTATCACCATGTAAACTTGAAAGGCAGTCTAGGCCATAAGGAATGCAACGATTAGGTGAGTCCTAGTGCTGAACTAGGTCCAGAGACAGTGGACTGAGAGGACACGTGACATACTGAGACACCAGCTGGGGAAGCCAAGGGAATGCTGGCATCACCCCTCCTCTAAACCAGGCTGCATAGCTCTATGTTCCAAAAGAAACCCCTTTCTTCTGCTTGAGGAGAGAAGAGGGAAGAATGAGAAAGATTTTTTCTTTCATCTAGGATACCAGCTCAGCCACAGCAGGATAGGGCACTGGACAGAGTCGTGAAGCCCCTGTTCCAGGCCCTAGCAAACAGACATTTCTAGACACATCCGGGCCAGAACCCATTGCCTTGAAGGAAAAGACCCAGTGCTGGCAGCACTCATCACCTGATAACTGAAGAGCCCTTGGGCCCTGAATAACCAGCAACAATACCCAGGTGCTACATCGAAGGCTTGGGTGAGCCTCTGAGACTTGATGGCTTCAGGTAAGACTCAGCGCATCACCAGCTTTGGTGGCTGTGGAGCAAAACTCCTTCTTGAGAAAAGAAGAGGGAAAAGTAAAGGGGAATTGGTCTTGTGCCTTAGGTACTAGCAGAGCCACAGGTGAGTAGAGCATCAAGTGGGCTCTTGGAGTCCTCGATTCCAGGACTTGATGCTTGGATGATATTTTTGGACCTGTGCTGGGCCAGAGGGGAGCTCACTGCCCTGAAGGGTAAGTCCTAGGACAGGCAGCATTCATGACAAGCTGACTTAAGAGACCTTGTGCCTTAAGAGACAATGGCAGTAATCTGGTAGTACTACTCCTTGTGGTTTGGGGTCATGGTGGCTACGGGGTGAGGCTCCTCTGCCTTTGGAAAGGGGAAAAAAGAGTGGGAAGGACAGCATATTGTAGTTTTAGTGCCAGCTCAGCCACAGTGTAATAGAAAGCTGGGTAGACTTCTAAGGTTTCTGACTCTAGTCCTTTACTCCTGGATGGCACTTCTGGACCCACCTTGCCACCCTGAAGGGAAGGACATAGGCCTGGCTGGCTTTGCCACCTGCTGATTTTAGAGCCCCAGGGTCTTAAGTGAACATAGGCAATATCCATGGAGTAGGCCTTGGGCAAGACCCAGGGCTGTGCTGGCTTTAGGTCTGACCCAGCACAGTAATCGTGGTGGTGCCCACAGGGAGGCTTGTGTCACTCCACCCACAGCCTTAGGTGGCTCACAAGAGAGAGACTCTGTATGTTTTGGAAAAAGTAATGGAAGAGAACAAGAGTCTCCGCTTGGTAATCAAGAGAATTTCAGCATATCTTGTCCAAGACCATCAAGGCAGTACGTCAACATGTCTGCAAGAACCACAGTGTTATTGGGCTTAAGTTGCCCCCTAAAGTAAATACAACTTGGATCACAACACTCAAGTCCTTTCAAATGTCTAAAAAGTCTTTCCAAGGAGGATGGCTACAAATTAGCCCAAACAGTAAAGACTACAATAAATACCTTACTCTTCAATACCTAGAAGAAAAAAAAAGAAAAAAAAAAAAAAGAACATCTACTAACATCAACACTATCCAGGAAAACGTGACCTCACCAAATCAACTAAATAAGGGACCAGGGACAAATCCTGAAGAAACAGAGATATGTGACAATTCAGACAGATAATTAAAAATAGTTGTTTTGAGGAAACTCAAAAAAATTCAAGATAACACAGAGAAGGAATTTAGAATTCTATCAGATAAATTTAACAAAGGGTGCAAAATTATTAAAAACAATCAAGCAGAATTTCTGGAGCTGAAAGAAGAATGCCTTAGAGTCTTTTAATAGCAGAATTGATGAAGCAGAAGAAAGAACTAGTGAGTTTGAAGACAGGCTGTCTGAAAATATACAGTTAGAGGAGACTAAAGAAAAAATAATAAAAAACAATGAAGCATGGCTATGGGATGTAGAAATTTACTTCATAAAGGCAAATCTAAGAGGTATTGACCTGAAAGAGAAAGTACAGAAAGACATAGGGGTATAAAGTTTATTCAAAGGGATAAAAACAAAGAACTTCCCAAACCTAGAGAAAGATATCAATATCCAAGCACAAAAAGGTTATAGAATACCAAGTCCACTAAATCAAAGAAGATTACACTAGGCATTTAGTAATCAAACTCCCAAAGGTAAAAGATAAAGAATGGATTTTAAAAGCAGGAATATAAAAGAAACAAATAACATACAATGGAGCGCCAATACATCTGTTAGCAGATTTTTCAGTAGAAATCTTACAGGCAAGGAGAGAATGGCATGACATATTTAAAGTGCCATGACATATTTAAATTGCTAAAGGAAAAAAACCTTTACTCTAGAATAGTACATCCAGTGAAAAATATCCTTCAAACATGAAGGAGAAATAAAGGAAGACAAACAAAAGCTGAGGGATTTATCAATACTAGAACTGTCCCATAAGAAATGCTAAAGGGAGTACTTCAATAAAAAAGAAAAAGACATTTATTATCAATAAATAATCACCTGTATGTACATAACTCACCAGTAATAGTAAGTATACAGGAAAACACAGAATATTATAACACTGTAACTGTTGTATTGTAAACTAATTTTATCCTAAGTAGAAAGACTAAATGATGAACCAATCAAAAATAATAACCACAATAGCTTTTCAAGATATAGTCAGTACAATAAGATATAAATAGAAACAGCAAAAAATTGAAAAGTCGGGGGACAAAGTTAAGGTGTACAGTTTTTATTAGTTTTCCTTTTGCTTGTTTGTTTATGCAAATAATGTTAAGTTGTAGTTAAGTTAAAACAATGGGTTATAACATAGGATTTGCAAGCTTCATGGTAATCTCAAACCAAGAAACATACAATGCATACACAAAAAATTAAAAGTGAGAAACTAAGTCATATCACCAGAGAAAATCACCTATACTAGGGGAAAGCAGGAAGGAAAGAATGAAGAGAAGACCATAAAACAACTAGAAAACAAATAACAAAATGGCAGTAGTAAGTTCTTACTTATCAATAATAACACTGAATGTAAATGAGTCTCTCCGATCAAAAGACATAGACTCTGGCTGAATCAATGAAAAAACAAGACCCATTGATTTGTTGCCTACAAAGAATACATTTCAGCTATAAAGACACACATAGACTGAAAATGAAAGGATGAAAAAAGATGTTTCATGCCAATGGAAACCAAAAAATCAGCAGAAGTAGCTATACTTATATCAGACAAAATAGATTTCAAGACAAAAACTTCAAAAAGAGACAAAGAAGTTCACTATGTAATGATAAAAAGGACAATTCAGCAAGACAGCAGGAGGATATGACAATTTTCAATATATATGTACCCAACACTGGAGCACATAGCTATATAAAGGAAATATTTTTAGAGCTAAAGAGATAGATAGGCCCTAATACAATAATAGCTAGAGACTTCAACATCCCATTTTTGTCATTGGACAGATCTTCCAGACAGAAAATCAACAGAAACATCAGACTTAATCTGCACTATAGAACAAATGGATCTAATGGATATTTTCAGAACATTTTATTCAAGAGCTGCAGAATACACATTCTTTTCTTCAGCATATGGATCATTCTCAAGGACAGACCATATGCTATGTCACAAAACAAGTCCTAAAACAAGTTAAAAATTGAAATAATTTCAAGCATCTTCTCTGACCACAATGCAATAAAACTAGAAATTAATATTATGAGGAATTTTGGAAACTATACAAATATACAGCAATTAAACAATATGCTCTGAATGACCAGTGGGCCAATGAAGAAATTAAGAAGGAAATTGAAAAAAGTCCCGGAATACAACATAATGGAAACACAACATACCAAACTCTGTGTGATACACCGAAAGTAGTACTGAGGGAATTTGATAGCTATTAGTGCCTACATTAAAAAAGAGGAAAACTTCAAATGAATGATCTAATCATGCATCTTAAAGAACCAGTAAAGCAAGAGCAAACCAAACTGAAAATTAGTAGAAGAAAAGAAATAATGAGGATCAGACCAGAAATAAATGAAATTAAAATAAAAATAAACATTACAAATGAACCCGAAAGTTGGTTTCTTGAAAAGTTATACAAAATTGACAAACCTTTAACCAGACTAAGAGAAAAAAAGAGAGAAGATCTAAATAAACAAAATCAAAATGAAAAAGGAGACATTACAGTTGATACTGCAGAAATTCAAAGGTTCATTAGCAGGTATTATAAGCAACTATATGCCAATAAATTAGAAAATCTGGAAGAAATGGATGAATTCCTGGATACATACAACCTACTCAGATTGAACCAGGAAGACATCCAAAGCCTGACCAGACTAATAACAAGGATATCAAAGCTGTAATAAAAATCTCCCCATAAAGAAAAACTCAGGACCTAATTGCTTCACTGCTGAATTCTATCAAACGTTTAATGAATAACATACCAATTCTACCCAAACTATTCCAAAAAATAGAGGAGGAGGGAATACTTCCAAATTCATTCTATGAGGCCAATATTACCCTGATACCAAAACCAGACAAAGAAACATCAAAGAAAGAAAACTACAGGCCAATGTCTTTTATGACTATTGATGCAAAATCCTCAACAAATTACTAGCAAGACAAATTCAGCAGTACATTAGAAAGAGTATTCATTATAATCAAGTGGGATTTATCCCTGGGATGCAAGCATGGTTCAATATATGCAAATAAATTAGTATGATACATCCTATCAACAGAATGAAAGATACAAACCATATGAGAATTTCAATTGATGCCAAAAAAGCGTTTAATAAAATTCAACATCTCTTCACGATTAAAAATCCTCAAAAAAATTGGGGATGGAAAGAACACAACTCAACATAATAAAAGCCATATATGACAGACCCACAGCTAATGTCAAACTGAATGAGGAAAAACTGAAAGCCTTTCCATTAATATCCAGAACATGCCAAGGATGCCCACTGTCACCATTGTTATTCACCATAGCACTAGAAGACTTAGCTAGAGCAATCAGACAAGAGAAAATATAAAGGTCATCCAAATTGGAAAGGAAGATGTCAAATTATCCTTGTTTGAAGATGATATAATCTTATATTTGGAAAATGCTAGAGTACACAAGAAAAGTGTTAGAACTGATAAACAACTTTAGTAAAGTCGCAGGATACAAAATCAACATGTAAAAATCAGTAGCATTTCTATATGCCAACAATGAACAATGTGAAAAAGAAATAAAAAAGTAATCCCATTTATAATAGCCACACATAAAATTAAATACCTACAAATTAACTTAACCAAAGAAGTGAAAGATCTCTATAATAAAATATATAAAACACTAATGAAATAAATTGACTAGGGCACCAAAAAATGGAAAAATATTCCATGTTCATGGATTGTAAGAATCAATATTGTTAAAATGTCCATACTACCCAAAGCAATCTACAGATTCAATGCAATCCCTATGAGAATACCAATGATATTCTTCACATAGAGCAAACCTACCTAAGATTTATATGGAACCACAAAAGAGACCCAGAATAGCCAAAGCTATCCTAAGCAAAAAGAACAAAACTGGAAGAATTATATTACCTGACTTCAAATTATACTACAGAGCTATAATAACAAAAACAGCATGGTACCAGCATAAAATCAGACACATAGAACAATGTGAACAAAGGAACAGAAGAGAAAACCTAGAAATAAATACAGACACCTATAGGGAACTCATTTTTGACAAAAGTGCCAAGAACATACACTGGGGAAAAGACAGTTTCTTCAATAAATGGTGTTAGGAAAACTGGATATCCATATGCAGAAGAATTAAACTAGACTCCTATCTCTTGCCATATATAAAAATCAAATAAAATCAAAATGGATTCAAGAAACAAATCTAAGACCTCAAACTATGAAACTATTACAAGAAAACATTGGGGAAATTCTCAAAGACATTGGTCTGGGTAAAGATTTTTTGAGCAATAGCCCAAAAGCATAGGCAACCAAAGCAAAAATGGACAAATGGGATCACATCAAGTTAAAAAAGCTTCTGCACAGCAAAGGATACAATCAACAAAATAAAGAGACAACCCAAAGAATGGGAGAAAATATTTGCAAACTACCCATCTGACAAGGGATTAACAACCAGAATATGTAAGGAGCTCGAACAACTCTACAGGAAAAAAAATCTAATAATTCTATTTAAAAAATGGGTAAAAGATTTGAATAGACATTTAGCAAAAGAAGACATACAAATGTCCAACAGGCATATGAAAAGGTGCTTAACATCATTGATCATTAGAGAATGCAAATCATAATGTATACATGTGCCATGTTGGTGTGCTGCACCCATTAACTCGACAATGAGATAGCATCTCACCCCAGTTAAAATGGCTTATATACAAAAGACAGGCAATAGCAAATGCTGGCAAGGATGTCAAGAAAAGGGAACCCTTGTACACTGTTGACAGGAATGTAAGTTAGTAAAACCAGTATGGAGAACAGTTTGGAGGTTCCTCAAAAAACTAAAAATTGAGCTACCATATGATCCAGCAATCCCATTACTGGGTATATACCCAAAGGACTATAAATCATGCTGCTATAAAGACACATGCACACGTATGTTTATTGCAGCACTATTCACAATAGCAAAGACTTGGAACCAACCCAAATGTCCAACAACCATAGACTAGATTAAGAAAATGTGGCACGTATACACCATGGAATACTATGCAGCCATAAAAAATGATGAGTTCATGTCCTTTGTAGGGACATGGATGAAACTGGAAACCATCATTCTCAGTAAACTATTGCAAGGACAAAAAACCAAACACTGCATGTTCTCACTCATAGGTGGGAATTGAACAATGAGAACACATGGACACAGGAAGGGGAACATCACACTCCGGGTACTGTTATGGGGTGGGGGGAGGGGGGAGGGACAGCATTAGGTGATATACCTAATGCTAAATGACGAGTTAATGGGTGCAGCACACCAACATGGCACATGGATACATATGTAACAAACCTGCACATTGTGCACATGTACTCTAAAACTTAAAGTATAATAATAATAATAATAATAAAGATTTGGAAGTAATATAAGTTTCCATCAACTAATGAATGGATAAAGAAAATGTGGTACATATACATAATGGAGTACTATTTAGCCAGAGAAAAGAATGAGATCCAGTCATTTGCAAAAACATGGGCAGAACTGGAGATCATTGTGTTAAGTGAAATAAGCCAGGCACAGAAAGACACACATCACATGTTCTCACTTATTTGTGGGATCTAAAAATCAAAACAATTGAACTCATTGACATAGAGAGTAGAAGAATTGTTACCAGAAGCTGGGAGGGGTAGTTGGGAGCTGAGAGGAAGGTGGGAATAGTTAATAGGTACAACAAAATAGAAAGAATGAATAAGACCTACTATTTGATAGTACAGTAGGGTGACTATAGTCAATAATAACTTAATTGCACATGTTGAAATAAAGAGTGTAATTGGATTGTTTGTAACTCTAAGGATAAATGCTTGAGGGGATAGATATCCCATTGTCCATGATGTGCTTATTTCACATTGCTTGCCTGTACCAAAACATCTTAGGTACCCTATAAATATACACACGTACTGTGTATCGACAAAAATTAAAACAAAATAATTAATTGTAATAACTTTTCAGTTAGCCCTAGATATCCAAAATACTGCTGTTTCAACAACCAGTATAAACATTAGTAATATAATATTTTACATCCTTTTTAATACTAAATCTTTGAAATTACATGTGTATTTTATACTTAATAGATTTACTCATTCATACCAGCCACATTTCAAGGGCTGAATGGCACATGTGGCTAGAGGCTATGATTGGAAAGTGTAAGTATAGGGTCTAGACTAAGAACATAACCAAATCTTTTCCTTAAACAGATCTGCCAAATACACGAGGACCACTTCCTGTACTGAGCACATAAACACCGCAACATTTCCAGTGAGTCCACTACACCTGACCTCTCTGTCTTGCCATCCAAGCCTAAGTCCATATTTGTCCCAACATGACCTTGGTTCTCTAACTTTATGAAAGTTCTTTATTAATTTGCTCCTGCAACCTGTAGCCAATAATCATCTATTTCAAAAGACAGAAATTTTGCATACTCTTCAAAGAGAAAATAATAAATCAGTCATCTATATATCAGAGTGAAGCATATAGAACAGGTAAACACTCGACATCCTGTTTCTATCCTTGGTTTACCCTCTTAGAAGTTGTCTAACTCTCAGAAGTTGCCTGAATCCTGTTTACTACTTTAGAATAGCAATTTAGGTGATGCTTCTTTCTCTAGAACCTGCTGTGATTGCTTACCCTTCCATGCCACTTCTAAAATAACTGGCAAAACCTAAAAGGAGAACTCAGATGGCCTCCAGGCTTTAGAATTTCAGACAGGAAGAACAGTAGAAGTACTTCTCTTCAATCATTATTCTTTTTGCAGAAAATCAACAAAACTTAAGAGTAAACAAGGTTTTTAGGCTCCTTCTTTTCACACTTCTTGAGATGGTGATAATTTTATGTTTGCACAAGTGTATCTTAGTAGTTTGTCTGAATGTATGTTTGCATTTTTTATATATCCTTCCCCATGGAGCTCAGAGATGAGCTGAATCTATTCATCATGTATGCACGTCATTGGCATTGTGGTAGTAGCATTTTTTCTGCCAGATTTAACATATAATACAGAAGTGTACATATATAGAGTGCTGGTTTATTTTCCAGTATTACTAGGAAATTATCTATTTTATATAAATAACATCTCTGTATAGTTTAAGTGCCATTTGATTTGTTCTGTTTCTTGGCACTATGCTATGTGATATAAAGAGTTTACAGAATCTATAGCAACCCTGCAAAGTATCTATCTCCATTTTACATATAAGGAAATTGGGTCCAGATCAGTGAAGCACATTTGGACTTGGAACTGCTACTTATGCATTGTGTTAACTTAGATTTTAACCATTATACTGCATTGTCTATATGCAGAAACCCTCACTGTTCCACTACTTCTAGTATTCTCTCCTAAGAAGCTTAACGTTATAAACCACATTAAGTCTCCTCTGCCAGAAAGATTGTGTCATATCTCACCAAAAAGCAAAAGCGTACAGTATTTGTGAGAGCTCTTTTTGTTCTTAGAAATCTGTTTAACCAATTTCAACCACTTTGTGTGGATGGGATGGCTGGAAATATGGCCTATGGGCAAATGAGGCATGTCTTTATGACTTATTCAGAAGGAGAAATGGAACTAAAGCTCAGTCCTCTGATTCTTGAATGAGAAGTTAAGCCTTTCTAGTGATGGGAGTTGCTGAAGATGAATAAGTAGCTCAGCTCAGATAATTTAAATATTTCCTGGGTTATCATTATCCTCAAGAAATCATGTAAATATTTATCCATTTATCAATATGTATACAATATATACATATATGTGTGTATTTAAATACACACATATTCCTTTGAATACAAATATGACACAAGCATTCTGTTATATCTTGAGTCCTTCCAGAAAACTCCAGCATCTTTGGTTAGCCAGGCATTCATATTCTTGCCAGATTCCCCATTTAGCAAATAGTATAGCTTTGGGTCAGTGGCGAGGGCTATAGTTATAACTTGTAGTATGTACAGAAAACTAGATATTGTATCCAAAGAAAACAAACTACTTGTAAATAAATAAAATTGTGATTTTGATTTCATTCCTACCATGAATTTTTTATGCATCTTGAGAAAATATTGTCACAGAGACACCACAATAACTAAAAATGAAGAAAATTGGTATTAGATTTAAGAGAATGCATTTATTTCATCAATCAAAAAGTATTAACTAAGCTCTTACAGCATACAAGATTTTACAGAAGGACTAATATTAAGAAGAATTGGGAACACGGTCTTCATGTATAGTAGTTAAGCATAGAAAGAACTAAAATCAGGAAAATAAGAATTGAAGTGTTTTTGCACATTTTGTGTAACACCCAAGCTAGAATCACTATCATACCGTATAGATAGGAACCCCTTGTCCTCAATAATGGAGTGGCTGCCCAGAGCCTTGGCATGGCAGAGAGGCTGAAGGAGGAGCCACAGCTCTGAGGGTCCCCAGCCACAAGCCCACAAAAATGAAGAAACGGAATACCATGGCCTTCTCTGAAAATGCAGCTCATACCATGTTGGCTTGGTATACATGGGCTCCTGATCTCTCACTGCCACTAAAATTTCCTCTGAACCATGCAAGACATTTTTAAAAATACACATTTCACTCCACACACACACACACACACACGAACTTGAAGCCTCATCGGTGATCTACTGATAAGACTACTTTCTTTTCTACAGTCATCCCAGATATATTCCTTTCTGTACATTGTGTATTAAAGGTAGGCATATTTTATTTCATTGTTGTAGTTTGCCTCTGCTCGTATAAAAGATGTAATCTGTTTTCCTTCACCTTAAATTTTAGCTGGTCCTGTGACTTCCTTTGATTAATAAGATGCATCAGAGGCGACACGGTGTAATTTTCAAGGGTGGGCCTCTTTAACTTCTGCTTTCTCATAGATGGAATTCTGCTCCTGGAACTAGCCACCATGCTATGCATAGCTGAATCCATATAGAAAGCTAGCAAGAGAAGATTCAAGGAGCCCTGGCTGACAGCCGAGCTGAGCTCTGTCCTGCAGCCAGCACTGACGGCCAGCTACATAATTGAGCCATCATAGACATTACAGCCTCATTGTGCCTTCAGAAGATGACAGCCCCAGTCAATACCACACAGAGCAGAAGAACTACCCAGCTGAGACCAGTCCTACACCGAATTGTGAAAGATGATAAATGGTCATTGTTCTCAGCTATTACATTTTCAGAGTCATTTGTTACACGGGGATAAATAACCAAATCACCCTCCATTTCTATTCAGCTTTTAGCTTCAACCTAGACCCTCAGTATCCTCAGTTTCTGGAAGTATACTCCCAAGCATTTGGCACATAAGAACAGCTCAGTGAATATTAAATATGTGTGTGTATATATACAATCCACTTCCATACACCACAAGAAAGTTGCTTTACAAAAACTAACTGGTAACTGCATGTTCTTAGTGCTTTTAGACCACCCTGGGGACATCATAACTCTTCCTTAACCTCTGCAATACCAATTTAGAGGAACAGGGGAAGGAAGTGTTGCTGCACATGTTCTCATATGCTCCTGCTACTTCCATTTCTCACCAGTGTCTCATGATCCTCTCTAGGCTCCACACCAATATATGCAGCTGAGTTTCTTGTGGGTTTCCAATTGTCAGCTCTAGGAAAGAATGTTTTCTATCCTGAAATGAGATTGTCTCTATGACCTAAACTCCAGGATTCAAGAACAAAGGACTCTGACAGTGGAGGCTGCCAAAGTCACTTGCCAAAATACTGCAGAGAGCATTAGTCCATTTTAGAGGCTGTTCAATGTGTAGAACACTACAAAGATAATCATAGATTAACATCTTTCATTCAATGCAATTTTTTCTTCTGTTTTAATAAGTCTCGGATCTTCCTTATACATGTTAAACCACAGGCATCTCTCTTCATGTTTACACCATCCCAGAAATACTGAAGACCCTTCCTAGGAAGTCTTTTGATGAATTGCTTAAACAATATGTCCCACATCTGGAGAGTTCCTTATAATATTCAAAGTACTTTATATATACCATCTCTTTTATATCAGTCTCTTCATGAATAGAATTCTAGCTTTGGGTCTTTTAAGGTCTGCCTCCCATGGAGGCTAATTGTGTGAGGACTATTGATCTCGCAGATGTTTGTCTGCTTCTTTCAGATGTTTCTCCAGTCCATTGTCTTTGCTCTCAGGCATTTGTAAAGGCAGGAAATATACAGACATATTTTATTCTAGGACTTGTAGTAGCTAATCATTTTCAAAACAATCATTTTGAAAAAGCAATGGCATCATTGATGCTTTACAATTATGCAAATCTAAGAGAGGGGAAGTACTGCCATTACTTCCTTCTGCCGTAATGCCATAAAAGCACAAGATTTTAGAGTGGAGTTGGATGTCAAGTATGTCCAGGTGAGTCACCTGATTAATCAGCATCAATAAACTCCATAGTCTCTTGCTCCAATTGTGTTACTGACAGTGAAAACTCTGCCTTTGATGCTGCTTCCATGTTTGAGAAATACTACCATCATTACAAAATTAAGTCACTTTGAACTCAAGTGTCTCAGCTAATTGTGTAATGTGACTTTATTCACTCCTTGCCCCCAACATCACTCTCCTCTAAGCACTTCCATGAAGAATTTTTTGTCATTCACGCATCTTTTTCAACCCATACCACTTTCTGCTCTCACTCCTAAGGGTGTGACTGTGGTGAGAAGAAACTGAGAAGAAATGAAAGAATAACTCACAAAGCAGAACCCTGGAGAGAAACCTCACCACATCATACTGCATTTGTTCCCAGATAAGGCTTTGACTTCAAATCCCAACTCTGACACTTGGTATACTATTTAAACCAACTGACTTCCCAATTTCCTTATTTATAAACCAGAATAATAATAGTACTTAATGCATAGAATTGTTATAATATGGCATGTATCATGCGCTTAGCACATAGGTGTTTAACAAATTGTTATTAAACTAACATTGCACAATTAATATATAAGCAGGTGGCATGTGCCATCCTCTCTGCCAGGCACTGACAAAAAGGACAGGATACAGTTTTGCAATGCAGGGACATGAAGTTTACTTGGGGAGGTGTGATGGTTATTTTATGTGTTCACTTGACTGGGCTAAGAGATGCCCAAAACAACTGGTAAAATATTGTTTCTGGATGTGTCTGTGAGGGTGTTTCCAGAAGAGATTTGCATTTGAATCAACAGAATAAGTATAGAAGAACTGTCTTTATCTATGTGGGTGGACATCATTCAATCCACTGAGGGCAATGATAGAACAAAAAGGCAGGGGAAAGGTGACTTCCTTCTCTCTGTTTGAACTGGGGCATCTACCTTCTCCTGCCCTCAGACATCAGTGCTTGTCTTTCTCAGGCCTTGAGACTGACTGAGAATTACAGCACCAGTTTTTCTGGTTTTCCAGCTTGCAGATGGTAAATCATGGGACTTCTTAGCCTCCATAATTGCGTAAGAAAATTCTCATAGTAAATATTCACATTAAATATCGTAAGAATTAGTAATGCAAGGGAAGCTCACATTGAGTGGGAAAGCAGTCAGGGAAGTCTTCTTAGAGGTGCCAGACTTCAAATCAAGGACAAATTTTTCATAAGTGGAGGGAAAGAGGAGTGGAATCTATGAAAGCAGAATTTGGAGAGCATGGCTATACATAAAAGATCTCACTTTGAGCAAAGATTTGGATGTGTTTAATGTGTTTGGAACAAGGTGTACTGACCAGCCTCTGATATTCCACTCATCCATAAAGTAAGACTGTAGAGCTCCAGTGGATCACTGTACTCTCTTACAGCTTCAAAGTCCAAACAGGTATAAGTAAACCTTAGCAGCCAATGACACAATACAAAAGAAAGTGCTAGGAAAGCATGCCATGAGGAAGATACAGGTAAACATTGAGATGCATAATAGGGGACATCCTTACCTGAGTGTGGGCACTTCCACCATTCTCATAGAATGAGAAGAACTATCTTACAGATGTTCATGAATATGTATTAGAACTATGCATCCTTACACTCAACCATACATCCTGATTTTGTTAATTTCTGCTCATTTCATCATCCCTGATATACTTGGTGAGTGCTTTTGCATTGAATTAATGAAATCATAAGTTTGGCAAATATGATACTAACTAGAATTATTATTTGAAATAAGTTCTTTTTTGTGTTAAGAGGCCAAAACAGTTTGGGAACAGGATGAGTGTTACCTTTCCATTTCATGAAGATTCCAAAGGCCAACATTCCTAATACTGTGCATAGCTACACACCATACCTTATTTCACTTAAAGCACAGCAATAATTTAGCAGTCATTAAGCAATGATTATATGCTTAATGCTTATAAATTCTAGAATTTTAGAATTAAAAAGAAACCTAGAAATTACCTAACCTATTTCCCAAATTAGGCTATACCATCATGTTCCTCCATTTCTAAATGATGTCTTGCAAAGGAAGACAATCTTAGCCAAAGCATTAAGCATATACTACAACAATAGAAAATAAAATATTTTATGGCTAGGGAGAAAATAACTATTTTGATCATGGAACAATGTATTTAAATTTATTTTTAAGCCATTTTGGCTGGATGGTGTTTATCAAGAGACTATGGATGAAGGTGGATTGGGTGTTGTGGGAAAAGAAGGGCTTCTTGCAGCCCACAGACTCAAGACACATTTTCCTCAATACTATTTTGGACTTTATTCCCCCCATAAGCTTTCAAATTTCAATCACTACCCCACTGAGTCTGGGGAGAAATTGATAAAGAAAATAATATAGCAGACAATCACAAGTGAATTGAATTTGAGCACAATTGAGATGAACTGCAGTTTTTAAAAATAGAATCATTTTAGAAATGGGCTTAAGGGAGAGCTTTTTTCCTCTTATGTGTTGCTTAAATGTTTGAGACCAGAAAGAAGAGAGGGAATTAGAAGGGTGGGCAGATGGGGGGCAGGCTGAGGAGAGGTTATGAACTAACTTGGCTAAATGTTTATTTCGTTCTTCTCAGCTTTTTCATTTTGGGGACATTTCTTCCAACTACCTGAGCTGCATTAGAAGGGGAAATTGTTAAAATAAAACGTTGTTGCCTATAATCACAGGTGAATTGGATTTTTCCACATGGGCTGTGGTGCGTAAAAGCCTTTTCTTCTTAATACATACACACACACACACACACACACACATTATACGTGTGTGTGTGTGTGTGTGTGTATGTGTGTGTTTGTGTATTACTGAAGTCTTATGGAGGGAAAGACAGAATCACAAATTCATAGAATCTTAGAACTGAAAAAGAACCTAGAAATTACCTAACCTATTTCCCAAATAGGGCTGTACCATCAGGTTCCTCAAGAGAACTTAAGAAATACTATTTCCTGATCCTACTCAAGGCTGAATCAGACTCCCTGAGGCTGAGACTCCAGCATGGGTAGTTTAAAAGCTCTCCAAAAACCTTTAAAGAAGCCAGACTAATGTCTAAAGCTACTGATTTAATGCACCTCTCATGATTTATAGAAAAGGAAATGAAATCTCTGAAAGGAGAATTCACGTGGATATTAAGGGACAAAGCAAAAAACTGAAACCAGTGTTTCTGGATTCTGGTACATTGGACTTTCTACTACTCCAAAAAGGAAGTGATAAAGGATTGTAGATGTCCCTAGAATAATTTAGACTAAAAGAATCTCCTTAGGAAAGTGCGGATGTCTCAGCTAACAAGATGTGCGATTCCCCATCACAGCAGTACCAGAGACCAGATAAGAAGTGCCTGACCTGAACTGTGGAAACCAGTGCTGCCTTAGTTAGAATCTGTGGTAGCATGTCTCGGCTTTGGTCTTTTGGAGTGCAGGCTCATCAGACAACGATCATTTCTTCACTTACTGGACAATACAATTTACAGGTTTCAGTCCTGAAATAAGCTCAGGCCAGACAATGTGAAGATACAGGTGCAAGGCCGTGTCCACAAGACAGTGCTAGGCTCATACCTGTAAATATTTAGAGAACAAGCCAAATCTATATTTTCTGCAAATAACTCTTCTAATTTAGGAAGCTGATTGTGCCAATAATGTATTCTCAGAATTTGTAGTGACTTTAAAAATTATTTAAACTTTCACCAAGGCAGGAAACTGGACCACAACATCCATGTGACATGGTGGGCTGGACTCCACTTGGGCATGTTTACTGAGGTGTAGTCCACTCTTTTGTTGTAGACAACAAATTAGACAACCTATTTTGTTGTCTCTTGTTTTCTAGGAAACATTTTCCCCTTTTAATAAAATTTTCTTCTGTGCAATTTCCAAACTTGTATGCTCCCTCCAGAGGTGTTTATTTTCTTAAAATAAACTTGTTTCTGGTACCAAGTAGCAGCTCCTAAAATATTTGCAGAAAGCTATTAAGTGACCCTCTTCCACTCCCCTGCCTCAAACAAACAGACATACTTCTGCTGACTTTTGCTATGACCCCAGCATGTTAGTCTGCTGTTTATATTACTAATGCAGTCATTCAATGCATAATCATGTCTCAGTCAATGAAGGACCACATAGAGTGTGGTGTTCCCGTAAGAGTATAATACTGTATTTTTGCCAAACCTTTTCTGTATTTAGCTGTGTTCAGATGCACAAATATACCATTATGTTCCAATTGCCTACAGCATTTAGTACAGTAACATGCTGTCCAGGTTTGTAGCCTAGGAGCAGCAGGCTACACCACATAGCCTAGGTGCGCAGTAGGCTATACTATCTAGGTTTGTGTATGTATACTTGATGATGTTCACACAATGATGAAATTGCCTAATGACACATTTCTCAGAACTTATCCCCATAGTTAAGCAACACGTGGCTATATAGTACTCATCATATGACAACTGACTGTACAGGACCTCCCTCACCCCTAGACTCTGGTCTCCTTGAGAGCAGATGCTGTGATGTAGTTGTTCATCCCTGCATCTCTATTCCCCAGCATAATGTGTGACATACACCAAGTATTTAAATGTTTTGGTAATTGAATCAAACCTCATCCTACTTTCAAGCTATTTCTTTGGTATAAATACCTTAAATTTCTTGAAATTCTAGGCTCCTTGACATAAGTTCGGTTTTGTTCATTATTGTACTGTAACACCTATCGCAGTGTACTCCCATTAATGTGAATTAATTTGACAATGTTTTTCAGATGCTTCATAAATCTTAATAGTTTCTTCTTCTGGACACATGCCTCTTTAAAGTCTCTTTTAAAAAATCACTACAACCCTGAATGAGGTCTTGAGACACAGTGGAATTGTTGTTTTCCTTGAGTTTGACATTGTGCAGCCCCAATTTATTTGAGTTTTCAAATAGTCACCTTGTGGCTTCGGTTCAGACTAACCTTACAGTTTGTGAAATCTGAAAGTCCTTTTCTCAGAAATATTTGTAACGGTATTTTCCAAATCCTGAAAAACAATTACCAATTTTAACTAAAATACAGACCTAAAAGCTTAATATAGCATAATGACTAACTTCTCAGGTTCAAACCCTGGTTCTGCCACCTATTAATTATGTGACTCTGGGCAAATTACGCCTCTTTTCTGAACATCAGCTTCCTTATCTACAGATTAGGCATAATTATAGAATCTTCATAGGTATTTTTCCACATAGTAAATGAGACAGTGCATAAACCTACTTTTTTCTACGTCTAGCACAGAGTAAACACTAAATATATGTAATTTTTACATGTTTCAGCCTATTGTTCTAGTTTGGCAAAATTATTTGAGCCCCATCTGTCAAACGGCTTATTAAATTGACCTCCTAAATTTGAACCAAATAAAAATGTAATTAGTCTGCCTCTAGTGTTTTCAGTCATGGCATTGATTGAAGAAAGAGAGAAAGGATAGGGGCTCTTATTCAAGTTATCTTAGTCATACTGATTCACAGTTTTTGATGAATTTGCCCAATCACTTATATAAAAGAATCTGCAACATATACCATAAGCCTTCATTCTCTTCTTCCCTACAGATTTATTTTCATTAGGTCAACTAATGTGCTAGCAAGCCATTGTGCAGAGATATAGGCTTGTTCTGCTACCAAGCATATATCCTGTATCTCGTGTTGATGCAGAAAGGCAAAACTAGTTGTCTTCAGATTGATACAGGGGATATTTAAAAATTTACATCAAGGGAGCCATAGAGTACTCTGCTACTCTCAGGCAAGCCTCTGGGCAGGTCATGGTTGACCATGGTAAACTTTGCATTTTGGACATAAGCTTATATGCTAGAGGCAGAGCCACCATGTTTCACTGTAATTCCAGAATGTCTTGTATCAGTTACTAAAGAATTTGAGCATGAATCTTGACTTCCCAAGAATAGTATAAGTAACATGAGGGCAAACACTGTATATCCCATTAACATCACCCTCAATCTACCCCTTCCAAGAAAAGAAAGTGGTGATAAGAGACCATCCTCAGAGGCGTGTGAGATCCAAGCAGAAATTGGCCCCTGGAGCTTAGTGGTATCCTCGGGTTTTCCTCTCCACCTTGCCTTTAGGTCCATTGGCCCAGAATGTAAGTGAGAGACCCAAAAGATGGAAAGCTTGCACATGCTGTGAAAATCTGAAATATTGTTTTATAGTCACATCCTAAAACTTCCTGACAGATGACACGTTACTGAGAACACTGTACAATGAACAACACACACACAACTTATGAGCATTATTGGAATCCTCTTTAGAAAACAAGCAACAAAACTGCTCACAGCTTCCAGATCCTGCCTTATAAATCTCTTTTCAAAGCCTTCTACATAGCTGTGTCTACTGTCCAACTCATTCCTGTGTGTATTCTGGAAAAGTCGGTTAGGAAATGCTTATTAAATATTTATGTCCTGCCTACTCAGGTGGCTCAACCACAAGTTCACTGCTACCCAGGAAAGAAGGGAGTCACCTGAAAGGGTGGTCAGGCATCCAGGGACTGAAGGCTGAATTGTATGTTCTTGTACCAAGCACCCAAGAACGGAAGGATGAATTGAATGTTACAGACCACAAGTGTCATAGGAATTCAAAGGGGAAATAGCACAGTACCAGAAAGAGTGACTGGGGAAGGCTTCCTGGAAGGGGTGACCTCTCAACTCATCGTAAAAAGGTAAACAGGATTGTGTACAGGCAAGTGACATTTCCAATATTTTTCAATCATTAAACTGCACTGCTGCCTACATACATCCTGTTGCTTCTATTTACTCAGGAAAAAAAAAAAAAACTTAATTCAAAGCCAAAAGTTAATCATGGGCCCCAGGCCTGTGCCTGTAGAAAGCTGCCTCCACTTTCCCTGGGGTTTCCCAGGGTGCACAGTCTGGCAGAGGTCAGCAGGGAAACAGGGTGAACATTAATTAATTTTGCGTGCCAGTTTTACAACAAGATTATTTCCTAAAGCACAGGCAAGATTTTATACACCATGGAAGCATTTCTGGAGACAGAATTATATTTTACGCTTGTGTTGAAGTTTTATTATAATTTTCAAATCCATTTATATCAAAGAAAAGAAAAATTAACATTATTTAAGCACAGGGATAAAGTTACCCTTCAGTTGGTAAAGTCAGAGATCCTTGGCTTTAAAAAACAGCAGAAATCCCAGCACTTTGGGAGGCCGAGGCGGGCGGATCACGAGGTCAGGAGATCGAGACCACGGTGAAACCCCGTCTCTACTAAAAATACAAAAAATTAGCCGGGCGTGGTGGCGGGCGCCTGTAGTCCCAGCTACTCGGACAGGCTGAGGCAGGAGAATGGCGTGAACCCAGGAGGCGGAGCTGGCAGTGAGCCGAGATCGCGCCACTGCACTCCAGCCTGGGCGACAGAGCGAGACTCTGTCTCAAAAAAAAAACAAAAAAAAAACAGCAGAAAGAAGAATTTTGAAACAATAAAACAACTTGGCTTTAAACACTTACTGAATTTCCTTAAAATTTTTTCAAATAACTATATCTTCCAGATACTTCATACTATAAAAAAAGAAAGAATTAACTAACATTGCAGCAGTGACTATGACCAGGATGGCCAGGAGATATGAGTTGGGGCCAGACTCACCATCGATTTTTCCCCTGACAAATGTTCATTGAAAGCCTGCTATATGCCAGGTACTGTGAAGGACATCAAGATTCCCTAGAGCTGAGACACTGAAGCGAGGCAGAAAGTGCCAGGCACAAGTTGAGATTTTTGAGAGCTTTGTGTTTAGGAGTCAGTCCTCAGCAAGAAGAGGGGCCCGTGATGAAAGAAGCTAATCAGAAACCATGAGAAATGTCAAAAAATCTGCATAGTAGACATTTCTAATTCACCTCAATGACCAAAGGAGGAAGAAAGGAAACTATTAAGACTTCAAACCATTGCTTTACTGGAATCATTTTAATACCTCAAGGTTAGGGCATTTCCAGCTACTTCCTGTTCTAGATACACTACATGACGATGATGATTTTTCTCATCATGCTGTGACCTTTCAATGTTTTCCATTAAGAAATTATTTGTTCATCAACTTCAGCTGGATACAAAATCAATGTGCAAAAATCACAAGCATTCCTATACACCAATAATAGACAAGCAGAGAGCCAAATCATGAGTGAACTCCCATTCACAATTGCTACAATGAAAATAAAATACCTAGGAATACAACTTACAAGGGATGTGAAGGACCTCTTCAAAGAGAACTACAAGCCACTGCTCAAGGAAATAAGAGAGGACACAAACAAATGGAAAAAAAAAATCCATGCTCATGAATAGGAAGAATCAATATAGTGAAAATGGCCATACTGCCCAAGGTAATTTATAGATTCAATGCTATTCCCATCAAGCTCCATTGACTTTCTTCACAGAACTAGAAAAAACTACTTTAATTTTCATATGGAACCAAAAAAGAGCCTGAATAGCTAAGACAATCCTAAGCAAAAAGAACAAAGCTGCAGGTATCATGACACCTGACTTCAAACTATGCAACAAGGTTACAGTAACAAAAACGGCAAGGTACTGGTACCAAAACGGACACATTGACCAATGTAACAGAATAGAGGCCCCAGGAATAACACCACACATCTAAAATCATCTGTTCTTCAACAAACCTGACAAAAACAAGCAATGGGGAAAAGATTCCCTATTTAATAAATGGTGCTGGGAAAACTGGCTGACCATATACAGAAAACAAAAACTGAACCCCTTCTTTATACCTTATACAAAAATTAACTCAAGATGAAGTAAAGATTAAAACATAAAACCTAAAAGCATAAAAACTCTAGAATAAAACCTAGGCAATACCATTCAGGGCATAGGCATGGGCAAAGATTTTATGGCTAAAACACCGAAAGCAATTGCAACAAAAGCCAAAATTGACAAATGGGATCTAATTAAACTAAAGAGCTTCTGCACAGCAATAGAAACTATCATCAGAGTGAACAGGCAACCTATAGAATGGGAGAAAATTTTTGCAATCTATCCATCTGACAAAGGTCTCACCTCCAGAATCTACAAAGGAACTTAAACAAATTTACATTTACAAGAAAAAAATTAAAAAGTGGGCCAAGGATATGAACAGACACTTCTCAAAAGAAGAAATTTATGTAGCCAACAAACATATGAAAAAATGCTCATCACCATCTGACAAAGTTCTAACATCCAGAATCTACAAGAAACTTAAACAAATTTACATTTAGAAGAAAAAAAAATCAAAAAGTGGGTGAAGGATATGAAGAGACACTTCTCAAAAGAAGACATTTATGTAGCCAACAAACATATGAAAAAATGCTCATCATCACTGGTCATTAGAGAAATGCAAATCAAAACCACAATGAGATACCATCTCATGCCAGTTAGAATGGCGATCATTAAAAAGTCTGGAAACAGACCAGGCGCGGTGGCTCATGCCTGTAATCCCAGCACTTTGGGAGGCCGAGGTGGGTGGATCACAAGGTCAGGAGATCAAGACCATCATGGCTAACACAGTGAAACCCCATCTCTACTAAAAATACAAAAAAATTAGCTGGGCATGGTGGTGGGCACCTGTAGTCCCAGCTACTCAGGAGGCTGAGGCAGGAGAATGGCGTGAACCCAGGAGGCAGAGCTTGAGGTGAGCTGAGATCACGCCACTGCACTCCAGCCTGGGTGACAGAGTGAGACTCCATCTCAAAAAAAAAAAAAAAAAAAAAAAATCTGGAAACAACAGATGCTGGCAAGGATGCAGAGAAATAGGAACACTTTTACACTGTTGGTGGGAGTGTAAATTAGTTCAACCATTGTGGAAGACAGTGTGGCAATTCCTCAAGGATCTAGAACCAGAAATACCATTTGACCCAGCAATCCCATTACTAGATATATACACAGAGGATTATAAATTATTCTACTAAAAAGATGCATGCACACATACATTTATTGCAGCACTATTTACAATAGCAAAGACTTGGAACCAACCCAAATGCCCATCAATTATAGACTGGATAAAGAAAATGTGGCACATATACACCTGGAATACTATGCAGCCATAAAAAAGGATGAGTTCAGGTCCTTTGCAGGGACATGGATGAAGCTAGAAACCATCATCTTCAGCAAACTATCACAGGAACAGAAAACCAAACACCACATATTCTCACTCATAGGTGGGAGTTGAACAATGAGAACACATGGACACAGGCTGGGGAACATCACATACTGGGGCCTGTTGGGGGATGGGGGGCAAGGGGAGGGAGAGCATTAGGAGAAATACCAAATGTAAGTGGGGCTTAAAGCCTAGATGATGGGTTGATAGATGCAGCAAACCACCATTGCACATGTATACCTATGTAACAAACCTCCATGTTCAGTACTTGTATCTCAGAACTTAAATAAAATAAAAAATAAAGGAATAAAGAAATGATTGGTTCATAAAATACATAGATAGATAGTTATAGGCATATACATATATGTTTGTGAATATTTGTATACATGTGTATGTGTGTATATATGTGTGTGTGTCTATTAGTCCGTTCTCATTCTGCTAATAAAGACATACCCAAGACTGGAGAAAGGAAGAGTTTTAATTGATTCACAGTTCAGCATAGCTGGGGACGCCTCACAAACTTATAATCATGGTGGAAGGGAATGCAAACATGTCCTTCTTCACATGGCAGCAGGAGAGAGAAGTGCCAAGCAAAAGGGGGAAAAGCCCCTTATAAAACCATCAGATCCCATGAGAACTCATTATCACAAGCGTAACCACCCCCCCCCCCCATAATTCAATTACCTCCCATTGGGTCCCTCCCATGGCACATGGGGATTATGGGAACTACAATTCAAGATGAGATTTGGGTAGGGACACAGACAAATGATATCTGTGTGTGTGTGTGTGTGTATGTGTGTGTATTCATATACATATCTATGTATAGATATATATTTATCTATCCATCTATCTATCTAGTGGGTTAACAAATATTCGCATTTATTTTTAAAAGTCATAGTACAGAGCCACAAAGCTTATTTAAATAGATAAAAGGGAGGTCTGAAAAGTATTGAAAATGAAATAAATTTCGTTTTCTCTTTTTTCACTTATAATTATCTTTAATTATAATAATACATAAAATTAGTTTTATATTATCTATAATTATCTATAGCTTAGAAAACGAAAGCTATATTGGATAGTCATTTTCCTCCTAAGACTGTCACCGAGGTATAAACAATCTCAGCAAAGTTAACGAAAGCAAAACAAAGGGCTACAGTTCCACCCCAAAAACGTTGTTTCTGAGGGGTGGAGCATGGAGCGGGGAATGGGGAGCCAGGGCAGGGTATGAAGCACAGCGGTTAAAATTCATGTGAGAATGTCTGCTTGTTGTGACTGAAGATTTTCATCACACTGGAATGGGCCAAGAAAACTGTAGAGAAGGTGACGAAGCACATTTCCAAAGAACTGAGGCTGGCTCCGAGAGTTCCCCAACACAGGTCCCAGTTCATAGCAACGTCCAGGTGTTGTTCTGGTGCTCGCATTTCGGGTGTGGCACTGGAGCCAGCAACTGTGATGGTGTCACTGAATCTTCCTCAACTGCTTGTTAGTAAAGGCTGTGTCCCCTTTGCCTGCCAGGCATTGTAGCACAGACGACAACTGTGCATACGGCTTGCTTGAGGAGCAAGGAGAGGTCCCTAAGCTCCTCTGTTTGGGAAAACTTAAAGCATACCCTCCATTTTTCTTGCTGACCAATGGGAGGGAGGCC
This sequence comes from Symphalangus syndactylus, assembly GCF_028878055.3. Taxonomy (NCBI): domain Eukaryota; kingdom Metazoa; phylum Chordata; class Mammalia; order Primates; family Hylobatidae; genus Symphalangus; species Symphalangus syndactylus. Next base: position 90,681,481 of record NC_072440.2, read on the forward strand.
CAGAATTCCAATCTCACTAGTCTCTTTCTTCTTTAACAAGTGCAAAGAAAACCGAAAACAATGAAATTAAATGCCGTTGATTTCCCTCAGAATAGTACAAAAGTAGCAATTGTTAATTTTTTAAAAAGGCAAAGAAATCTAACTCCATTATCTAATTTTCTGATTGGATATAATAATTGTCTTTTTTTCCTCACATTGTTTGGATAACAATTACTCTAATTTAATATTACTTCATCACCCAAAACAAGTGAAAGGTAAAACAGAAAATCCAAAATCAAGATGTAAACGCCGGAGAAATTCTGAGATGCAACATTTGTTGGGAAAAGATATTCGCTGGTGAATTCATAAGCTCTAATTTGGAGTAAGCCTCCCTGATGAGGATGTCCTAGTAATAGTGGCCCCTGCACTACTGTCACACATGATGAACAACTGTATTCACTGAAGAGGCTCTCCTCCCTGTCTAAGGAATGACCACTGAATTTTCAACAGATTGATGAAAATCTTGACTCTCATGAGACCATCAAATGCTGCAAAAGTCAAATGCATATTTTTAGCCTTGAGAATAATCAAAAAGACTCAAATTTGGACTCTGATCCTAGAAGAAAATAAATAGCAAAGGCAGAGATATCCTCTGTCTTTTGACCTACCCATGTCACTAGATGTGTAGTAAGGTAGCAAGGGATGCTGTGATACGGGGAGAAATGATGTGGAGTAACATAGCGTAGTGCAGTGAAAACTATATGGAATCATATCGATATTATCCCAAACCCACATTATTGAAATATGCATTGTTTATGAAGATTCATCTTTATAGCTCCTTAACTCATTCATTTGACTTGTATTGATATGCATAATTATTGTTCACATCATTCAATAAACTTTCACTATGGACCAAAACTAACACATTCACATAGATTCCATTCCAATGTCTATACCTTTGCCGTGATCAAAAAACAATTGACAGCTACTATCTGCTCCAGACTCCAAGACAGATGCTAAACCGACCCATTAGGAATGGTTTCTTGCTTGAGCATATCTGAAGTCCTAGGAAAACCCAAGAAATTAGTTGCCATCTGATGTGGTGTTACCATGTAGCCCTTGCAGAAGGCAGACGAGAGGAGCTCAAGAGCCTGGCCCTACCTTGGTGTTCATCATGATTAACAAGGCTGCAGCCTTCAAGTCTCCTCAAGAGGTCAAAAAATATTTGTTGACTAACAGATAAAAGGAACACAAAAAACAAAAACAGTGACAAAGAGAGGGTCTCCCTTGAACTTAACAGTGTAGAAAAGAAGAAACAGAAACATACAACCTGTGTCAGCAGTGTGGAGACCACTATCATTACCAGGGCATCCTCTTCGGGGTGGCTTACTCTGAACTAGAGCTGATGAATTCACTAGCCAACATCTTTTCCCAACAAACATCTCATCTCAGAATTTCTCTACGGTTTATATTTTGATTTTGTATTCTGTTTTACCTTTGGCTTGTTTTGAGTGATGAAGTAATATTAAATTAGAGTAATTATAGCAAAATATTGCTTATATGAAGGGAGAAACTCAAGGCAATATTAAATTTGCTTCTTTGATAAGTGACGGTGTAGACATCCATAGAAATTCCCACTCATCCCCACATCCTGACATCATGCTGCACATCAACGGAATTGATCCATTAGATATTGCATCCATTAGATAATACTATCAAGAGTGATTCATCCATAAGACCTCTATGATATTATCATGACATAATGCTTTCCAAATAGAGATATTGAGAAAAAATAGAATTGGGACCAAAGCCAGAACAATTTTCAACAGAAAACTGATATACTCATAGAATATTTTCTAAATTTTTGACTAGGGTAGTGCTGCCACTTATAGGTTTTATCTGTGTGGTCAAGAGAACAGAAAAGACAATACAACCTAGTCCACCATGCCCTGTCATTTCAACTAAAATAGGATGTGAGATGCCGTCTCTTCTCATAGAATCCACACAACTATAATTTTCAGATCCATTAAGGTGTTAGGCAAGCCCTCTCATATACTAGAGTAACATATCCCATTCTGGACACTAGGATGGAAAAAATTAATGACAGCTTGTCTTAAGGTGTTGGACTAAAATATTTAAGGGTCTACCAATGTATCATATAAGGTACAATTGAAAACTGAGTGGACATTTAACTGGAGGAATAATACTGAGAGTTAACAAAAATTGTATTAAAATATTTGAAAGTAACTTGCTAGAGGAGGAAATAGGCATACTGGATGGCTCTAAAGAGCCAAACAAAGTCCAACTGGTAGACATCATAGGATGTAAATTCTTAGCTCCATAAAAGGGACCATTTTGACGATTGTGGGAAAGTTGTCAACACCCCATCATAGCAGTGCTCAAGTAAACACTGAGCACCCCCCTAAGGAGGATGTGCTGTTAGATGAAATGTACTTAAAGGTTTTTTTCAGTGCAGCAGTTGCTGCCGTGAAATTCCCCCAGTTCCTCCACTTCTCACCAAAGGCCACCAAAAAGGGCAGGTCTTCTTATATAACTTCATCTCTAGTTCATTTTCTTTTCATTTTCCAAAACTGCCGCTCTCATCACAGGGTGCAATAGCATACTGTCTTCTCATGCTTTCCTGCTCCCTTGAGGAATGTGTTCCAGTTTGGGTAATTACATTCTGCCAGCCTAAATTATCTCTGCAGTTTACATCGAGTAAGGCATTTTTCTTTAATATCCATCCTAAATTGTTGCGTAGTGTTTCTGTGTACCAGTAAATATTACATACATGCCAAGGTAATAGTCAGATGCTTGGAAACAGCCCACCGTATTTACAGGAGAGCAAGGAAGGATTAAAACTAATTAAAATTTAGTTCGATTATTCATGTTCCTTCTGCATGTTTGGCCCTTGATGCTGGCAGTTAAGGGAAATTGGCTTCATATAACCTGCTCTTATTTTCCTGTGTTTTGTGACTGTTTTTCAGCTCCCATACCTTTCCCATTCCTACTTCATTCAAAGGGCACTGCAAAATAGGTTTGTGAGTACAGGACTGATAGGTCAATTTTGTCAAGGTGGAGTGAAAAGGCTGAGGTTTGACCTGGACCTCTTTATCAGGAAGATAATTTTTAAATACAGCTCCATAACATTTGTCATAGTCATAACTGCTTGAGTCAGAGGCTATGTCCTTTTTCGTTTTTTTTTTCTTTCAGTTGTCTCACTCCTTATTAAGAATATTTATTCTAGTTACTTTCATTGCTGACCTTGGAAGTTTATCGCAAATATTATTTCTCTTGTTTGCTTGCTCTTATTCTCACTCTTGCTTTTATACTGTTTCTCTCTCTGGTCTCTGATCTCATTTCTTTAATGGCCTCAGTATCTCACGGTAGCATTTTTTCCATCTACATGTCGTTTTTTCCATCCATATTTTGCATTAGACACTGGGGTGCACAGATGCTTGTTTGGAGATTATCAGCATCAATGGACAGAGTCTGCACATGCTGGCACTTAGGGAGGCATGCCACACTTCATCACTTCTTGGCTCTCAGGTCCTAGAGAGCAGGGGCTGAGTCTGCTCATCCCTGTCTCCCAAGGCTTAACACAGGTCTAAACTAAATGAGTGTCCAGGAAATGCTTTTTAAACTGAAGTGAATTGAAGAAGTGAATTGGATTAGTGAAACTCTGAACATTAAAATCCCAAACCTTTTTTAGAAATGTATTTGTCCAAGGTCCAGGAGCTCTTTTCCCTCATTTCTAAGCCCACCTTTCCTTTCCTCCTTCAAGATGGACCTTTATTTGTCTACCTCTCTCTTCTCCAAACATGCCTATTTCCAAAGCAGAGAGGCCTCCCTTATAGAAGTATTCTTTAATGTCCCTTTTAGATTTGGGTCATTTTCCTCTGCTAGATCGAAAGGGTCATTTATTTTTTTCATAGATTCATCCTTTCATTTGGCAAATACTTATGGAAATACACTATGTGCCAGAATGGCACTGCTTTCAGGGACATGGGGATGCACTCATGAAACATATAGTCCAGAAAAGAAGACAAATATTAAGCAGATATTTATACAAATAAATAATTTCAGTTCTGCAGAGGAGAAAAATCAAATTGGAATAGGGTATAATAAAGACAACAAAATCCCATGGTCATTACTTGAGGCTAATAACAGCTATAAGCAATCTTGGCTGCTGGGTTGAGAAATGATACTTCAAACCCTTCCTGTCCTCAGGAGTCCTCTCACTTCATAGACTGGGGAGCAGAAGAGAGGAAGGAATCATGGAGTAGGAATTAGGAGACCTTGGTTCTTGCTTAACCTTGCCGCAGATTCCATGCTGATGTTGGGAAAGCCCCTTTCTCTCTGGGCCTCAGATTCTCTCCACGTGGAGGGAATGGGATGGCATAATGTTGGCTGTGGTCCTTCAGGCTCTGACATTTCATGCTTCTCAGGGCAGATGCCTTCACTTACAGTGAACAGCAGGCATGTTTGACTGTGCTCCTATTTAGACCTAAAGTCGCTAATTAGGCAAAGAACACTACATACATTTCACTTAATCCGAACTTTAGATAATTTTTGCTTTACAGTTTACTGTTTCCTCCATACAATTTCCTTATGTATTCTAAAACTGATACACAAATGGTTGCAAGAATTTGGGGGCTTACGTTGGCTGTTTTGCAATTCAGACGAGTGATTAGAATATTCCCAGCACATACACTTAATCAAAACAAGCCCAATTAAGCTCACTACTCCAGATTCCACCTCATTAGCTTTCTGTTCCTAAAATATAACAGATGTCATTGCTGCAGGCCCGGAGGTACAGACACATTTTTCAGCTAAGCACTTACAATGCAACCTAAGTTAGAGGAAGATTTAATTATTACTTTCATTGTCGTGGCTTCCTGTGGAAGCTCATTTTTCACTTAATAGCAATCTCTTTCTACCTAGTTGCCCACTGCCACCAAAATAATGTGTCTTTCTCCTAAAGTAGTAAGTTCATAAAACGTATCATTCCTATCCTCTCTTTTTTGCCTGGTAAATTGATTCTGCTTGCTCCTGAACTTATCCAACCCTGCAGTTTTTATTAGGGGAATGGAATAAGGAAGAAATAGGATGCAATGATTCCCTCATCTTTTTTAGTAATACTTGGGCTTGTTTATTGAATACATTGCTATCCATACTCAGAGAAGCGTTCAGGTCTCTATTTTTTGCCCACTATACTTTGACAACATTGTATTATAACACTTAATTTATCTTGACATTCCTTTTATATGCTATTTCCTTCTCAAAACCATCAACTTTTCTAAGGCTGGGTCTCAGACTTATTTTCCTTTATACTCCCAGCTCCCACCACAGACTGGCACGTTAGATACTTTTTATGTTTTTTAAAGATGAAAGAAAAATAAATTAAAGAAGAAGTGAAAATCAAATTCTGTTGTAGGTAACAAAAGAAAAAAATGCTTTATGTGACAGGGAGAGTTGATAACTGATACTTATAAGTGGAATAACTAGTAACTCTTGTATTTTCCAAAAAGCAGATAGCTGTAAATCTCTGTCTTATACATTATTCACTGATTCAATCCATTTTTTTAATCAGTATCAGCATTAGTTCACTAGGTCTTACATTCTTTTTTATTATTACCTGTGTTCTTAATAAGTGTGGAAATGCCATATTTGAGGGTTCTAACACTCAGAGAAGTAAGAAGTATTCTGGCATGTTATATATCCAAGCAACTCGCTGTGTGGCTCTCGCAGCCCAGGGGAAGAACTGTGTCAGGCTGAGCTTTCTTTTCAAGGTAAATTTAACACCTTAGATGTTTCAGCATTGAGTTTTATTCATGGGTATGTCTCTTTCTCCCCCTCCTCGCTTTGTGTTTCTAGATAAGCACTTATTCTCTGAAGAGACTCTAGGCAGTTTTCTTCCTGGAGATATTAAACAAGAAAGACTCCAACATGGTCACAACCACACAGATGTATCTCATGCTTTTCTTTAGATGTGCAGGTGACTACAGGCCTAGAATTCATACTCTAGTTCGGGGGTGTTCATCAGACCATACATACACATACATGCACACACAATGAAGTCATTAAAATATGGTTTGTGATTTCTAAAACTGACAAAAATTTGTACATGTAAATGAGTGCCTTTCTTTTCTATAAAGCTTTTTTTAGTGAGTGGAAAATCCTTCCCAAAATACCGACATCGGTCAAAATTTTCTAGAGTCTCCTTTGGGAAATTTGTGAAGAGCTATGTGTTAGTCTGCTGAGGCTGCCGTAAGAAAATACCACAGGTTGGGCATCTTATTTTTTTGAGATGGAGTCTCGCTTAGTCACCCAGGCTGGAGTGCAATGGTGCGATCTCGGCTCACTGCAAGCTCCGCCTCCCGGGTTCATGCCATTCTCCTGCCTCAGCCTCCCGAGTAGCTGGGACTACAGGTGCCCGCCACCATGCCCGGCTAATTTTTTTTTGTATTTTCAGTAGAGACGCGGTTTCACTGTGTTAGCCAGGATGGTCTCGATCTCCTGACCTTGTGATCTGCCCATCTCGGCCTCCCAAAGTGCTGGGATTACAGGCGTGAGTCACCGCACTCAGCCAGGTTGGGCATCTTAACAGAACTTTATTTCTCCCACTTCTGGAGGCTGGGAAGTCCAAGATTAAGATGTTGGCCAAGTCAGTTCCTGGGGAGGCCTCTCTTCCCAGTTTGCAGGTAGCTGTCATCTCAATATGTGCCCACAGGATCTCTTCTTTAAGCACCAGGTCTAAGGAGAGAGCCACAGAGCTCAAGGGCAGCAATTCTAAGGGACCAGGGACCAATCCTTATGACCACATTTAACCTCAATTACCTCCCTAAAGTCCTTACTGCCAATATGATCACTTTAGGGTTTGGGGCTTCAACACACGAATTCTGGGGAGACACAAACATTCACTTCATAACAATTCAGTTATTCAAATATTGTGTAAATTTTCTAATGGATTGCCTTGAAATCAGAGACCTTGTGTTTCAAGGGGAAGAAGCATTGCTTGTTCTCTTTATTTACCCTTTCTTATCTGACTTGGCTTCAAATGTTCTTTATAGTTTCTAACATTGAAATTCACCATTAACATGAAAAGAAGTCACTACAGGAAAAAAATAATTTGCTACAATCTGAAGACCATTTTCAAGGAGAAATTCAACATTTATTTTGAATAATTACAGTGTTATTGGAATGAAGGCATAGTCTTCTAGGTTGACTTTTACATAGGGAAAAGCATTTAATAAGGTTGAAAATGTGGAATATATTCATTAAGGCAGTCAGTGGCCTATATGCATAGTAACACCTTGTGGTTATAACACATCTACCACAGCCTGCATTAAGCATCGCATCATGTAAGAGCCAGCAGAGAATGGTGAAGTTAAATATTAGGTTGGTGCAAAACTACTTGCGGTTTTTGCCATTACAAGTAATAGTATGCTTCTATTTCTAAATTCCTTGAAAGTAGGACAATGTTCATATTGTTCATGACTGTACCTCCAGGACCTAGAATAATGCTAAGCATAGAGTAAGCACTTAATAAGTGCTTATTGAATTGAATAAAGTCAGGAGAATCAGGTTCTGTTAAACCCAATGTCTCTTTATTATAAAGCAAAGATTGGCAAACTATGGCCCTCAGGTCAAATCTGGCCTACCATTTGTTTTTGTATGACCTGTGAGCTAAGAATGATTTTTACATTTTTAAAAGGTTGGGAAAAAAATCAAAAGAATAATAAAATTTTGTGCCTCTTGAAAGTTATATAAAATTCAATTTTAGTGTGCTTTATTGGCACACAGTATCAATAAGTAAATTTTATGAATAAATCCAGAAATAAAGAAAATATTTTATTGCAAAGGATTATTATTATTATTTTTTATTATTATACTTTAGGTTTTAGGGTACATGTGCACAATGTGCAGGTTTGTTACATATGTATCCATGTGCCATGTTGTTTTGCTGCACCCGTTAACTCGTCATTGCAAGGGAGGGAGGAGAGGGAAAGATTGTAATTGAGAGAGGGAGACAGAGACAACTGAAATGGAAAGTAGGCTTTGACCAGAGGATCAGCAAGTCTTTCCTGGAGAGGAATGGGCAAGGCTAAAAAAACCGAGTGTGGGGAGGTGAGTTAAAAGGGTATGATCAGAGAGTAGATGAGATAGTAGAATGTTTTATGCTGAGGCCAGCCTATTTTCAGGGAGCAATCCTTACGGAGGGCTGTGTGATGCCTAAGGTTGAAGAAGGGCGAAAGTTCGGGGCTTAGGAGAAAGGAGAGAAACAACCAAAGATTGGTTAAAAGCATTTTATTCCCATTCTTCGGTAGTAACAGAACAGTTCAGCTAATTATGAGGCAAGAAAAAAAATTACAATGTGGAGTGTTTACGCCTGGCCTTGTCAGGAGAAAAAAAGGAAGAAATCATGGGTCTTATCTGAGTCATATATATGAGTTAGGGTGGTTTTTGCAGTAAGCCATGTCCCAAAAAAAAGGATAGGAGAGTTCTTAACCTTCTGTTTTCCAGGATCACAGGGCTCAGGGGGAAATTAAACATTTTCAGTAGCCATGTCCATCATTTCTGTATTGTCTATAACTGTTTCCACACCACAAAGGCTGAGTTGAGTAGTTGCCACAGAAACTGTATGGCCTGCTACAATAAAAATATTTCCTGTCACCCCATTACAGAGCACGTGTGCTGACTCCTAATATAAAGGTCTTAGGAAGAAAAACTATGGCTGAATTAGTAGAAATTATGAATGATGTAATATACTGAAAGAAATGTAACTTAGCAAATTCTTACTCAACCTCCCAGGCTTCAAGGAAGTCTCCAGGAAGACATTCTCCCCTGACTCCTGCCACAGGCTGGCTGGTGCCTCCTCCTGCGCCTGAGCTTCCCTCCCAGAATTCACTTATTGTACTCTCAATGTCTCTTTCCTCCCCCAGACACTTCGTTTCTGAGGAAAGAACAACTTTGCCTTCTTTGAATTCTTTTTTTTTTTTTTTTTTTTTTTTTTTTGAGACGGAGTCTTGCTCTGTCCCCCAGGCTGGAGTGCAGTGGCGCAATATCGGCTCACTGCAAGCTCTGCCTCCCGGGTTCACGCCATTCTCCTGCCTCAGCCTCCTGAGTAGCTGGGACTACAGGCGCCCGCCAACACGCCCGGCTAATTTTTTGTATTTTTAGTAGAGACGGGGTTTCACCGTGTTAGCCAGGATGGTCTCGATCTCCTGACCTCGTGATCCGCCCACCTCGGCCTCCCAAACTGCTGGGATTACAGGCTTGAGCCACCGCGCCCGGCCTCTTTGAATTCTTAACACCTAGAACACTACCTGGAAAGCTGGAGAATGAAGGAAACAACACATGAACAAACAAACTTTGATATTCACAATCATCACTAACAAAGTACTGTCAAAGACAAGCTTGACTCCGGGGAGAAGGTAAGAGCAATCTTTAATCACACCGTGCCTGTGCAAATAGCTGCTGTTAGAGTGCAGAGAAGCACTTTGTTCTCTTTAGTAGGTTAAATATGCCTCTCCACAAATGTGTTAACATCCTTCCTTTGCTTAGCAAATCCTCTTTTCATGAGCTACTCAAAGGTAAACTTTATCCCCAGGTTGGATTATCATAACCTCCAAAACCGTGTGCATATATTAAGCTTTCTCCCATTTTAAAAAGGAATTACTCTTCAGCCCCCACATTCACCTCAAATATCAACTAACTTTTCTCTTCCCTTTCACAGTCAAACATTTTTAACAAGTCATTTACATTCTGTCACTGAAAATTTACTTCTACCACTAATAACTTTCTTGATACCAAGTCTCCTTGGGGCTCCTTCTCTGCCCAACCTGTAAATGTTAGTGTTTTTCCAAGCTTCTACCTAGGTTCTCTTCCAGCGCTATATGTTTTTGAGTGAGTTCATTCACTTTCATACCTTCTGTAGGCTCACCATAGACAAATCAATGCTTCCAGATCTAACATCAATGGTGAGTTCCAGGATTATAATTATGCATTATCTGCTAGGCAAGGTTAGTTGAATAGCTCACAGACTTAACATCTCTTAAAGAAAACTTTTGCATTTGCCAAGGAGTGTTTTACTTCCAATTATGCGGTCAATTTTAGAAAAAGTGTGATGTGGTGCTGAGAAGAATGTATATTCTGTTGATTTGGGGTGGAGAGTTCTGTAGATATCTATTAGGTCTGCTTGGTCCAGAGCTGAGTTCAAGTCCTGAATATCCTTGTTAATTTTCTGTCTTATTATCTGTCCAATATTGACAGTGGGTGTTATTCTCTCCCACAATTATTGTGTGGGTGTAAGTCTCTTTGCAGGTCTTTAAGAACTTGCTTTATGAATCTGGGTGCTCCTGTATTGGGTGCATATATATTTAGGATAGTTAGCTTTTCTTGTTGCATTGATCCCTTTACCATTATGTAATGCCCTTCCTTGTCTTTTTTGATCTTTGTTGGTTTAAAATCTGTTTTATCAGAGACTAGGATTGCAACTTCTGCTTTTTTTTTTTGCTTTCCATTTGCTTGGTAAATATCCCTGCATCACTTTATTTATTTATTTATATTTTATTTATTATTGTTGTTATTATTTTGAGATGGAGTCTTGCTCTATCACCAGGCTGGAGAGCAGTGGTGCGATCTTGGCTCACTGCAACCTCTGACTCTCTGGTTCAAGTGATTCTCCTGCCTCAGCCTCCCGAGTAGCTGGGACTACAGGCACGGGCCACCACACCCAGCTAATTTTTGTATTTTTAGTAGAGGTGGAGTTTCACCATGTTGACCAGGATGTCCTCCATCCCTTTATTTTGAGCCTATGTGTGTCTTTGCACATGAGATGGGTCTCCTAAATACAGGACATCAATGGGTCTTGAATCTTTATTCAATTTGCCAGTCTGTGCCTTTTAATTGGGACATTTAGCCCATTTTCATTTAAGGTTAATATTGTTATGTGTGAATTTAATCCTGTCATTATGATGCTAGTTGGTTATTTTGCCCATTAGTTGATGCAGTTTCTTCATAGTGTTGATGGTCTTTACAACTTTGTATGTTTTTGCAGTGGCTGGTACCGGTTTTTCCTTTCCATATTTAGTGCCTTCAGGAGCTCTTGTAAGGCAGGCCTGGTGGTGAAAACATCTTTCAACATTTGCTTGTCTGTAAAGGATTTTATTTCTTCTTCGCTTATGAAGCTTATTTTGACTGGATATGAAATTCTGGGTTGAAAATTCTTTTATTTAAGAATGTTGAATATTGGCCCCCACTCTCTTCTGGCTTGTAGGGTTTCTGCAGAGATATCTGCTGTTAGTCTGATGGGCTTCCCTTTGTGGGTAGCCTGAGCTTTCTCTCTGGCTGCCTTAACATTTTTTCCTTCATTTCAACCTTGGTGAATCTGATGATTAAGGGCCTCTTCAAGGAGAACTACAAACCACTGCTCAAGGAAATAAGAAAAGACACAAACAAATGGAAAAACATTCCATGCTCATGGATAGGAAGAATCAATAAAGTGAAAATGGACATACTGCCCGAAGTAATTTATAGATTCAATGCTATTCCCATCAAGCTACCATTGACTTTCTTCACAGAATTAGGAAAAACCTAGTTTAAATTTCATATGGAACCAAAAAAATCCCATAGAGCCAAGGCAATCCCCAGCAAAAAGAACAAAGCTGGAGGCATCATGCTACCTGACTTCAAACTACGAGGCCGTAGTAACTAAAACAGCATGGTACTGGTACCAAAACAGAGATATAGTCCAATGGAACAGAACAGAGGCCTCAGAAATAAAACCACAAATCTACAACCATCTCATCTTTGATAAACCTTACAAAAACAAGCGGTGGGAAAAGGATTCCCTATTTAATAAATGGTATTGGGGAAACAGGCTAGCCATATGCAGAAAACTGAATCTGGACCCCTTCCTTATACCTTATACAAAAATTAACTCAAGATGGATTAAACACTTAAATATTAAGACCTAAAACCATAAAAACCCTAGAAGAAAACCAAGGCAATACCATTCAGAATATAGGCATGGGCAAAGACTTCATGAATAAAACACCGAAAGCAATTGCAACAAAAGCCAAAATTGACAAATGGGATCTAACCAAACTAAAGAGCTTCTGCACAGCAAAATAAACTATCATCAGAGTAAACAGGCAACCTAGAGAATGGGAGAAAAATTTTGCAATCTATCCATCTGACAAAGTGCTAATATCCAGAATCGACAAAGAACTTAAACAAATTTACAAAACAAAAAAACAAACAAACAAAAAACTGCATCAAAAAGTGGGTGAAGCATATGAACAGACACTTCTCAAAAGAAGACATTTATGTGGCCAAAAAACATGAAAAAAAGCTCATCATCATTGGTCATTAGAGAAATGCAAATCAAAACCACAATGAGATACCATCTCATACCAGTTAGAATGGTGATCATTAAAAAGTCAAGAAACAACAGATGCTGGAGAGTATGTGGAGGGATAGGAACACTTTTACACTATTTGTGGGAGCGTAAATTAGTTCAACCATTGTGGAAGACAGTGTGGTGATTCCTCAAGGATCTAGAACCAGAAAGACCATTTGACCCAGCAATCCCGTTACTGGGTATATACCCAAACGGTTATAAATTATTCTACTATAAAGACACATGCACATGTATGTTTATTGTAGCACTATTTACAAAAGCAAAGACTTGGAACCAACCTAAATGCCCATCAATGATAGACTGGATAAAGGAAACGAAGCACATATACATCATGGAATAGTATGCAGCCATAGCCATAAAAAAGAATTAAGTTCATGTCCTTTGCAGGGACATGGATGAAGCTGGAAACCATCATTCTCAGCAAACTAACACAGGAACAGAAAAACCAAACACTGCATGGTCTCATTCATAAGTGGGAGTTGAACAATGAGAACACATGGACACAGGGAGGGGAACATCACACACCAGGGACTGTTGGGGCATGGGGGGTTAGGGGAGGGATAGCATTAGGAGAAATACCTAATGTAGATGATGAGTTGATGGGTGCAGCAAGACACCATGGCACGTGTATACAAATGTAAAAAACCTGCACGTTCTGCACATGTATTGAAGAAAAAGAAGAGGAAGAGGAAGAAGAAGAAGAAGAAGAAGAAGAAGGAGAAGGAGAAGGAGAAGGAGAAGGAGAAGGAGAAGAAGAAAGAAGAAGAAGAAGAAGAAGAAGAAGAAGAAGAAGAAGAAGAAGAAGAAGAAGAAGAAGAAGAAGAAGAAGAAGAAGAAGAAGAAGAAGAAGAAGAAGAAGAAGAAGAAGAAGAAGAAGAGGAAGAAGAAGAAGAAGAAGAAGAAGAAGAAGAAGAAGAAGAAGAAGAAGAGGAAGAGGAAGAACCTTCCTTCCCAGATCCCAAGTCCCTCATATTGGATTTTCTATCTCAGGTCACCATTATCTACCATGGTCTCGGGTTTATCCAGAAGGTCTGTCATATAATTAGTCTCCAATGACTATTGATTTTGCTTCCTAAAGAGTTTCCAAAGATCACTTGTCACAATTGCACTGCTTTTATCCTGCTTCTCAGAAGAATACCTTTACCTGGTTTTATCCCCACAACCACCTATTAACCCATGTCCTAATCCTTAGTTTCACCTGTCATAGATCACTCTTCCTTAATTCCAAAACACAGATTTCATGAAGGCATACAATGGTTTAAGAATACTTTAGAATTAGTTGAAACTCCTTTACATGATTTTTAAAAAGTGTTGTGACCTCCATAACCATGCCAAGCTTTCCTGCTCTCACCAAATCCCTTTCCCTCCCACCCCCTCACTCACACTAGCCATATGGAAAAATTTTGTTTTCTGAATATGTCTTTCTCTCTCTAGCCTCTAACCTCTTTTTTTTTTGTAAGCTGTTTGATCATTCCAGAATACCCTTTTCCCACACAAACCCTACTCTTGTTCTCAGCCAGTTTCTGTTAATCATTCATGTCACAGCATAGGCATTCCTTTTTCTAAGAAATTTTCTGGTATTGCCCCTTCCTCAACATCATTATTTCTTGGTTATGGGTTTTCTTATTTCTCTCTTAGGACTCTGTATTTCTCCCCTTACAGCATAAATCATGTTTTGTTTTAATTGCCTGCTTCCTCCTCTGAATCCCGCATAATGCACATGTCTTATGAAGTCAGAATACATGTTTATATTGTTTGTCAGGTATCTCTAAAACCTATTACACCACCTGGCACATGATTGACATTCAATAAATGGGTATAAAATAAATGGAAGCATGAAATCCTTTTTGTATTTCAAAGGAAATTGGTAAAATAAATCCCTTCTGTTGTTTCCTTCAAAATGATTGGCACACATTAATGGACACCACAGTTTATTAAACAAGAAACTGATTTTTGGCCCAAATCCATTGAAATAACTTGAAAAATGAATAGGTCTCTGACATTAGAAGATTTTAGCGAGAAAGCCACTGTTGTGCTATTATTGTCATTGTTTTGCAGTTTTCTAGTTTAGTCCAGTGGCTTCAAAATGTATTTGTTTGGTCATTTTTGGTAACTGAGGGTAACATCTTGAATGTCATCAGAATTATCATTTTGAGGGATGATCAAAGATGTTCATAAATACTAATCGGTATGTAAGTACACTTCAAAGTCTTGGCCCTCTATGAATTCTGGACCCATCCAGGCAGTTGCCTCTTTTTCTCTACCCCTTCCCCTGTCTGTTTTTTGAAGCCCACCTTGAAATGTGTTCATCTTCCCTCTGCTTCTCTCCCCTCTGCACCCACATGTATGCCATGTATGTATTCATCCACCTCTAGCAAATCTATAGAAAATTGGAAGAGAGCTTTTAAAAAGATACAAATCATTGCAGGTTTGGCATTACCCGCATCATCCATTTCAGTTGATTTGCTATTAACATCTGTGATGAGGCTTGGAGGTGGCTGCCAAACCTTGAATGTCACTGAGATGAAATTTAGTTGGTGGGGCTGGAGCCAGGCTCATTACTGTTCAGATTGTGGAGCTTTATAATTGTCCTCTCTTGTTAGCATGCCTCCATTTGAGCACAAAAAAGCATAGATTGCTTTACAGAATCTATCTTAATTAATCATAAATAGTGCCTGATGGGAAGATTGCTGCTTTCATCTTAGTTAAATAAAACACAATCACTAAATCCTTTTCTTGCTCCAGGTTTTCACAGTATTGTGCAGGTTGCCTCCTTACATATTTGAGATGCTTCGAGGTCTAATCGCATCAGTGTGTTACTGATAGCCTCATTAGGCTGTGCCATCAAGAGCTGTTCCCAGCCCCTTCTCCACCGGCAGAGCCAAGTCCCAATGAGTTAAATGGGGACACTGGAATGGCAAAACAATCTACTTCTTCCCAGCAGCTAATTAAGAAGGAGGGCAATGCATTTTGCTGAAGACATCAGTGAGTTTGCCTTGCAGCTCTTCAAGGGTGACCTTGAAGCAAATGGTGAAAGTGCAGAAGAGAGTCGCTCTTGCGTGGTAAACGATCATCAGCAAAGTTCAAATGCTACAGAATGGGTGGCTAAGTATGCTAGAAAAATTGGCTTTGTTCTCTGCCCCTTTGAACTCACAACATATCTTTTCTGTACAAATACAGAAAGCAAATAATGGAGAATTTAAGACTCTACTTGAATGGACAATATATATAATCAGCCTCTTGCACCAGTAATATAAATGCTGTATATTGGGTCTTAAATACAGCAGTTTACCATGGGGCACCCATGTAATATAATGGCTGTATAAGGAGTAGCATAATGAGTAGCATAGTTGCCCTTCTCTCTTGCCAACCTCGACTTAAAGAGTTAAAAAAAAAATCTGTAAAATCTCAATTTCCTGTCTCGTTTTCCAGCTTCAGGTGAAGTCCTGTGATACAGTTCTGACCAATGAAATAGGAGAAATATACAGATACCACCCTTTCTCCTATCTTCTTCCTACCTATAATAAGAAAATGTAGCAGTAAATGGGACCACGAATACAAAATCCACATGCTGAAGATAGCAACACAGGAAAACAGAGGCTGATTTCTTAAATACAGAAGGTCTTGATTGACCTTACAAACTACAGATTTCCCAGGCCCAGACCTTCTTAGTGCATAATCTAACTCCCTATGTATTTAAGTACCTATTAGTCAGGTCTTCTGTTCCTGATAGCACAAGTCAATCTTTTCTGATAGAGAACACAAATGACTTATGATTCTGCCTTTTTTCCAAGAACTTCATATTTCTTGTACTCCATTTGTCCAGACTATTTACCTGAGCGTAAACAGGAGGATGCCATGTGAAAAAGGAATCAGACTTCATTCAACTTCTCTTCCAAAAAGAGCAACAGCTTCTTAACCTTCAGGAGTTAATCAAATTCCCAAATTCACAAATGCCACTTATATCAGCCAGAGTTCCATCAGGAAAACAAGAACTACTTTATCTATTCCAACAGAGGGAATTTATCATAGGAAAAAGGATAAGAAATGCTGAGGTACTCCAGAGATAATGACAGCAGGGGAAATTACTACTCCAAAAGCTAGGTGCACTGAAGGAAGAAAGTAGGTATAGGCAGAGCCCAGGAGCTCAGAGAAGGGCCTCAAAGAGCTGGTAGTCAAATCTGGAAAAGGATACTCCTGGGAAAGAATGTATTTAGGATCTCAGAGAAGTCTGGGAGCAGACTTCTGAGATAGTGGTGTTGCCAGGCTGTTGCTGATACCTAAACAGGGATGTGATGAGACTCGTAGGTTAGAACCAGTTAGTCAAACATCAGAAAATAAAAGCTACCATTAATCTTATCATTCAGACATAAATATTGCCAGAAATTAAGGTTCACATCTTTAATAAACACAGGTAATGTTTCTCACAATCTGCCAAATGACCTTTTACATGCTTTGCATGTGTTCTATCTTTTGATTCTCAAAACAGCCCTAATAGGTAGATATGAACATATTATTCCCAGTGGAAACTGAAGCCCAGAGAGGTTAAGAAACCACCCAATGTCGCACAGCTAGTAAGTAGTAAGGCTGGATCCAAATCCAGGCACTCTAGCTGCAGAAACTGCACATTTAACCACTAGCTATATTATTGCTTCTTCTATACTCTTCTTGATGATTGAAATTTTTCTTTTGAACTCATATATAATACTTAACAATAACATGTTTTACATTAAGTAAAGTCCTGTAATACAGTTCTGACCAATGAAATAGGAGAAATATACAGATACCACCCTTTATACATTAAGTAAAACATGTAAAAGGTGTGTGTGTGCCATCACCTTTTCTTTAAACTTAAATCCTGGACTAGATTTTAATATGGCAGATTCCTTTGATTTTATTTAAAAATTTGGGGAAATATTTCATTCTTTTTCAAAGTTAAAAAATTATAATCTCACCAGTGTATTGTGAGAGGATCTGGTTCCAGAAGGCTCATTAAAATGAAATTCTAGCTTTTTATTATTTGACAGTGGTGTTTTCTTCTATTGTTACATCCGTTATTTCTTTTTTTTTTTTTTCCTGCAGTCTTTTTCCCTTCTTCTGGAATTTCCATTATACATTTGTCCTAAATTTGTCATCATGGATCTCATGTTTTTCTCTCATTATTTTTCTCTAACTGCTGGGCAACTTTCTCAAGTTGATCCTCTGATTCATTGACTTGTTTTACTTTAGAACTGATGCTACTATTCACAGGTGTCTTTGCAACTTTAAATTAAGAAGCCATATTTTTAGTCTCCAAAATAGTCACTTCTGACCTCAACTTGTTTCACAATTATAAATGTATCCTAATATGATAGGTATAAAAACCTTTAAAATTGGGTGTGACCATGAATGAAACATTTTCTAAGAAAGTTTTGTAGTTTGTTATAGAAATTATTTACAAAGATGTATGTTCTAGTAATTTCTTATTATGAACTGCTAAGTTGTTTCCTATGTCTGGTAGTTTTCTATTTACTTCCTCCCATTGATCAAAATATGAATGTGCCTAGTTACAATGAGCTCTGTTTGAAATCATAGGTGCCTCCATTTAAGTATGTCTCACATAGATGAATGAAGAAGAGATAAATTTAAATTTTGTATAGTTTCAATTCGATCTATCATAATTACGTGGCCTTTAAAAATAGCAAGGACCCACGAGCCATCACCCAGCAGATACATCACCAGAAAATCAAGGATTGTCTTTTGAATATGAATTGTGGCTTAAAGTCAACACGTGCTTAAAGCACCCTTCTGCGCTGGCACAACTGTCCACCTTATAACAAACCAGGCCAGCACTGCCACTAGAATGACCCTTCGCCTAAAGCATACACCTTGAGCAAGCACCATAACTGGATCCCAATGTCTGGACCTCTTCCCAAAGGCAATGGTAGCATTTACTTCTCTTCTTCTCCCTCTTAACCTAGAACCCATCTCAGTCTCCTTTTACTTTTCTTTTTTTTTTTTTTTTTTTTTTTTTTTGAGATGGAGTCTTGCTCTGTCGCCCAGGCTGGAGTGCAGTGGTGTGATCTCAGCTCACTTCGACATCCACCTCCCAGGTTCAAGCGATTCTCCTGTCTTAGCCTCCCAAGTAGCTGGGACTACAGGTGTGTGCCACCACACCTGGCTAATTTTTTGTATTTTTAGTGGAGATGGGGTTTTACCATGTTAGCCAGGATGGTCTCGATTCCCTGACCTCATGATCTGCCCGCCACGGCCTCCCAAAGTGCTGGGATTACAGGCATGAGGCACTGTGCCCGGCCCTCAGTCTCCTTTTCTAGCTGCTTCAAGTTAATGGTTGCTAGTAGTGTTCTTTTGGGAGCCTCTTTCATTTCCCTTATCAGGAAGATTTTTCTTTCTCATAAAATGAACTGCCCACTGGCCAGCCCTTCCTCAAACTGACTTTATCTTATAGTATATCCCATCCAACTTCTGACTGGCAGGTGGTACTCATTCTGGTGTCTTGGCCTGACATAAAATGTTTTTCCCTGGATATTAATGCTTTTTTGCCATGTTAATGGAAATTTGGAAACAAGTGTGGCTAAATGCATATGAAAAATTTTCCAGCCGGGTGAGGTGGCTCATGTCTGTAATTCTAGCACTTTGGGAGGTTAAGGTGGGCCAATTGCTTGAGCCCAGGAGTTAAAGACCGGTATGGGCAATATAGTGAAACCCCATCTCTACAAAAAAATACAAAAAGGAGCCAGATGTGGTAGCATATGCTTGTAGTCCCAGCTATTTGGGAGGCTGAGGCAGGTGGATCACCTGAGCCAGGGGAGATCAAGGTTGCAGTGAGCCATGGTTGTGTCACTGCACTCCAGGCAAGGCAACAGAGTGAGAGAGTGAGATCCTGTCTCAAAAACAACAAACAAACAAACACAAACCAAAAATCAAAATAATTGTCCATTTACCAGAACATATTTCCATGACCTCTTCAATATATCAACCCAGAAGTTTACTTTTAGAATATTTTCACAAATACACAATTCAAATTATTCTTTCAGGGTTAACATTTATGTGAAGATGTATATTCTCATTTTCTAGCAACAAATGTGCAATTCAGAAGTGTGTTGATGTTACAGGCTACACCATTCACTTAGAAAAAGTTGTGAAAACTGAATGTACAATGTATCTCTAAGTCCATTCCAACTGACGGTAAAATAGGTACCACTGGCGAATTTCAAAGTTTTATCAAGTGATGGAAACATTTCCATAGATAAGAGTAGAAAATAACCTTGATTATATAAGGCTCAAATGTAGGAATAGGTTATCTGTACCTCCAATGCTAAATGCAGTTTTGCAGGGCCTTACTGTTAGCCTTAGATCCATAGAAAGGACAAATTAAAATGTCACTCTAAAGTATGCTGATATGACTCAAAATTAAAAGCAGTAAAATGTCCACCAGAGGAGTGAAACTCACGTGTCATTAAGCAGTAAACATCACCCCTTCCAAAACACCAAGATGGTTTTAAATTATTCTGGCTCCTTGATAACTTCTTGATGTTCTTAGACTTCCTCTTTCAAGGCAACAGGCAAATGAAACTGGTCTCTGTTGGTAGTTTTCCAACAACAATTTGTCTAATCATGGAAATAGCAATGTGTCCTAGCAGTCCCTAACAGTTCCAATATAACTTCCTTGCCATGAAAGAGGGGCTATCTTTTTAGATTACTCACCGCTGCCACAATCCAGCATGTCATTATTTAGGAAGCAGAGTAAAACAAATTCACTTCAATGAAGGTAATGGAAAAGAAGGGAAAGAACCTTTGAAGACTTAAGGCAGCAGCATGATGACACTCTGCAAGTTAAATAGAAGAATCCTTTCTGATGTTACTAGTGCAATCTTTTCAACAGAAGACACATGTGTCACTAGAATCATAATAAAGATGGCATCATAATCATGTTTAGTAACTGTTAAAGATTTGACCAACACTGCAGATGCAAAAGATGGAAAAGAACTGTGATAATATGCATAAGAAAGTAAGGATGGAGGTCAAATTTCTGTAAACAAAAAGCTCAAAGTGGAAAAGTCACTTCATGCCGTCAGTATTAAAAATGGGCCCATCAAAGAATCTGCCAATGTGAAAATACAGCTCTTCATCAAACCTGCCAAGTCAAATAAGAGCCAGAGTGATGGTCAGATGATGGGTACAAATCTATCTCCATCACCCATCTGGATGCCTATGAAAAGTGACTTGAAAGAATATCTAATTCACATATGCCAATAAAAGATTACTAAGTCACTGGATATAACATCAAGAATAGGACTTCAGCAGTTCTGAAGCAAACTAAAACATATTCTCAAATTTTAGTCTGGGATTTGATTTAAAAACCAGGCAAGAAGTATTTTTTTTTCTATTCTTCACTTTGAATCTCAGTACAACTTTTACACTTCCCTGAAGGCAGTGATCCAAGCAATAGTATTACCACTTTTATTAAACACACCCCATTCTCTGAATGGATTTAGATCTGAATGTGTCCTCAGGTACCTACATCTAGCACTCTAAGTGGTGGGAAAGGCAGAGAAAGAGACTAGAAAGGGCCAAGGCAGCGTTTTGCTGGATTAATGTGACTATGTTAGAATCAAGAACAAAAATCCTATTAATGTAGGATGTAAATTCTATCCACCTGTTTATTGACACAGAAATCCACCCAATATTATGCCATTTAGAAAGCATATTATGTATTAAATTGATTAAACATGCTTTGAATTTAGTATGAGCTATATCTCAAATTGGGAACATATTGATCTACTCCTTTGAAAGGAATTAGTTGATTGGTTGGATTTAGAGCCACCCAGGTTATGTAAACCCACTCAACTTTAATTCTAAATCAAAATGTTACTTTGAATCTAAATATGACATATCAGTCAATAATTCTTATCCATTTCCCTAAGACCTTGTGTTCAATGAAGATCTCAGGGAGCTCACTTGAATTGGAGAGTCTAACTGACAAAAGTAGAAAAGAAATTATTTTTAAGAAAACAACACACAACAAAGATGGTCTACTATAATTCAGTTCTTAACTTGAAGGTAGAGACTGCACATACTTTAAGAGTTTAGAGTAAGGGATTACATCGTGGGCTTGAACAGCCAGGAAATTGGAATTGAAGTAGTAAAATCTAAATGAAGTCTTTATCAATACAATTTGATTAGGTAGAAAAGGGAGGATATTTCAGCAAGCAAAGGCAGAAAGAAAGGACTAAGGAAAGGAATGCTATTCTTTTAACTGCAGTGAGTAAGTGCTTCTCTGCCTCTTGACTTTCCTACACTGTTACCCACATTGTTTTAAAAACTATTGCTGAAATAGTTGAATGATGAATGGTTCCAGAAACAAAGGCAGAACATACAAATAATTGCTAGTAGATTAAAAAAATCATCAGAAATTGAAACCATAAAAGAAAAATTGCTGGGACTATATAATGGATTCAAATTTAGTCACAAACTGATATATGCAAAAATGTAACTTATTTTTCTATAGTCAAATATAATTTCTATCATTAAGCTTCCATTCTTCTCAGTAGCAGAAAACTGGTATCAAGTTGCTTTCAGGTAAATTTCTTCCCATTTAGGCACTTCTCATTCAATTCAGGTTTATAATGCAGCCATATTCGAATTTTAAAATCACTCTCAGATTTTATTCTCTGTCTCCCTTTTCCCCATATTGATTTAAATCTCTAGAAAATTTGAACAACTGCCATTACAAAAGCAATAATGAAGAATGAGAACCACCATTCCATAGTTTCACTATGGTTATATCCTAAACTGGCAATCTGTGAGATACTATACCTTTTCTTATGTGGTCTTCAAACACATTCCATTCATGCCAGCACTCACTGTGGTGACCAGTCATCAGGTTAAGGATTTTGACTGATGAACTCTGTTCCTGTAATTTCACTGAGGTATCCAAACCCCTGCCTAGTATTTAGCTTGTAGTCTTATACACTTACTTGGAGTCTTCCTTGTTCACATTCTCAGGCCTTTTGAGCTTTTTCAGCCCTCCCTTAGCCCTTCTGTATCCCACTTACAAGCACTGGGATGGTTAGTCTATTAGGACAGCCCATCCTGATGCTGTAGAAGGCTTTGAGTTACAAACATAAACTCACTTTGCCCCAGCAAACCTCTGAGCATCTCTATAATTCCTGCCGCCTTGTATCCAAGAGACACATCACCTGTCACCTGCCTATCATGGGGACTCTGGGCTAGACAAGCAAAGCTCAGCTACATTCCATTCCTGCTCATATTTGTCGACCTCATTCTAAGCCTCAATGTTCCCGAGGTGGGAGGTAATGCACACAGTGTCACGAACTCAAAAAAATGGCTTCCCCACTAATCTCCTACTTACCCTGATTAGAAGATTTTTTTAATTTTTTTATTTTTTTAGACAGAGTCTCGCTCAGTCAACAGGCTGGAGTGCAGTGACACGATCTTGGCTAGAAGATTTTTAAGTGGCTTTATTTAGGGATCTAGGTGGAAGGAAATTGGATCTATCACATTTATTCTCATTTTCAATTTTTGCTTCCTTATACCTGGGAGTGCCTTTTGAACTTAAACACAAAGAATAAAATGTACTTATTATTCCTCCTCTGAACAGTTCAAATCTGGAAGGGTTATCAGCAGCTAAACTAGGAGGATGGGAAGAGTTTACGTAACATACACCAAAATTATAACACACCAATCAGTCTGCCACAGCCAAGACTTTCAATGTCAAGAAGTAAAACAGTAAACTGAAATGTAATGGTAATATGAGATTAGAGCAGGACTTGACTATAATTTCTATTACTCTGGGAACAGAAATTCCACTCACTCGTTTATTTATTCATTTAAAAATATTCGTTGAATACCTATAAGTGGCAAGGGAGTGGGATGTACAGCAGGTAAGGTTCCAGCTCTCATTGAACATACCTTATAATGGGGGAGATATACAATAAACACGTACACAAATATTTCCTGACAGTTATAAGTGCCATGAGTGAATTAGAATGTAGGGAAAAATCCCTAGAAGTGGGGGCTACTTTAGATTGGTGGTTGAGGTGGTCAGATTTTTTTCTTTTATTGTTTTTAATCGTCTGAAATTTTCCCAAAAAATAGCACCTGAGAAGACTGTCTGTTTACTGTCTTACAGAGCTAGAAATACAACAGCTAATGGAAACAGGCTCTGCAGGCCTTCCTTCCCTGAAATGGAACTCTAAAATGCTTGAAAACAAGGCTAGTTCCAGACTCCTGTTGTTGTGCTGCTTTTTTTGAGAGTTTAATTGCTTTTGAATGCATATGAATGTCAATTAGAGCCAGGCTAAATATGTCTTCTTGGAGACAGAGCATTTGGTCTTTCTTTCAAGTTCTTTTGTTTGCTTGAATTAGCTTTGTAGTTTAACAGATGTTTTTGGAGGAAATGGAGGCATAAGCTTTTATAATACTGAAAATTAAATGAGAAACAATACTGTTCTCTTCACCTTCCCCAAAAACATGCAACGCTACGAAACTGGCAACCCACCTTACACCGCAGAAAGTCTTCACATTTAGAGGGCACATGTTGTTAAAATCAAAGATATTTTTTGTGCACCTGTAGTTCATTAAATATTGTTCATTCTTTGGGGAGTTACATAATTGAATGTATAAGTGATTATCCCTTTAGCCTTGGGAAAGGATAGTGTTTTCTAGATGCATCAAAAAAAAGTCCTCCCTTTAATTAAAAATAAAGTAAAACTGCTTTAAGGAAACAAATACCACAATCTTCTGCACCAAACATGCCCCTCCAGCCTTCTTCTGTTCCACTACACAATCAAACTACTTATTCAAGCTGAAGAAACCTACACACACACTCAACATGTTACTGCCACCTTTCCCGGTATGACGATTTTCCTTTAACCGGACCCCACTCGCCTTTCAAAATTAACATTACTTGTGTGCTGTCCTTGCTTCTACATTGTTGTCATATCCTTACTGGGAGATAATAGTACCAGCTTTGAAATCAAGCCTATGCTAATTCTAACTCTATAACTTAGTACATATGTAATCTTGGACCAGTTGATTAACTTTCCTCAACCTTAGTTCTCTACTCTGTAAAATGGGGATGATCTCCATAGTAGCATTTCATGACTCTTATGTGATATAATATGTAAGTTCCTGGTATGTGATATTCGTTATCCTCTTGAAAATGGAGATCATGGTCTTCCAGTATCTTGTCCAATATGTAAAGTTCTTGGAAGTCATAACTCCTATCCTCACAATAAGGAAAAAGCAGAACAAAGTGAAACTCAGCAACTGTTCTTAGATATGTCAGAGAACTTAGGTCGCAGGGAAAATTGCTGCTGTCAAAACTGGAGAGACAGACAAGCAAATACAGAGAAGCACAGCTTACTTGCAGCAGAGCCCAGGAGCAGATGCCCAGTGCTGACGCTGGTATTGGTGGAGACACTTCAAACTGTAAATGATGAGTTGCTGGAGGCTTAGTGTGGACTAGCGTGGAAGTTAAAAGCTCAGGTAGGGCTCATTCTTAGGGTCTTATTGGAGTTTTACCTTTAGGAACCCTACCAGATTCTCACAGTGAAAATTGGAGAAAAATCCCCTCATACATCCAGCAGGAAGAGGAGAAGGTAAATATTTTAAAATTCATGGAGCAATGTTTGTTCTCTTTAACAAGTCTTGCACTCAAGGAAATTATTTAACCAAAATCATTTAGAATTTTACCAGAGCCTAACCTAGCCTGACCTAGGTGAAGGAAATACCCAACTACAGCCCCATTTAGCCTTTGACATGAAGAAGGGAAACCCAGTTCATGCTCACTAAAAGACTGAGGCCTAATCTTAGGACTATAGAATGCTACCCTTTCTATACAATGATACAGGATTACAACTAAAAGAACTGCATGCCTCAGATTCTACTTAAGGGGGAGTCTCTAGGGATACCCAAAGACGACATGGGAGACAAAAACAAAGACACTAGAAAAAAAATACCTTTTGATGTCACAGCTAAAGCAAATAGTAAACATAACCTAACCTCTAGCCAGACAAACATAAACCCTCACATAAAAGGCCTATCTTTCTTCAGTGTCTTTTATTCAGTGTTTCATGTCTTGCTTTCAACAAAAAATAACAAGGCATGGTAAAAGACAGAACTTACAGTCTTTGGGGACAGAATGAGCAACAGAACCAGACTCAGATGTGTCAAAACTGCTGGGATTATCGAACTGGGAATTGAAAACAACTATAATTAATATACTAGTGGTGCGAATAGAAAAGGTGGGCAACATGGAAGAAGAGATGCATAATGTAAGCAGAGACATGGAAACTCTAAGAAAGAGTGATACATAATTAAAAGGAAATGCTAGAAATTAAAAACACTTTAACAGAAATGAAGCATGTCTTTGAGGGGCTCATCAGGAGACTGGACAAAGTCAAAGAAAAAAAGTTGTTGAGCTTGAAGATATGGTAATAGAAACTTCTCAAACTGAAATACAAAGAGAGAAAAAAAAGAATAAAAAATTCAGAATAAGATATATATAACCCGAGGGACAGTTACAAAATATGTAACATACATGCAGTGTGAATATCAGAAAGAAAATAGAGAAAGGGATAGTACATATATTTGAAGTAATAATGACTGAGAATTTTTCAAAATTAATGACAGACACCAAACCACATATTCAGGAAACTCAGAGAACTCACAGAACTCAGAGAACACCTAGCAGTATAAATTCCAAACGAAAATCTATACCTAGACATAGTATATTCCAATTACATACAATCAAAGATAACAAATAAAATCTTAAAAGAAGCTGGGGGGTAGGGGAGAGCTGAGGATAAACATCTTGCCTGTAGAAGAATAAGGATAAGAATTACTTAGAAATTTTCTTCAGAAGCCAAGCAAGAAGAAAGTGAAGTGAAATATTTAAGGTGTTGAAATGAAAAATACACCAAGATAGAATTCTGTATTCAGTAAAATGATCCTTCAAAAGGGAAGGAGAAATAGCTTTTCTTGAACAAAAATTGAGGAAATTTGCCATCAGTACATCAGCTTTGCAAGAAATGTTAAAAGGAAGTTCTTCAGAAAAGAAGAAAAATTTTATAAGTCAGAAACTCATATCTACATTGAAAAAAAGGAAGAGCATTAGAGAAGGAATAAACTAAGGTCAAATAAAGCATTTTTTTAAATGTTTAATTGGCTTAACCAATATCGGTTTAAAATAATAATAGCAACAATGTACTTGATGATTATAGCTTATGGTTAATTGAAATGACCAGAGCAATGTTACAAGAAGTAGGAGGCAGAAATAGGGAATATTCTGTTATAAGGTACTTGCACTATCCACAAAGCAAAATAATGTTATGTGAAAGTAAACTTGGAAAATAGAGGCCATTTACTCTCCTATTGTCTATAGGTGATTCATTGAAGTACACTTTAAAGCCAAAATGAAATATAACAGTTCTCATAACTCTTATAACTAGAAAGTCTTGTAACTAAGCTCACCGGTTTCAGGTATACTTTGATACTTGGTTTAAATTCAAATTTAGGACTAAGCTCCTCTGTGTCTTAGACAGGCTTTGCTCTTCTCCTTAAGTAAGTTTCCTTTTCAGACAGAAATCTTCTCTTTTGTGGGAAATGGCTGCAGCATCCTCAGACTATGTCTTCACTGCCTCCAGTCTAGCAGAAAGGAGAGAATGACCTACTGCACAACAAAGATTCAGGGTGATTCAACAGGCTTCAGTCACATTTACATAGTGGAATACATCCCATATGCAGGGGAACACGATGCATGGACTGTGTTACTTCATATGCTCCATGATTAGGTCTAGGAGCTTTGTGAATTTCACCAGAGCACATGTGTTGAACATAGAGGAAAGGGTGTTTCTGCAGGGCAACTTCTCAAACAATGGGGCATACAATTAGTGAATCATGAAATCAATTCAGTGAGTTGCAACCAAACACATTTCTCATTTTGTTTTTGTGTTTGTTTCTACTTTTAGTAGAAAGAATACAAGGGAATGGCATAGAGGAGAACAATGTGAACAGAAAAGAGGAAAACTATTAGAGGATCTCACAGGTAATGAAGACAAATATTACTTCATAAAATCTGTGTTTTGTAGGATACAGTGTTTACTAGGTTGCACTGTTAAACACATTCTTTTTGTAGGTTTCTTTAAAAATTTTTAAAAACCAGCATCCTAGTGGAAAATTAAAATGTGATTATCAAAGGAGATATGGAGGCTAGACAACCAAAAATGCATGAAAATGTACTACATCATGTAAGACTATTTAATGGGTACTGAGCTGATATTTGGTGAATTTTTAGAATTTATATTTTGATTGATATACCTCTTGTCACTGCATAGAGTTTAATCACATCCTCTAGAAGGAGACAGTTAATACTTCCACAAATTAGAATTTCTGAAGGAATTGTCATTCTCCTTGAGCTAAGTGTTGAAATGGTTCAAGGTCTCAAGTGCCCTGGGCTGAGGCTTGCATAACGAGGTATTCCACAGCCAGGTGGCTACAAATGTAGAGATGAGTAGAAGGGGGCAGAAGATGATGAATTCAGTACCATGTGTCTCTGACATCATCTCTCTCCCAGGATTACCTATCCTCCTTCCTCTAGTAATCAACTGTCCGTGTTTATCTAAGCTGGTCACTGACCTTTGGGTTTACACACTCCATCTATTTTCATAATAAATGTCCATAGAATAAAAGTTGATTCAAAAGCAGGAGAATTTACTGGGTTAGCAGGGACAAGAAAGATTAAGGAAGAGAGAAACAAAGAAATGAAGGAAAGAAGGAAGAAAAGGGCAGAGCATTTTGTAAAGTTTTCCAGATCATCCATACTCAGAATAGCAAAATGAACCTTGAAAGAAATTTATTTGACAATATTAGCACACAGTTGGAATTTTCACATTACATGAAGGAGGCACACAGCCCAAAACAAAAAGAGAAAACCCAACATTGGCCACAGTAGCCTTGTAAAATGGAGCAACAATATAGCTATAGAGAAAAATAAATCCAATGACAAAACTTTTTTTTTTTTTTTAACTTTAAGTTGTGGGATACATGTGCAAATTGTGCAGGTTTGTTACATAGGTACAAATGTGCCATGGTGGTTTGCTGCACCTATCAAATCATCATCTGGGTTTTAAGCATTAGATATTTCTCCTAATGCTCTCCCCCGCCTTGTCCCCCACCCGCTGACAGGCCCTGGTGTGTGATGTTCCCCTCTCTTTGTCCATGTCCTCTCATTGTTCAACTTCCACCTATGAGTGAGAACATGTGGTGTTTGGTTTTCTGTTCCTGTACAACACATGTTTTAACTCTAGAGTCACTAGTGAGTATTGAATATCATTTTCTCTTTTCTCTTTTTATTTTTTCTCTTTTTCTTTCTTTCTCTCTCTCCTTTCTTTTCCTCTTCCTTTCTTTCCTTTTGTCTTTTTTTTTTTTTTTGGTGGAAGGTGCC
Organism: Symphalangus syndactylus; assembly: GCF_028878055.3. Classification (NCBI taxonomy): domain Eukaryota; kingdom Metazoa; phylum Chordata; class Mammalia; order Primates; family Hylobatidae; genus Symphalangus; species Symphalangus syndactylus. Next base: position 90,710,358 of record NC_072440.2, read on the forward strand.
AGAAACAGCAATACCAATCTTAAATATATATTATAGAAAATGAGTAGCATTATAGAACCAAGTTATCAAAGATCATTCCCTGGCACTCCTTCCTCTCAGCAGAGAATATTTGAAATCCTGGCATAATTAATAATTTTGTGACTAAAAGGTGAAAACTTTCAATGCTTTTCCCTCCTTTTATCAGCTTCATCTACATTATTGGCCCTTGTGTTCAGACAGTACTTAATATTATTTCATTTGATCCTATAAAGTGATAGCATTTCAGAGCTGGAAAGGATTTTAGAAAACACCATCAGAATAGTTTCAGAAGGAATGGTACTAGCTCCTCTTTGTACCTCTGGTAGAATTCGGCTGTGAATCCATCTGGTCCTGGACTTTTTTTGATTGGTAAGCTATTGATTATTGCCTCAATTTCAGAGCCTATTATTGGTCTATTAAGAGATTCAACTTCTTCCTGGTTTAGTCTTGGGAGGATGTATGTGTCGAGGAATTTATCCATTTCTTCTAGATTTTCTAGTTTATTTGTGTAGAGGTGTTTATAATATTCTCTGATGGTAGTTTGTATTTCTGTGGGATAGGTGATATCCCCTTTATCATTTTTTATTGCGTCTATTTTATTCTTCTCTCTTTTCTTCTTTATTAGTCTTGCTAGCGGTCTATCAATTTTGTTGATCTTTTCAAAAAACCAGGTCCTGGATTCATTAATTTTTTGAAGGGTTTTTTGTGTCTCTATTTCCTTTAGTTCTGCTCTGATTTTAGTTATTTCTTGCCTTCTGCTAGCTTTTGAATGTGTTTGCTCTTGCTTTTCTAGTTCTTTTAATTGTGATGTTAGTGTGTCAATTTTAGATCTTTCTTGCTTTCTCTTGTGGGCATTTAGTGCTATAAATTTCCCTCTACACACTGCTTTGAATGTGTCCCAGAGATTCTGGTATGTTGTGTCTTTGTTCTCGTTGGTTTCAAAGAACATCTTTATTTCTGCCTTCATTTCATTATGTACCCAGTAGTCATTCAGGAGCAGGTTGTTCAGTTTCCATGTAGTTGAGCTGTTTTGGGTGAGTTTCTTAATCCTGAGTTCTAGTTTGATTGCATTGTGGTCTGAGAGACAGTTTGTTATAATTTCTGTTCTTTTACATTTGCTGAGGAGTGCTTTACTTCCAACTATGTGGTCAATTTTGTAGTAGGTGTGGTGTGGTGCTGAAAAGAATGTATATTTTGTTGATTTGGGGTGGAGAGTTCTGTAGATGTCTATTAGGTCCGCTTGGTGCAGAGCTGAGTTCAATTCCTGGGTATCCTTGTTAACTTTCTGTCTCGTGGATCTGTCTAATGTTGACAGTGGGGTGTTAAAGTCTCCAATTAATATTGTGTGGAGTCTAAGTCTCTTTGTAGGTCACTAAGGACTTGCTTTATGAATCTGGGTGCTCCTGTATTGGGTGCATATATATTTAGGATAGTTAGCTCTTCCTGTTGAATTGATCCCTTTACCATTACGTAATGGCCTTCTTTTATGAGGCCAGCATCATCCTGATACCAAAGCCTTGCAGAGACACAACTAAAAAAGAGAATTTTAGACCAATATCCTTGATGAACATCGATGCAAAAATCCTTAATAAAATACTGGCAAACCGCATCCAGCAGCATATCAAAAAGCTTATCCACCATGATCAAGTGGGCTTCATCCCTGGAATGCAAGGCTGGTTCAACATACGCAAATCAATAAATGTAATCCAACATATAAACAGAACCAAAGACAAAAACCACATGATTATCTCAATAGATGCAGAAAAGGCCTTTGACAAAATTCAACAGCCCTTCATGATAAAAACTCTCAATAAATTAGGTATTGATGGGACTTATCTCAAAATAATAAGAGCTATCTATGACAAACCCACAGCCAATATCATACTGAATGAGCAAAAACTGGAAGCATTCCCTTTGAAAACGGGCACAAGACAGGGATGCCCTCTCTCACCACTCCTATTCAACATAGTGCGGGAAGTTCTGGCCAGGGCAATCAGGCAGGAGAAGGAAATAAAGGGTATTCAATTAGGAAAAGAGGAAGTCAAATTGTCCCTGTTTGCAGATGACATGATTGTATATCTAGAAAACCCCATCATCTCAGCCCAAAATCTCCTCAAGCTGATAAGCACCTTCAGCAAAGTCTCAGGATACAAAATCAATGTGCAAAAATCACAGGCATTCTTATACACCAATAACAGACAGAGAGCCAAATCACGAGTGAACTCCCATTCACAATTGCTTCAAAGAGAATAAAATACCTAGGAATCCAACTTACAAGGGATGTGAAGGACCTCTTCAAGGAGAACTACAAACCACTGCTCAATGAAATAAAAGAGGATACAAACAAATGGAAGAACATTCCATGCTCATGGGTAGGAAGATCAATATTGTGAGAATGGCCATACTGCCCAAGGTAATTTATAGATTCAATGCCATCCCCATCAAGCTACCAATGACTTTCTTCATGGTATTGGAAAAAAACTACTTTAAAGTTCATATGGAACCAAAAAAGAGCCCACATTGCCAAGTCAATCCTAAGCCAAAAGAACAAAACTGGAGGCATCATGCTACCTGACTTCAAACTATACTACAAGGCTACAGTAACCAAAACAGCATGGTACTGGTACCAAAACAGAGATAGAGACCAATGGAACAGAACAGAGCCCTCAGAAATAACGCCGCATATCTACAACTATCTGATCTTTGAAAAACCTGACAAAAACTAGGAATGGGGAAAGGATTCCCTATTTAATAAATGGTGCTGGGAAAACTGGCTAGCCATATGTAGAAAGCTGCAACTGGATCCCTTCCTTACACCTTATACAAAAATTAATTCCAGATGGATTAAAGACTTAAATGTTAGACCTAAAACCATAAAATACCTAGGAGAAAACCTAGGCAATACCATTCAGGACATAGGCATGGGCAAGGACTTCATGTCTAAAACACCAAAAGCAATGGCAACAAAAGCCAAAATTGACAAATGGGATCTAATTAAACTAAAGAGCTTCTGCACAGCAAAAGAAACTACCATCAGAGTGAACAGGTAACCTATAGAATGGGAGAAAAATTTTGCAGCCTACTCATCTGAAAAAGGGCTAATATCCAGAATCTACAATGAACTCCAACAAATATACAAGAAAAAAACAAACAATCCCATTAAAAAGTGGGCAAAGGATATGATCAGACACTTATCAAAAGAAGACATTTATACAGCCAAAAAACACATGAAAAAATGCTCATCATCACTGGCCATCAGAGAAATGCAAATCAAAACCACAATGAGATACCATCTCACACCAGTTAGAATGGCCATCATTAAAAAGTCAGGAAACAACAGGTGCTGGAGAGGATGTGGAGAAATAGGAACACTTTTACACTGTTGGTGGGACTGTAAACTAGTTCAACAATTGTGGAAGTCAGTGTGGTGATTCCTCAGGGATCTAGAACTAGAAATGCCATTTGACCCAGCCATCCTATCACTGGATATATACCCAAAGGATTATAAATCATGCTGCTATAAAGACACATGCACACATATGTTTATTGTGGCACTATTCACAATAGCAAAGACTTGGAAACAACCTGAATGTCCAAAAACGATAGACTGGATTAAGAAAATGTGGCACATATACACCATGGAATACTATGCAGCCATAAAAAATGATGAGTTCATGTCCTTTGTAGGGACATGGATGAAACTGGAAACCATCATTCTCAGCAAACTATCGTAAGGACAAAAAACCAACCACTGCATGTTCTCACTCATAGGTGGGAATTGAACAATGAGAACACGTGGACACAGGAAGGGGAACATCACACACCGGGGACGTTGTGGGGTGGGGGGAGGGGTGTGGGATAGCATTAGGAGATATACCTAATGCTAAATGACAAGTTAATTGGTGCAGCACGCCAACATGGCACATGTATACCTATGTAACAAACCTGCACGTTGTGCACATGTACCCTAAAATTTAAAGCATAATAATAAAAATAAACTGATAATAAAAAAAGGAAAACACCATCAGACCCCTGCATTTTATAAATAAGAAAACTACAGCCCTGAGCAGTTAATCAACTTGATCAGTAACACAAAATAATTAATATTAGAGCCAGAACCAGAATCGGTTGTGAACCAATGGCTAACTTGTTGAAAAAGGCCATGTAGGTGGCAATGTTCACGGAGTGGTTTGATTCTCCAAAGAGAAGACACCAAAACATGACTTGACATTGGTCCAGTGGCCAGCAATGGTCCAGTAGCAGCAAAAAGGTACAAAAGGGCCACAAACCAATTACAATGAGAGTATTTTGAATCAGTGTTTTGATCAATGTGTGAAATCTCACAACAATTGTTCAGAAAATTGTAAGTGTAGCTTTTGTTAAGACTGAAATGCCTATCACTAATTCAGAATTTTGTCTTCCAATGAAGAAAGAAACCTGCATATTTACCTGGTACCAAACAACTTTCTTCACTGCCTAAATGCACTTAGTTTAGAGGCCCAATAAATAAAATGATTATTCTCAAGCATTAAATTTTAAAACAAAGCCATGAAAATTGCACACTGTATTCAATTTAGAGAATGTCATGTTTACATAGCACCATTAGTATTTTACCTTTCATCATGAAATACGTACTAGAAAGTTACCTTGTCTGATTTATGATTTTAAGATTTATGATTTGAAACTTCTGAGTACCTGGTTTGGCATCCGAAATAAAGCGTATTCAGTAGTTAGTAAAGAGACATAATTCTGCATTATTAAAACCAGTTTTGCCCTTTTGGGGGAGGGGGTGAGAGCTATTCAGAGAGTAGAGCTAGAGAGAGAAAGACATACCAGTTCCAAACATACCAAGCAAATCTACACAGTTTTATAAAATGAGCCCCATAAATTTTATAAAAGGGACATCACCAGATGAAAATGGCAAAGGCTAACCAGAAAGCTGAATATATACAGCCAGATTAATTTGTGAAGAAGCAACTACTGTCTTTGGAAAAGGAAGCAGGCATCAAAAATTCAAATAATTGCCACTGAAAGTATTCTCTTTTTCTTTCAATTTTTTTCTTCTTTTCAAGTTGGAAACCCAATATTATTAAATATTTAGGGATGACATTTCTTCTAGACATTCAAGAGACCACATTTTATGAACACAATGAAAAAGAATAATTCTTAGAAATATAAATAGATGATCATTTTTTGTCTCTGTCGGTGGTGTAAAAATTATTCAAGACACAATTACTTTTTGTTGAGTGTCTCTCTCATATGTGGGAAGTCTTTCAAACACTAAATACACATTTAAACTCTCTCACAGGGCATGATAAGCTTCCTTCAAAAAACTCAGTCATAATTATTCCATCATCTTACCTCAGTGAGGCCTTGTAGAAACGCATAATGATATGATCCTTTTTTCACTGGCTGTTTATGATTTGGTAACTTTGGTATAATCCAGACTTGGAGAGACATTTGCTTTTGTTTTTCTTTGAGGAACGGATTCAGTACATTCCATTGGTCCCATTATAACACTTTTGACTTTCATCCCAAAGTGTGTGTTTTGTTCAAACTAATATGATATAGGTACATGGATTCTCCATAGACATCCAATCTTCCTTGAGAGCTCACCAAGTGTCTCCTATGTGGCAGCTCCAGTCTGGGCATCTTGAAGACAACACATAAATATAAGACATCACGTTGGCTCTTGTGTTGCATAAAGTGTAACTCAAAAATGCACTAAGTATGCTATTTATATGGAAAAACTTATTCAGTGTCTATTGGACCCTGCAAGTAGTTAATGTTATAAACATTTAAAACAAAGAGACTCAAATACATAAAGAGAGGTTGGGAGCAGGAAAGAGAGATCTAAGATTCACCTTTAATGTTAGAAGTGCTATCTCTCTCTTCTGTATTCTTATAGGACTTACTGAATGTGCCTGCATATAGTTCCCATATACTCCTTCCCCTAACACATGTACATGTGCACTCTCAGGCACATATTTGAGGCTTGCATTGAAAATTATAGATATAAATATAACTTCTAAGTCAAATAAATGCTAAGAGCTCTGGAGTTCTGTTTCCTTGGTACTTCAGACCATACTAACTCCTGAATTTAGACAGCTCAAACAAAGATAGGATTAGGTGATTTTCATAGACTGAGATCTAGACAAACATTTTTTGATATAACAAATATTTGTTATTGAACTCCTACATATGTGAGACACATCACATATAAAGTATTTCCCCTAATTCAGAGACCTTACTCAAAGAGAAAACAGGTAACTGCAACTTGAGGTGCCATGGTAGTGGTATGAAGAGAGAGAGTGTAATTGGAGAACAGAAGAGGGTCACTTAGTCCAGTATGGTGAGACAATAGGATGAGAAAGATAAAGCTCTCCAGAGAGTGGGAAGGATAGGGGATCCCAGAGAGAAGGAACCGCATGAGCAAAATCATACTTGCTAAATGAATAAGTAAAGCAATGAATGAATGAATGAATGAACAGGATTGGGAGGGAAAGAATTATCCGTAAAAGGAGCGTCATTTGAGAACAGATAGTACAATGACAAGTATCACCAGATTAGAAATCTTAGGAGGAGTTTTGGGAAAAGACGCAGATAAGTTGATTGGGGCAAAACTTCTAGAGTTCTGGCTCTCCGATTAGAAGCGTGTTTCTAAAATAGTACCACTTCTCCTTCTTATTTTTTAAAATTTCTATGAATTTTTATTTTTTTTTCAAAAAAATTATTTCTTTTTAAATTGGCACAGAATTACGCATATTTATGAGGGTACATAATGCTGTTTCAATACATATATTGTATGGTGATCAGGGTAATTAGCATATCATAATCTCAAACATTTATCCTTCCTTTATGTTGGGAATATTCTATATTCTCTCTTCTAGCCATTTGGAAATATGTGTTATTGTTAACTGCAGTTATCCTACAGTGCTATAGAACACTAGAACTTGCTCCTCTTATGTGGCTATAATTTCATATCCTTTAACAAATCTCTCCCTAGCCTCACCTTCCCCCTACCCCTCCCAGACTCAAGTAACCCATTCTACTCTTTACTTCTGTGACATCAATTTTTTAGTTTCCCCATATGAGTGAAAACATGCGGTATTTATCTTTCTGTGCCTGACTTATATTACTTAACACAAAGTCCTCTGGCTCATCCATGTTGCCATGAATTACAGGATTTCATTCCTCTTTATGGCTGAATATATTCCATTGTGCATATATATCACATTTTCTTTATTCATTCATCTGTTGCTAGACACTTGGCTGGTTTCTGTATCGTGACTGTTGTGAATAGTGATGCAATATGCATGGGCGTGCAGATATCTCTTTGATACCTTTATTTCCTTTCCTTTGGATAAATACCAAGTAATGGGATTGCTGGATCATATGACGGCTTTTTCTTATTCTTGACCTATAAAGCCACTGTAATATCAGAATTGGGGAATCTGGAACTAACCAAGCCTTCTCTCTGTCAAGGTCAGTGTTCCTATTGGAGCTCCAATTTTTCCTAGGAGCAGTTCTACCTGCAAGGTGGTTATAACTGTGGCTGAGCACTCAGAAAATGGTTTGGCAGTCCATGATGAGAGAAATGTCAGCTGAATATGTATGCACACAGATGAAGGCACTCATGTGAGTGTTCTTTTTCCCCTTCCTACTTCCTACCACACAGATACTAGTTTATTCTAGGGCAACTATGGACCAAAGGATTCTACTTCAGAGCAAAGGATATAAGTGTCAGAAGATCTAGAGAATGTGGCCTAAATCCTAACATTTTTCATGGGGCCAGGAGTGTGGAGATTCAGATCTGTATTGCAGCCGTCAGGGACTTCCAAGAAGACTCTAAATCCCATCTAGCTAGGATTCCATTATAATGAATTAGACCTCCAGGGATAATGTGAAGAGCAATTTTCCATGGAAACTACAATGCAGCTGACTGATCAGCATTGCACAGTAGCCAGAGAAGACTATTTGGAGTCTGACTACTTGGGTTTGGATCTTCACTCAGCCTTTTGTCTACTATGATTTTGGGGCATGTTGCCTGATTAATTTGAGCTATGCTATTCATTGGATGAAGGTCACCAATTGCCTGTTAAAAAACAAATCCAAAAGACTGTACATCCTCATCCAGTGGTGAGCCTCTAAAGACTTCCTTCCTCCATCTCTGGCTTCTCTCAAATTGCCCCATCCTTGTTGCCCAGTTTCTTCTCATGCAGTTCTCTAAGTCCTTCCCTTGCTCTGTTTTCTCTGCCCACTCTTTAATGTGGGCAGAGAATGTTTGTGTAATCTGGGACTGTGACCTTTTTCTCATTTCTTCAGGCTCCCTGGGGAGTCTCATTGTCTTATTTTAAATACTACTTAGGAGAAAGTTATTCCTGAACCTTGAGTTTCAAGCTCAGTCTCTTTTAACTCCAGACTCATATATCTGACACAGAGCAGTGTTGACACTTAGTCCCACTCTCTTCCCAGGCATCACTGGACTAGGTAAGCCATTTGGGGCAAAAGCTCACTGAATGGCACTTGGTTCACATATAATGTGTGACATTTGGTTTTATAGTGTACTGAAAGGCAAAAGAGGCATTGAGAAACAAAAACAACAACAACAACAACAAAAAACCTGAGAGAGGAATTCAAAAAATGTAAGCATCACTGAGGATAATAATGGCAATGGATAGGATTTTAAATGTGTTTGAATTCTTAAAAATATATCATAATATTTATTTTCAAAAACTCAAAGGTCATGTTTGAAGGATGCTTAGAAATCCAATTATTACACTGAAAAATTGATAAATGTAGGGAAAATATCAGGTATCTCCCTCACCTTTCTCAAAAGAAATATACCTCAGGGCAAATAAGGAATTGATGAAGTTTCTCCTTATAGGTACCATTCTAGCTACTGTATAAAGAAGAAATGAGAAAATTGGAATATCACTATAATACATATAATGTAGTGTAATGAAATAATGAACCCAGATGTTTGATAATCAATAGTTGCTAACCTCACAAAAAGACAAGCAGACATGATGTGCTTTTAGTGGAAAGAAACAATTCTACCTTGGAAGTGTTCTTGCTCAAAGATCAGAACTTGAATCTGATCAACTATCTAACTCAAACTTCAACCTACAGGAAACAAAAGGAACAGAGAAAATGCAATCAACATCTGCAGCAAATATTAAAAGAAAAATAATCTTGTTTCTTCAACAAATAAATAGCAAGGATAAAAAAAGATATGAAGAAGGACAGACCTAAGAGATACATTCCAAATTCAATGTATGTTCCTTATTTGGAAACTCATTGTACAAACAAAATATAGATAGACATTTGATAACAACTTAACAGAGACTGACTAGAAATTTGGTAATAGCAGGGAATTACTGTTTATTTTATATGTGCGATAATGATATTCTTTTTAAAATATATATTTATTTTTTAAACATTCATAACTGAAATATTTATGAATGAAATGATCTGGTGTCTAAAATATGTTTTGAAAGAGTCAGGGGTGAGGAAAAATGAGTGAGGTATAGATGAAACAATATTAGCTGTGAATGGTTCATTGTTGAAGCCAGCAATGGATGTATTGAGTTTTATTAAACTATCCTCCCTACTTGTGTGTATGTTTGTAATTTTTCATAATAAGACATTTTTCTTATTCTGGGACAATCTGATTGAAGAAAGGTTCTGATACATCCAGAGGCTTCTTATAAAATTACTATTAGAGGAGGAATCAGTAGGGTATAAGCATCCCTAATACCAAAGATGGCTGCGGGTAAGTTGGTTCTCTAGGTGCCAAGTCTAGTATGGTTCTCATGGTGCACTATGCTCATTAAGGAGGGAGAAGAGAGATTGCCAAGGAGTAATTGAGAGTTCTCTCAGCTCCTCAAGTCAATCACACTTTATTAAACATTCTTGTAGCATAAGCATTACCTGGAGTACTGATTAAAAATACAAATTCTAGGATCCCAACAAGACCCTCTGGGAAAGGAGCTGGGAAGTTATAGGTTTAACAAGCTCTCCAAGTGAGGATCATCATCAAAGTCTAGGAATCAATCAAACCTTAATTTCAATGTGTTAATACAATAGGGCCTTCGACTGGAAATACTTTGTAAACAGTTGGAAGTTGGGGACAGTTGGACTAGAATTAGATGAACAAAGAGTAGTATAGGTTTGGGAGTCATTTTCATATATTTCCAAAAGGAATTCAATAAAGGCACTCCCAAAGCGGGAGGGGGAAGATAATTTTTAGTAGCTAAAGGGCACTATTAGCAATTCTGGGTGCCAATCACTCATCGCTCTTGCCCTCCGCATCCCAACTGATTGAGAACTGCACACACAACCACATAGGCTTAACATATCAATTGTTTTGATGACATTGAATAGAAGAATGACATTTAGACCTGATGCTGAAGTAGGGATTCCTATTTCTTCCCTAATAGAATTGAAATTAATGTACTGCAGGTAAAGGACTCACCTTATATATGTGCCTACTTCTCTGGGCCTTCAAGAGGTTTCCTGGCTTAGTCTTTTTTTCTTTCTTTACACTGCTGAGAAGGGATAGGTTAAAGCATTGGCCCTTTTAATTGATGAATAAGTTAGGCATCTAGAAAAATAAACAGATTGGGGCCTGTTTCTTGTTTTTCTGACATCATGAGTTCACTGGCTGATAGAATAGCCCACTGGATGCTGGGTTCTACCCTGGGAAACAGTAAGTCCAATCAAAAGGTCAGAAATAACCCTTCCAACAAGTCCCTTCACCCATAGACCAAGAAGAATTTAGAAGTTAATGTTATTTGCTATTGGCACCATCTTCACGAGCCTCTGGGCTTCTTTGATACTTAGTCACAATTTCCGTAAAATGATATAACCAGCTCTTAGCATAATGAAGAACAGAAATGAGGTTTCAAGATTCATTTCAGTCACAAATTCTGTTGAAAGAGATCATCAATTAAAAGTTTTGGTAAAAAGTTTTGATTTCCATTTCTTGTTAATTGAGGTATGTTATATCCTCAGAAGATGCCCTGGCACACAGTAAGCCCTGAATAAATGTTTGTTGTGGTGGTGGTTATTGAATTAATTTGTTAAGGGACATAGCATTTGTGACCGTGTTTTAGGGGAATGGGTTTATTAAACCTAAGAATTGCAATATTAAAACTATTTTAAAATGCTGAATCTGCCCAGTTGACTGCTGAAAAGACACAAACACAAGTATTGATCCTACATGGTTTTCAACATACTTCATTTTACTAGGGATCAGTAGGAAAAGCCCAGAGTTTGGAATTTAATATTTGTTAATTTAACTCTTAGCCCTGCCATTTATAGTCTATGTTGTCTTAAGCTGGTTAATTGACCTCTTTCTTTTTCATATTCTTCATCTGTAAAATAGTTATATTAATTCCTATAACTATAAAATAGGGATAATACATCCTTTAAAGTGTTACTAGAGGAATAAATGTGATCACATTTGTGAAGTGTTTCTCTTAAAATACAATGCTTATATAGTATTTTAACATTTTAAGGTATATATATATATATATATATATATATAGTCTTCTCATCTTAACTGCTTTTTAAAATCCTATGGGTAAAGTAGGATATATAGTTCTATTCACATTTTGCAACTATAGAGACCAATATTCAGTGAGTTACTTACTGTATTAGTTATCTATTGCTTTGTAATAATATTACCACAAACTTAGCAGCTTGAAACAATCCACAGTTACTTTATCACAATTTTTGTGAATCATGAGTCTGGGCAGTTTATCTGGGTCCTATCCTTAGCATCTTCAGAAGACATCTTCAACCAAGGTGTCAGCCAAGGCTGCAGCCTCATCTGAGTCTCAACCAGGGAAGACCCACGTTCAAATTCACTCAGACACTGAAAGAATTCATCTACTTGTGGTCACAGAACTGAGGCTGTTTCTTAGAGGACGCTCTCATTTCCTCAAGGCTATCCACAGTTCCTTACCATCGGGGGTCCCCAAGCTGGCCACATACTTCCTCAAAGTCAGCAAGGAAGAAAGAGAAACCCCAGCAAGACAAGCACTGCAGTATGATGTAATGTAATTTGTGATCAGATGCATCTGGTCATGTTGCTGAATTGTATGTAAACAAGGCAGGTTGTGATGGCTCATGCCTGTAATCCCAATGCTTTGGGAGGCCAAAGCAGGAGGATCCCTGGAGCCCAGGAGTTCAGTGCTGCAGTGAGTTATGATCATGCCAGTGCACTTCAGCCTGGATGACAGAGCCAGAATCTGTCTCTAAAAATAAAAAGAAGAAGAAGTGTATCATAGTCCTGCCTACACTCTAAAGGAAGGGATCACATAAGGGCGTGAACATCAGGAGATGAGGATTCTCTTAAGAGTCTGTCTGCCACACTTACCCAAAGGCATATTTTAGAGGCAGAACCAGAATAACAGCACTTCTAGTCTATATTAGATGCTCTTTTTATTTATGTACTCAGTCAGTTTTCAGGAAATATTTAGTGAGTATCTACACAAGGCACTGTACTAGTTACAGTAAGCCCTGTAATAATGAATACTAAACAAAAATTATTTCCAAAGAACAGGGAAAATAGGAGGTGCCAAAATAATTATGCCTCAATGATAAGAATGATGTTAGGAAAAGAGGGGGAAAGAGTTATGACTGATGTACTTAAAAGGCAATGACAAGTAGTTACACTAAATAAAGAAAAATATTGAGTTTATAGAAATGGAATAGACTAGAGAAGAATATAACTAAGCAAAAAAGGTAAAACATTTTGACTTTGTTTTATAAGCAATGAATAATAAAAACCATTTTTGTTTGTTTTTCAATATTTGTTTTTGAAGAAAAGTAATATGTGCTATGTAAGGCTTTGGTTATACTAAAAATAATGCTGCTGAAAATATACTGGAAGCAAGTCACAGTTAACTTGGCCACAATTGTTATTTCCTGTTCGAAGACATTTTCTAAATATGAAAATAGGATTTGGTAAATGTTGGTTGTTTTAGTACTCTATGATGTCCTCCAAAAATAATCTCATGATAAACACTGGCAATGATACAGCAGTTATTTCCATTTACACATCTCAGAGCAAGAACGACTTAAATCGTTATAATGTTAAGCCTTTATCAGTGGAGGTATAGAATTGAAAGGGTTTAAGCTGGGGAAAGAAAAATGATTTAAGGGTTTGGATGAATTGCACAGGCCCATAAAATGGTATTAAATCAGTTCTGAAAAGATTTGAAGAGGACACAACACCCTGTAAATGTGTTACACTTTGCTATCATTAAAGAATGGGATTGGACAACATAGAAGAGGGAAATGTGAGATGGAATATCAGAGTCGCAAAAGACACTTAACGTCTTAAGAGGCATCTGAACCATGATAGTTGACAACTAAGCCATTGCTCCCTTATCACACCAATAATGATCACTGTAAGAAAGCTTGCATTCAAAGCAACTCCCAAAGCCAGGGACTGATAGAGGCACTCACAGACAACATTTTGTTTTCCTCTCTTCAATCAACTCAAGGATGCTGTGCCCATGTATAACTGTTACCATGTGGGAAATCAGACTGGAAGTCTTAAAAAAGCTAGTTTATCAGCCAGGACAATAGTCAGCAAAACAAGTTAGGCAATTGCTCTTTTAATTTCCATATCCAATGCTCTCATGTGGTTCCTGAGTGCTAGGGTCCCCATCTATGGTACCATTATTGTTCAAAATGGTTTTTTTTCAACTCCTATATAATACATTTTTCAATCAGAAAATAGAAGGAAATATCTAAGCCAAAGATAGAAATGAGTGTGTTTATCTTAACTCCTTTCTGCCCAAGCCTGTGGAGGATGACCACAGTGACATAAATGGGCACAATGGACTGGAGCTGATTTTCCCTGTCGATTATATACTGCTTGCTGTCTGTTCAGTTCCAAGTAATTTCCATGTCTTATTTATTTAACCTCATGATAACAGAGTGAATATATTTCGCACATGAGAAAACTGATACATAGAGAGATAAAGCAACTTCTTCAAAGTAAAAGAGCAAATAACAGTGGAGTGAGAATTGAAATCCAGCCATTTGGCACAAGGGCCCGCACTCTTCTCCACCATACTCCAAGGACAGCCTATTGATGAGGCCACTGGAAATTCCTTATTGTTAGCAGTTGGAGAACTGTGTGTCACATGCTCACGTTTCCAATAAATAAGTAGCCAGAATTATTTTAACTAATCAAATTTCAGATCCAGGGACCACCCAGTTCAGAAACGACACCTGTATGTATTTCCTCACAGGATAAGCCTATGAATGTCTGCTCTTGGCTTATTCTCACAGCCAGATGCCTGAGAAGCCATAAAGTACAGAGGATGCAAAAAGGACGCTATGACACATTTCTGCTGATGTTTGAGGTATTTCAGTTAAGAGCAGTAATATGTTCTCATTTAAAAGGCAGGCAGTTAGATTTTTACAATGCCATAAGAGGAGAAGCAAACAAAAATGTTATGTAGTGGAGGTGGGTTATCAAATACTAATTAATCCATAAATGCATGGGAAAAGGTGCCTAACAATATAGGGCCTCCGAAGATAATTCCTTATGTTCTCATCTTTTCCCCTAATAGGGACTCACATAGTAATTGATCGGTATAGGAGTCATTTCTCATAGATTCCAATTTAGTACCTGAAGCCAATATGACACTTTTATAAACTAAGCTGTCAATGACTATAGATGGCCTGAAATTTTCTTCTAAAGTGTACCTCTACTTTACAGCAGCTAATGCCTGCTTGTGGTCTGAGATCCTCAGTCTGGGATAGCTAGATCTCGTGAAGGGAAGTCAAAGCCAGGCCAGGTATGAGTCAAAACACGGCTCTTTAAATAAATATACCTGTAATTGCGGCCAGGTAAGAGTGGGTCATGTTAGGAAAATACAATAGAGAGTTACTGAGATGAAGAAGATTCTGGTTGGAATAGAAAACAGGTGCTGGGGGCACTCTTGTTCAGGAAAGCAAATTTCAGAGTATTTCGATGCTATAGACCAACACTTCTCAAAATTGAATGTGCATGAGCATCACCTGGAGATCTCATCAAGATGCAGATTTTGGGCCGGGTGCGGTGGCTCACATCTGCAATCCCAGCACTTTGGGAGGCCGAGGCAGGCGGATCACGAGGTCAGCAGATCAAGACCATCCTGGCTAAAACGGTGAAACTCCATCTCTACTAAAAATACAAAAAATTAGCCAGGCGTAGTGGCGGGTGCCTGTAGTCCCAGCTACTCGGGAGGCTGAGGCAGGAGAATGGTGTGAACCTGGGAGGCAGAGCTTGCAGTGAGCTGAGATGGTGCCACTGCACTCCAGCCTTGGTGACAGAGCGAGACTCCATCTCAAAAAAAAAAAAAAAAAAAAAAAAAAAAGGTGCAGATTTTGGTTCAGTAGGTTTGGAGTGGAGCCTCGGGTTCTGCATTTCTAATGACCATCCAGGGTACCCACCTTGCTGGTCTGTCTGTCATGCTTTGAGCAGCAAAATTCTAGAACAAGCAGAGAAAGGAAACTTTCATGCCACTGAATTAGAGAAAATGGGAGTCATGCCAACCCCCTAGAAGTAACCAGAAGGGCAACTGCTAAGCCTGCTTTTGAAGGACACACAATCATAGGGCTTTATCTGTAAAGCCAAAGTGCATATTCAGCTGATTGGATTCACCACATCACTGGTTACTAATGGTGACCAGAGCTTTTGTACTGGACCTATTCCTTGCTTTTTGGGGCAAGATGTTAATTTTCTGTCCTCTATGTAGGAAAGAAATCATAAAGAATGGTAATATCAGGGTCTCTAGAGTGACATGGTCTGAGTTCAAGTGACGTTTCCATTATTTGTTAGCTCTTTTGCCTCGGTCAAAGTTTTCTGTTCTATAATCATTATTTCCTTAGTTGCAAACCTGGAAAAACAATACTTCTGCTTAAAGGCAGACTAATTAAGAGACAGTTCCCAAAGTTTAACAGATTAACACAATAAAACTTTATTCTTGTGTGTATAATAGTTCAATCATAGTGTTTGACAGGTGGGTTTTTGTATTAGTCCATTTTCATTTTGCTCATAAAGACATACCCAAGACTGGGCAATTTACAAAAGAAAGAGGTTTAATGGATTTACAGTTCCAAGTGGCTAGGGAAGCCTCACGATCATGGCAGAATGCAAGGAGGAGCAAGTCATGTCTTACATGGATGGCAACAGGCAAAGAGAGAGAGTTTGTGCAGGGAAACTCCTGTTTTTAAATCCATCAGATCTCATGAGACTTATTCACTATCACAAGAATAGCATGGGAAAGACCTGCCCTCATAATTCAAATATCTCTGATAGGATCCCTCCCACAACACATGGGAATTATGGGTGCCACAAGATGAGATTTGGATGGGGACATAGAGCCAAAACATATCAGTTTTGATACTGTAATTTGGGAATTCAGGATCCTTCCACTTTGTGGTTCTATATTTCTCTATATATTCAGAGTCCTCTGATTTCAGCTAGTGGATACAGAATGCATGTAAAGAAGCGTGCAGGGTGATATTTATTAGCACACATCAATTCTACATGTGTTCCATTATCTAGAAGTGAGCCCAACCTCACTTCTAGAGAAAGTGGAAGAAGTAGCCTATTTTTGTGGCTAAAACAAACACAGAGTAAGTTTGATGACATCCAGAGAGTTAAGTCTTAATGCCTTAAGGCACCCATGGCACATAATAAATTAATCTCTCCCCCATGCATATAGATGGTACTATCTCTGTACCCTCCTTGAGAAGATGAAGAAAATCATCACTCAAATAATTTCTGTAATGCTTGGCCAATTTTTGCTACACTTGCATATCACAGAAGGTGTCTATACAAATGAAAGCTGCTACAGAATAGAAAAATAGAAAAATGAAGCAGGCTGGGGTGGAAGGAAAGAAAGCTAGTAACAGTAAGAGAAGAGGCAGCCACTTTGTGAGATGGGTTCCTTTTGCTGCATTGCTTTTGCAGTATTTTAAACTTTCTGGTCTACCTAATGACCTCTTAATCTTTCTGAAAGTCTTGCTCTGAAATCACCTTCTGCAAAAAGCTTTACTGAACCCTTCCTTCAAACCCATGTGTCACTGATTTCTCAATAAACCTTAAGCAACATAATGTGTTCCTCAAATGGCATATTGCATATGTGCAGTTATTTATTTATATACTTGCCTCCTGCTGAGAACAGAAGCCACCCCCCTCTTTGCTTGGCACATAATATTAAGTATTCAATTCATATGTTTTGAAAAACTTAAGATTTTTTTCGGTCAGAGAGGAGAGTACTCAAGCATGTTTAGGTTTTTTGAGGTTCCAGGGCAGGGGCACCAAGAGCTGCCTCATATTTCTCACCCTGGTATAGTTCATTTGTTGGGTCTATCCTTAAACACATCCTTAAATCAGACTAAGGGAAAAGGCTTTTGTTTTCAGGATTGGCAAGCCTTGTAATGATGATTTCAGCAACTGGATTAAGCTAGTGGAAATGATCCATGGAGCTACAAAAGTGTTCTCAGTACTCCCCAAATTGTGCCTCATTGGCATATTTACATACACAGCATTAAACATGTGTATAACATGGCTTGGATACGGTGGAGGAGTGCATTCTTCCATTATTCTTTCTTGTCTGAGGAAACAATCTTATTTTCTGGAATGGTTTGAAGCTATAGTTTGTGTCTCTAGAAGCTCTCTGTTAAAAAGATGAAGACAGAGGATCGCCTTCTCTAGCACTCACTGCTGCATAAAAAGAGATGAAGCGTCTGTCCTGCACAACCACCTCTCTCAATTTAGTTGCACTAGAAAATCAAACAAATATGTGTTTTATCTACTTAATCTCATGAATCCTATGCAAGCCTAGTCCAGGGGCTGACTGTGACAAGCCATCAGAAATATCTTTGTAATTTTATATTTTCCCATTTTACAATTACCTGATAAATGATTATATCTGACAGTTTTTAATCTATGTAAGAATGATCATTGGCACTGAGGGCTTTGGAAGAATTGTATTCATGTGGTTCTTCTCGCACATCCCATTACCTGCTTTATAATCAACAGATACGCTGCATGCTGACAGTCTTTCATTACATGCTCTATTCAAGGCTCTATATTCAAGGCTCTAGTGTGTGTGTGTGTGTGTGTGTGTGTGTGTTTATGTGTGTATATACATATATATATACACATACATACTTTACTGCTGGTACATGATAAACAGTAAAGATGCACCCCCTACTACAAAAGCAGATTTATTAATAAATAGCTGACACTTTGTACTTTTGCAGAATACCAAAGCAATTAGTGACAACAGTAGAATGATTTTCAATACCTACAGAGCAAAATAGCATATTGATTCAAGCTCGAAGCTTTTTCTAAATAACAGCCAAGGAATTGTCCACTGTATTTGGTCAATTCCTTTAAATAACAGGTTGAAAAAAATACATCGGTACAACTGTTTTGAATGTCTTTCCCCTTGGTTCAACTAAATATAGAAGCCAAATCACCAATATAGAATAACTTAGACTAATGAGGCCAAAAAATTATTTTGGTGTCTTTCGTCTTATGTTTGCTTAACCCACCAAAGCAAATCTTCATCATCTCCAGATTTCATATAAAATTGAGATATTCACTTGATTTAAAAGCAGAGAATTCACAGTGGGAGAAAATAGAATATTTAGATGATGAAATCTTAGAATCACAAAACCATAGGACTATGAACCAGAAGAAATTCAAAGAGCTGGGCTAGTTCAATTCCTTCCCTGGGACAATATAATATTCCTACTCCCGACCTCGCCTAATTCACACAGTATTACAGATGACACATTGAAGCTAGCGAAGAGAAACTGGTTAGCCAGCAAATAAGAATTTGCGATGGATCAAGAATTTTGCACTCTCCAATTCTCAGCACATTTCTTCCAAGGAGTGTCCCTTCATTTATTCATTCAATGACTGCTAAGTCCTGAGCACTGGCTCTGGAGACACAGCAGAGAACAAACACAGACAACATTCCTGCCTTTATGGATTGTACACTATACTTGAAAGAGATAGATCATAAATAGATAGCATTTTAGGAAGCAATAAATGCTATATAGTAAAGCGGGGTCAGCAAAAATAGGTTATGCAGAGGGATGGAGAATTGCACTGCTGTTTTGAATATCGTGGTCAAAGAAAATCTCATTGATAAAATTATAAATAAGCAGGGACCTGAAGGAAGGGACGAAGGGAGTCACACAGCTCTCCAGAAGAAGAGGACTCTGGACAGTGGCCCAAGGTGAAAGCAGACTGGCTATGCTCACGTGTGTGTCCATTGGCATGCTAATTTTTCATTTCTAGTATTTATTTCATTATATTTTATCCCTCTCAATTTCTTCTTAGAAACTGCCTTTCATGTTTCTTTTGGAGACCAAGATAGCTCCACAAATCATTACCTACTTCCGCCATGGCTCCTGAATCTTGGATCTGTGCCATTTCCCAATCACTGCCTCTGTTTCTATTCCTGCCTCTCAGCATAATTGTCAACCTCCCCCCTCCTTTGCCCAGTTCATCTCAGGACATCTCACAATTCCCCAGTGAGGGGGAGCCATGCATATTCTCTTCCGTCACATTCAACACCTGGGGCTTATTTGGCCTCCTTTCCTTGAATTTTAGTTCCATCTTATGCATGTCCTATTGGTGATTTTATTTTTTGTTATAAGTAGCAAAAATATATTTTCTATGAATTCTATTTTGAAAGTATCAAGATGCATTCTTCTTTATAAATCCAAAGTCTAATTACAAGTCTTCAGATGTATCAGAACCCATCAGCCAATTTTTGTTTCTACTAATAATCCTTAACAGTTCATCTATCTTTGTGTGTGTTTTTTTTCATTCCTACGTGCTTACTATTTGGTAAAAGTTGTGGAAAATGTCTGCTTATAAGGACTTTCTGCTATTTTTAAACCTTCTTCAAATACTTTGCTCCTGACCAACTTCACTATCTGAGCATCTTGCTCTTCCTTTTCCATTACTTTGCTATAAGGGACACTGTTCCTGGCCATCTTATTTCTTTCCTTCCACTCCTCTGCTCACTTCTGTTAGTATTCCATGCATGTAAACTGCTTCACTGAGCTTCAGTCCTGTTAAGTTCGAAGTAAATATGTAGAATAATATATTCAGATATTAGCTTTTCTGGTTGAAAAGCTCTAATGAAAAAGAAATACCTGTGCTAAAGCAGGAATACTAAAGTTAGAAATAGAGAAGCAGCTCTGCCTATACAGTGGGCCCAATTTTGCTCAAAAAGATACGATTCAAATAGGTACAGTTTTCAGGAGTCATCATTTATTTGCAGGCTAACTAGCAAGTGTATTATTTATTTATCCTCATGTCAAATTATTCTCTCTGATGTGATTTTGAACATCCTGGGCAACATTCTTATCTGCTAAAACCCAGGATTCAGTGTGCACAGCCATTATTAGCTTGTCTCTAAAGCAGAAAATATGATGTAGACTCATCAGGGGGCTCAATTCTTCTAATGAACATCCCATACAAATCCCAATGATTGTCCTAGGATGACCAGTCAGATCCTGGGGCACATGATGGCATATTCCCACTAGAATGTGGAAAAATCCTGATTGTCTTTTCTCATGATGCTACATTAACAGTCATTGCTACTCACAAGAGGAGCAGACTGGAGACCTCCATTGATGGGAAAGTGTAATCCACTTAAGGTTTCAAATCCTAAATATCATTTGGTGTTTATTAAATGGGTAATTTTGCCCCCATTTTCTCCCTCTCCATGTTTCTTTTAAAAAAATCTGCCTTCCCTGCTTCTTTGAAATACATCCTCCACTAAATATATTTCAAAGTTTGAGCAACATCCAGAGTAGGTATGGAGTTCACATGCTGACCCTGAGGCTGTGTTCTGACATTGCCCAAGCGTGGGTGCAAGGTCTACTTATTTTTGTGGAACTTGCTACCTCTGTTTCAAGTGCTCCTGTCCACTCCACTAAGAATATGTTTCCCTCAGCTCCAAAGAAGCAGCTGAGTGCTCCTTGACTTCTGAGGGAACGTAAGACAGCTCCTGACCTCGCGGGTCACTCTTTCTGCAGGGCATTGTCTGTACACTCTATGTTTCACAATTTTCTCTCTTACTCAACTTTAATCTTAGGGGCTAGGGAGGCAGATGGTTAACCAAATGGTGAATTTTGATGACTCAAAAGGGGAAGTAGGAGTGGAGGAATGTTCTTTACCTGTCTGTAAATATCTTCTCTTAATTAGACTGACAAATACTAACTGAGTATGTATTCTCGGCCATGCGTTGTGCTAAGCTTCACGGGCATCTTCAGAAAGCTTGCAATCCATTATGGAAATATGCATGTGAAGACGGCATATAAGCTCACCATGCCTACTGTTATTTCAGGTATTTAACCTCTCTTCAAGATCTCTCTTTTCATCCACTTTATCATAATTACTTCCCTTTCATATCTTCTCCTGTCTCCTAACCTGCAGTGCCTCAGATTTGACATAGTACGCTTATGGAAGGCTGACAAATGTAACAGAAAATCTGTTTATTTTAATTCTATTATTCATCCAAAAAGCATATATTAAGTAGGCTTAGGGGGAAGTAAAAAGGAGCTCAAATACTATCCCTTCATTCACAGGTTTCATAATCTGGTTGTGGGGACAAAAGAGACACACATAAAACTTTGGGCAAATATGGGCAACACAGCGTAATAAGGAATGTGAGTCCTGGCAGAGACCAGACAAGACAAAAGAAGTGTGTGTTGGAGAGGCAAACAAGACTGCATGGAAGGTTTGGAAATTGGAGTGTTCCTTAAAGAAATTTGCAGAGCAGAAGAGAGGCTGCAAACTTTAACATTAGACCCCGGCGTGGTGGTATTTCTTGCTGTTAATGAGGTATATATTGACGGCAACCACCCACTATTTCTCACACCCATCTCAAAATACATTATATATAACATGATATAAATATAATCACTGTATTCAAGATATTTAAAATGACAATTTTATCTTCTAAGTTGTAGCTGTTTCTCTCGGCATTCTGCAAGATGTTATAGTTGAACTAACAGCTGAAACCAATGAGCATACTTGCTTTGGGCACATTTTGTGATCTCTAAGGAAGAAACATTCATTAAAGCAAATAAGTATTAGCTTCAAATCTATGTTTTATCTGAGGCTTTACTTGTTGCTATAGGATGTACAGGAGTGGAAGGCACAGGACTTACTGCCAGAAAAGGCACCAAACTAGGAGCCCTTGAGGTGGGATTCAGCCTTGGTTCTTCCAGTACTGAGCGTTAACTCATTGAACAGATCATTTAAACTTCTTGGGTTCAGTTTTCTCACCTGTAAAATAGAGGTCATTATACTGGCCTCACCTTCATGTCAAGGTTACTGTAAACATAAGATATATCATAGATATACAGAGCTGTTATAATCATTAAAGTGCTCTCAAAATCCTTTATTTTCAAAACGTGCTTTCATGGGAGTGAAAAATCTGTACTACCATTTATCATAAATAAACTCTTCAGTTAGAATATGCACACATATATATATTCATGTATATATATGTATATATACATACACAAACATACACACACACACACACACACACAGAATGCAAAAATGAAACACGAGGAAATAACTATACACAGCATCCTTCCAAGCAGAAACATAAATCCATGTGGACCTTGAAGGTAGTGAGGAAAGACGGCTTGGCCCACCAGCTTGGGCATACATCCTGCCTGGACCCCAAGTGTCTGAAATGTGGTTACATGTGCCCAGGACTATCTCCCAATGTCCTTTGAAAAGATCTATCTTTCAACCCTGTTTTGGATAGAGAAAGAGGCAACCATCTAAGAGGCATTTATTTCGTGTGTTCAAAATGGCTATATCCTTAGATAAAATGAGAGAAAAGGCTTAATACAGAATGATTGTATAAGGGCAGAGTCACCTCAGTTACAGACTTAAGATTTAACTAACTGAGGTGAATACATTATAACTCTATTCACTTAGATGCAAAATGTCATTTCTCATGATCCAATAAATGAAGTGTAATTACTGAAAGCACATAAATGATAGAACTGAACATTTTCTCCTCCTGATCATGCTCATGACAAGAAGTAATTTCACATATCTAAGTAACTGAGAACTGGATAGAAACACCCCAAAACAGACCAAATACTTTGGATATAAAGTCGATATTCAAAATCATGTTAAACAATCAGAAATCGTAGGCTACTGGACAGCTGCTGAAACCCTAATGTGAGATTCACTGTCCCCTAGGAAATATTCAACTCACGTTGAAATTTATTTGAAGAGACAGAAACCTAGGAAATATAACTACAAATGTCTGGCATGACCCTTTGCCTTCTAAGCCAAGAGCTTTGACCCTTGTTAACTTTCCAACATCTTCTTGCCACTCCTTCTTTCAGGAATTTCAATGCTTTGTAGTGCAAAGATAATAAACAGTCTTCTGATTGCTTGTAATGAAACACTTACAAAATTCTCTATATGATAGCCAAGGGAAGTCAAGTATACTATTTTATGCTTATCCAGGAACCATGAAGTCAGTCCTTTATCCCTTTTCTCTTTGGACTATTGAATGCTCAATCTTTAAACATTATTCTTATTAGGAAGAAAAATTATTCTGTCAAGCACTTCTCAGAGAAAATCTGCCTAAATGACTTCTTATTCTTGAAATGATGCCGATTGCTTTCCTAAAACGGTATATGCCACTCAATGATATATGATTAGAAATTATGAGGCCAATATTCCAAAGGTGTTTCTTCATTTGCATGAGCAAAGGAGTACTTATAATTGTCCATGCAAATCAAGGACATTCATATGCAAATACTTATATGTGGATGTAATTATGCCACTCCAATACATGGATTGAGGTTTTAATCTGTGATACAAATAAGTGTGTAAATATGCACTTGTATTTTTAGTTCCGCTTGAAAAAAATATTGTCCATATGTGTAACTATTGACAGAAAAAGAGATGAAGGAACGAGCAAAGGTCACCTGTTATAATGTATATAACAAGATAATGTTATTTTCAACAGTCAGTACATTATCAACAGAACTGCCTCTCTCTTCTCAACTCCATGCCCCATTGCAGAATCGATCATTGAGCCAGACACCACCTTCTGTTATGATAAATTCACTCTGTGAAGCCAAGTCATCATCTTTTTTTTTGTATTTTGGTTCCCATTGAGCTTGCCTATCCTCCCAGCCTTCTAGACATGCCTGAACTTCATTATTGTTTGAATTAGTTTCCCAATAGGTACCTAAACCCCCATATAAATAAGACAATATAATTGATGCTGGGGAGAGGACATCACTAACTCTATCTAAAATAAGTTCAGTTCTAGCCCAACTAGAATGCCTGCTTTATAAATGTTCGTCCAAACTGTCTCATCTGCAATACATTTTGTGAGAAATCAGTTACCCCAGGGGATTCATTTTTAAAGGAACAATCTTTTGTTCTAGAAATCTAACCCATTCAGTCAACACAAAACTAAAGACTTGTATATGGCAATGATCTAACAACTCTGACTTTTGGGGCCCCTTTTCTCTCTACAATGAAGCAGAACAAAGAGACAGATCTATTTGCCAAAAAGGATGCTGGTATTAATTGACAAGGTAGCTCATTTTAGCTTGACCCAGAGAGAATATTTCACTGGATGCGGAAATTATGCAGTGTTGTCAAACCATGAATATTTCTCCTACCTTCCCGATTCCCCGAATGGACAGTGAAACTAATGACTAGAATAGATTTGCCTCATTTGAGTACAGATATGTTATACAAAATCTGAAAAAGAAAAATATTTACAAGCAACAGCTAGTGATCCTCTTACTGGAAAACTTGATGATACAGCTATGACAATATTTTCAATCTGAAAGTGTAGCTTATAGTCAGAATAACTGTATTTACCTTGCTTTCAGTGGCAAGAAGCTGGGATGATGTGACCTGGATGAAAGATACTAAAATTTCTAGAATATTTAAATGGTGTAATAGGGAAAGCAGACTAAACATTGAAATAGCAGACATTGTTAGAACAAACCACAACATAAGAAGAGAAAAACGCTTATTCTGTTGAGGTTACTAAGAACACTAGCTAGTCCAGGGGTCACAAAAGAGATTCTGGGATCCCCTCAGAACTATCTGGGAGAAGTGAGAGGAAGGACTGGTGAGTGCACAATTGTTTTTGTAATTACTATTTAAACACTACTTTTATCTCCATACTGGTGTAGCTTGGAGCATGTGAATTACAATACCGTAATCACAACATTTCCAATTTCTACTCAATCAGTACAATTAAACCTTACAAAACACTCTGATAGATAAAGCAACATTATTGATTTTACTGAAATCTAAAACAATCACTGAGCATTCAGATCTGGTTCTATTTTGATCAAATTTAACCCTGGGCAACAAAGGACAAAAGGTTGTAATTCGTTATTGCTGAAAGAACTACAGAATTTCATAAAACTCAGTAAATGTAAAAGTTCATAAAATATATTGGAAAACAAAAAAAAGCATTTAAAAATTTTATTGGACTCAGAACTTTCATTGTTGTATTCTATCCCCTACAGCAACAGCACTGGTCTTTTATCTTATAAATCTGGGCTAGAAGCTATAGGGGCCTGTGTGGATGGTAAGGAAAGGTTTAGAAAAAAAATAAAGATCAGATGGTAAATGAAATGCATGTGTTTGTCCTTTCAGGGGGGCGCACTGGATAAATACAAATACAGTGTTGAATCAGATATCATTCTGCTTAGAAATGTGCCTTTTTCATCGCAGCAAGGAATGATTGTATTACGGTATCTTGCAGATAACATAGACAATATAAGAGAATTCTGGGTTCCTGATAGTGTGATATGCTTGCTCTCTCTCCATGGAGCTAGGGAAAACTATCAGCTCCATTTTACTAATTTAAGATGGGGAAATAATATAATTGTAAAAATACAGAGCAAATCCTAATCCCTGGTGTCTAACTATGAAATCCTCCCTTCTTTTTAGACAGATATGAAGATATAATTTGTCATCTATTCTTGTCATTTAAGTAGATGCATTCAGATAATTTCCCAAGACTGTTTTTAATGGAACTATATGAGTATCACTCAAAAATATCACAAAATCCAATGTTAATCCCTTGTCTGATACAAGTTAAAAGAGAGTTTGATCTTGCATGCTGCCAACCAGCCTCTAGCCTTGCACTGTGCTCTCCCTCTGATTTCCATCATAGGCAATTTTATCTGTTAGAAGAGCCTGCAGTATAATCACATTGTAATACAACAGGGGTTGTATGCACTTGTAAGCAAATACTTCTCTTTGGGAAAAACCTCTCTTGGTCTTGTGCCCTACTGGGACTGGCAGGCCCACCAGCTCCCGCCACTCAATACAAATACATTTCAGCATCAGGCAGTTAATAGATACTGACATGTGAAGTGCTTTGCCTTATTAGATCTGTATTTATATCTAGCTTGTTTCAAGTTCAATTTGCAAGGCAGCCTTATCTTGGTTGCTATCAAATATGCTACTTAGCCTGCCATTTCTACCTGACAGCACCTGATGGTACAGATCTCATTGCAATGAAACTCACAGCTGCCTTATCAACTTGCATGGGCTTTTTGGGCTATCACATTGTCATGTCTATAGTCACATGGCTTCCCCTCATCTCCGTAGCCTACTTTATTTATCATCAATGCTCCCCTCAAAGTCATCTCCTCTACCAAGGTTTTTTGACCTTGAGACTCATTGTGCAATTGACCACATCCTCCCTTGAAGCACTGCCTCTAAACTCATCCAAAACCTTAAGGATATTTCAAACAGGGCACTTGTGGCACTTTTTCCGCCTTTATTTATTTATAACTTTGTCTTTCCACCAATTAGGATTTAAGACCTTTGGGGCAGGAATCAGGCTATATCTGTGTTTGTATTCCTAACACAGGCTATATTGTATTCAGGCTATATCTGTGTTTGTATTCCTAACACAGATATAGCCTGGCACAGAGTAAGTGCTCGATATATGCATATTCAGGGAATAATTCCTCTAAATATGTTATGTGATTGCATGGCACCAGTGGCCAAAAATGAAGAATCTTTGCAGAAATAAGATATTTTTGCTTATATCAGAATTAGTTTTAAAAGAAAATCCTAAATAAAAATGTGCACACAGTGAAAGCATCCTTCTATACCTTTTATACCTTTTCTTTTTTTTTTTTTTTTTTTAATAGGCAGGATATCACTCTGTTGCCCAGGCTAGAATGCAGTGGCATCATCATAGCTCACTGCAGCCTTGAACTCCTGGCCTCAAGTGCTCTTTCTGCCTCAGTATCCTGAGTATCTTGGACTATAGGCAAGCCATAAGCCTGGCTAATTTTTTTAAATGTTTTGTAGAGATGTATTCTTACTATGTTCCCAGGCTGACCATGAACTCCTGGCCTCAAGGGATCCTCTCACCTCAGCTTCTCAAAAGGTTGAGATTATACATATGAGCCATTGAACCCAGCCTCTTCTGTACTTTTTGATGTGCATTTTTGGTACTATCTCCATTTTCATCTTATTTGTTCTCAAGGTTTTTCAAGATCCTTGTTTCCAAATAACATATTCAGCTTATCAAGGCAAGAAGGTGAACTCTGGAATCACAGAATTAGTCCCAATAACCAGGCTTCTACTAAAAGTCACACATCACTTATCCAAAAGATGCAATTTATTTGTCCTTTTACTCCAAGTGTCTGAGCATTATTGTGAACCAAGTAAGAGTAAGCATGTGATCTCACTTCCCTTTCTCTTCCTCCTGTTCATTCATTAAGTCAGTGAACATTTGATAGCCTATTATATATCATACACCATGCTAGGCACTAGAGATTCAAAGACTAATAAAACAGAGTCCTTGTCCTAATGGAGCTCATTATTTAGAAAAGAAGTTCATTGACATAAAAAATGTGTGATAGGGATGATGAGAACTACGATAAAGATAACACAGAAACCAAAGGGCAAGGAGCAAGGGAACTTGATGGGAGTGTTTCACATACAATCCCCTGTAAAAAATCTAGAGTGACTTCTGGGTGAATAGCAACATCTATTTCCTTTGGCTCTTAAATCTACATTTAATCGACACCAAAAGATCTCTTATTGTTACTGAAATCCTGATGGACCCTTCCAAATGAGGAAATAACAAGAGGTCCTTGCCCTATTGGATATCAAGGCATTTTCTATGCCTGTTTTAGTTTATGACATTTCTTAGTCCATGTTGTTTTAGCTGATCAATGAGATACTCTTACACCATTTGCATTGATTGTCACGTTGAATCAATCATGAAGCCAGATACCCCTACTTCGTTTAATTTCATTGTCAGATTGGATTGACCATAAAGCAGTTCAGTTAAATGGCTGATGATCAGCCACAACATGACTATTTGTTCAATATTTTCTTAGGTAGCCTAGTAATACAGACACTATTACTATACCAGTGGCATTCAAGGGTATAAAGCTGACAATTGTTTCATCTCCTCTGGTGGTGAGTCTTGTAAATTATTTCCACTGGTTGGTTATGCATGGCTGAGACTTGAATATGGAGAAATCTCACCCAAATGTACTTAGCCTAGGAAAATAAATGAATGTCACAGTCAATAGAAACACGTGCATATCTATGTGGATGGGCTTAAATGAGGAAGTAGATAATTGTGACCAGACTAAAACCAGAGGTTTGAAGATATCAGAAAGAAAGCAGAGCCATACTGTTGGGGTGTGGTCGCTCATGCCTGTAATCCAAGCACCTTGGGAGACCCAGGCGGGCAGATTACTTGAGACCAGGAGTTCGAGAACAGTCTCGCCAACATGACGAAAGCCAGTCTCTCCTAAAACTATAAAAATTAGCCAGGCATGGTGGTGCACACTTGTAATCCCAGCTATGCAGGAGGCTAAGGCACGAGAATTGCTTGAACCCAGGAGGTAGAGGTTGCAGTGAGCCGAGATTGCACCACTACACTCCAGCCTGGGCAACAGAGCAATACTCCATCCCGAAAAAAGAAAAGAAAGGAAAACAAAGAAAGAAAGCAGAACCATACTATATGATTATTTAAATGAACCACTGACAGTGGTTGGATTTTTATGTTCTCTCTAATGCTGGAAATGTGAGAAGGATAACTCTAGTTAAATGACTATGTAGACAATATTAGTGACAGCTTCTGAAGCTGGTAACTCAGCTTATGTCCCACGAAACCTTAAGCATTCTTATTGTGGAATGAGTCTCATAAAATTTAAACAGTCAGTGTGGGTAAGCTAAACCTAAATGCAACCATTTTATTTATTCTTTTTGGCCTTTTATGAGACCAATTATTTATTTCAGCATTCTTTCTTATTCAGAGACATTATAAGTATATCAAAGTGATCCAGCTGGGGTTTGAGGTCCTGATGTGAAATAAGAGATTTGTGGATGCTATAAACATCCTGAGTTAGTGATCCTTCTCCACCCAACAACTAGCACTGGGAGCTGAAATCTAAATGGAAATGCTGCCTAAATCATTAACCACGATTCGCTTATGTTGGATAATAACTGGAGTCTGTCTTAAGCAACACAACGTCTATAGATGTGCTAGAAACTGTCAGAAACTGGCATGCATATACAACTTGTTTCATTTTATCTCTAGGGACCATTAGTCCTGTTAGTTAATCATTCTGAGTTGAAGACCAATTATCTCCAGATTTTGTCTCCCGTACACTCTTACAAAAACATAGCAAAACCATCAACTTACATTTGAGAATCCCTCAGCTACAAGATATAGCAGTCCCTTTCTTATTCCCTTAGATTATTTATTAATTCAATAAAATTTAGGAGTTCACTATGAGCCAGTACCACTAAGAAAACAAAAAATAAGTAAATTCCAACACGACAGAGTCAGGATGCAGGTTAACAAATCTCCTTCCTAATAAGCAACCATGAAGGTGTACAAAACATTAAAACAACTTCAGCACTCTGGAAATTGGCCAAAAATTGAGTAGTATTTATTTATAAAACTACTGAAATTTAAGTAATGACAATAAGGGTCTGTGATGTTCTTGCCCAGGACTGTTTCCATCCCTGCTGCCTCAAGTTTGATAGTTCAACCAGGGTGAAGCAGGTCATGAAAACCAGCAGCCTCATTGTCACTGCTGGGAAGAGGGAGAGAGCTCACATGATTTAGAGCACTGTTGATTAAAGTCGTAATGTTGCTAGAAACCAAAAAAGTGAGCTTTAAAACTCTAAGATTGTGCTTCTGTTTAGGACAAGTCATGGATTCACAAAACAGCTGGGGATGTTAGCAGGGAGTTCCAGAAGATAAGGTGGCCATGTGAGGCTTAATAATTTCTCCACATATTCTGGAAGACCCAAGGCTGTCTTGGATCTATGTCGTCGTGCACAGGATAGTCTAAAGTAGGCCTAGGCCACTGACATATCCCTGGCTGATAAAACCTGAGTATATGCTTGCAGGAAACATGAGAGGATCTATCAGAAAATTAAAGCAGGGAAGAGTCAAAAGCATTCTAATGCATGAAAGTGGCCTCTAGCCTGCATTTATATCCATTAGAAAAAAATGGAAAACTTAGAGGCATTTGGGCACAACCTTTTAAAATCTCTGCCTATGAAGATGCAGGCAATTTCTATGAATCCCAACATAAAATTAAAACAAAAAAAAACTATATATATATAAGAGGCATCAAGAGCTGCACATTATCGGGAGAGATATTTCTCAGATTTAGTCCAAGCAAGTTCAATGTTCATTGGTATATAAGTAAATAACAACAGCAACTCTCAGAGGAAGGGGTGTGTCACAGCCCAGAGGTGATTCAATATAACATCTGAAATGTCCATGAAGAATGTCATTAGTATTTTGATACGGGTTACATGGAATCTGTAAATTGCTTTGAGTAGTATTATCATTTTAACAATATTAGTTCTTCCAATCCATGAGTATGGAATAGCTTTCTTTCTTCCTTTCTTTATATCCTCTTCAGTTTCTTCCCTCAATATTTCATAGTTTTCCTTGTATAGATCTTTCACTTCTTTTTTAGTTAAATTGATCTCTATGTTTTCTGCTTGTTTGTTTTGTTTTTGAGATGGAGTCTCACTCTGTCACTCAGGCTGGAGTGTAGTAGCACAATCTCAGCTCACTGCAACTTCCATCTCCCAGGTTCAAGCGATTCTCCAGCCTCAGCCTCCCAAGTAGCTGGGATTATAGGCATGTGCCCCCATGCCTATTTGTTGTACTTTTAGTAGAAACAGGGTTTCACCATGTTGGCCAGGCTGGTCTCAAACTCCTGACCTCAAATGATCTGCCTGCTTCATCCTCCCAAAGTACTGGGATTACAGGCATGAGCCACTGCACCTGGCCTTTCTAGGTATTTCATATTCTTTGCAGCTACTGAAATGAGATTGAATTCTTGATTTACTTTTCAGATTGTTTGCTGTTGGTGTATATAAATGCTATTGATTTTTGTATGTTGATATTGTATCCTGAGTTTTTTATCAATTGTCACATTTTTTGGTGAAATCTTTTGGTTTATCTAATTATAACATTATGTCATCTGCAAACAAAGTTAATTTTGATTTTTTCTTTTTAATTTGGATGACTTTAGTATTTTCTCTTGCCTAATTACTCTGGCCAGGGCTTCTGATACTACACTGAATAAAAGCAGTGAACATGGGCATCATTATTTTGTTCCAGATCTTAGAGGAAATGCTTTTAGATTTTCCCTGTTCAGTGCAATGCTAGCTATGTTTTTGTCGTATATGGCCTTTATTATTTTTGAAGGGTGTTCCCTCTATATCCACTTTGATGAAAGTTTTTATCATAAAGAGTTGTTAAATTTTTAGCAAATGTTTTTTCTGTGTCTATTGAAATGATCACGGGGTTTTTGTTTTTGGTTCTGTTAATTTAATATTTCACATTTATTTGCATAAGTTGCCCCATCCTTGCATTTCTGGGATGAATCCCACTTGACAATGGTGAATGATATTTTTAATTTGCTCTTGAGTTTTGTTTGCTAGTATTTTATTGACAGTTTTTTCATGTATATTCACTAGTGATATTGGTCTATAGTTTTCTTTTTGTGTATGTCCTTGTCTGGTTTTGATATTAGGATAATCCTGATCTAGAATGAGTGTGGAAGTATTCCCTACTCTTTTAACTTGTATAATGCATTTGAGTAAAATTGGTATAGTTCTTTAAATATTTGGTAGAACTCAGCAGTGAAGCAACCAGGTTCTGAGCTTCCCTTTGATGGAATACTTTTCATTATGGCTTTAATCTTATTATTTGTTATTATTTTATTAAGATTTTATGTTTCTTCATGGTTCAAACTTGGTAGGTTGTACATGTCCAGGAATTTATCCATTACTTCTAGGTTTTCCAAATTTTTGGTATATCATTTGATACGGTTTGAATCTGTGTCCCCACCCAAATCTCATGTTCAATGGTAATCCCCAATGTTGGAGATGGGGTTTAGTGGGTGGTAATTGGATCATGGAGGGGTGAATCCTTCAAGAATGGTTTAGCATTATCTCTTTGGTGCTTATCTTGTGATAGAGTTCTCAGAAGATCTGGTTGTTTAAAAGTGTGTAGCACCTCCCCACTCTCTCTTCCTCCTGCTGCAGCCACGGAAGATGTTCCTGCTTTCCCTTCAACTTCTGCCATGTTTTTAAGTTTCCTGAGGCCTACCCTGTCATTTCCCCTGCTTGCACTCAGTTTCTATTCTGCTGCCCTATAAATAGGTGCCTTCTGCCATGATTATAAGTTTCCTGAGGCCTTGCCAGCAATGCTGGACTGTGAGTCAATTAAATCTCTATTTATTAATAAATTATCCAGTCTTAGGTATTTCTTCATAGAAGCATGAGGACAGACTAATACAATATGCAAAGAAAAAAAAGTATGACCAATATTCAAGAAATGAAAAAAAAAAGAAAAAAACAACTGTTAATAGAAACTTTCTCTGAGTGTCCCCAGATGTTGGATTTTTGCACACAAATATTTTAAAGTAACTATGATACATTATTTGAAGAACAACAGAAAATCATGTTTAAAGAATTAAAGAAAAGTATAACAACAAATCAACAAACACACACTCTCAGACCAAAGACAGAAATTATTTTAAAAATAAAAATTTAGGAGATAAAAAAATGTCAACAACTAAAATGAAAAGTTCACTAGAAAGGCTTAACACTATATTTGATGTGGCATAAGAAATTATTAGTGAAGTTGAATATAGATCAATAAAATTATCTACTCTGAGGCACAGAGAGGTATATTAGTCTGTTCTCACACTGCTACAAAAAACTACCAGAGAATGGATAATTTATCAAGAAAAGAGGTATAATTGATTCAGAGTCCCATGGGCTGTATAGGAAGCAGAGCTGGGAGGCCTCAGGAAATGTACAATCATGGCAGAAGGTGAAAGGGAAGCAAACACATCTTACCATGGCAGAGCAAGAGAGAGAGAGAGAGAGTGAAGGGGGGGAGCACTACATACTTTCAAACAACCAGATCTCATGAGAACTCACTCACTATCAAGATAACAGCAAGACAGAAATCCACCCCCATGATCCAATAACCTTCCACCAGGCCTCTCCTCCAATTCAACATGAGACTGGGGCAAGGACACATATCCAAACCATATCGTTCCACCCCTGGCCCCTCCCAAATCTCATGTCATTCTCACATCACTATATACAATTATTCCGGCTCAACGGTTCCCCAGTCTTAACTCATTTCAGCATTAATTCAAAACTCCATAGTCCAAAGTCTCATCTGAAACAAGGCAAGTCCCTTCCACCTATGATCCTGTAAAATCAAAAAACAAGTTAGTTACTTCCAAGATACAATGGGGGTACAGGTATGGGTAAATATTCTCATTCCTAATGGGAGAAATTGGCCAAAACAAAGGTGCTACAAGCCCCATTAAGTCAAAGATGACTATTTTGGCAGGGCAGCCATTAAATCTTAAAGCTCCAAAATAATCTCCTTTGTCTCCATGTCTTGCATACAGGGCATGCTCATGCAAGAGGTGAGGTCCCAAAGCCTTGGGCAGCTCCATTCCTGTGGCTATGCAGGGCACAGCCCCCACAGCTGCTTTCATGGGCTGGCATTGGATGCCGGTGGCTTTTCCTGGTGTACAATGCAACCTGTCAATAGATCTACCATTCTGGGGTCTGAAGGATGGGGGGACCTCTTCTAACAGCTCCATTTGGCAGTACCCAACTGGGGATTCTGCTTGGGGGCTCCAACCCCACATTTTCCCTCTGCACTGGTAGAGGTTCCCACGAGGGCTCCACCTCTGCTGCAGACTTCTGCCTGGACATCCAGGCGTTTTCACACATCATCTGAAATCTAGGCAGAGACTCCAAAACTCTTCCCTTCTGCCCACACACAGGCCCAACACCATGTGGAAGCCACCAAGGCTTGGGGCTTTCATTCTTTGAAGCCACAGCCCAAGCTGTTCTTGGGCTCCTTTTAGCCACTGCTGGAGCTGGAGTGGCCGGATTGCCAGGTGCCATGTCTGAGGCTGCATAGAGCAGCTGGGCCCTGGGCCTTGCTCATGAAAACACTTTTCCCACCTAGACCTCTGGGCTTGTGATGGGAAACATTCTGTGCCTAGGAGGTCTGTGACATGCCCTGGAGACATTTTCCCCATTGTCTTGGTGATTAACGTTTGGCTCCTATTATGCAAATATCTGCAGCAGGTTTTAATATCTCCCCAGAAAATGGGTTTTTATTTTCTATCACATGGCTGAGCTGCAAATTTTCCAAACATCTATACTCTATTTTCCTTTTAAGCATAAATTCCATATTTAGACAATCTCTTTATGAGCACACATAACTGTATGCTTTTAGGAGCAGCCAGGCCATATCTTGAATGCTTTGCTGCTTAGAAATTTTTCCCACCAGATGCCCTAAATAATCCCTCTCAAGTTCAAAGTTCCACAGGCCCCTAGACCAGGGACACAATGCCGCCAGTGTCTTTGCTAAAGCATAGTAAGAATGTCCTTTACTCTAGTTCCTAATAAGTTCCTCATCTCCGTCTGAGACCACCTCAGCCTGGACTTCATTGTCCATATTAGTATCAGCATTTTGGTCAAAACCATTCAATGAGTCTATACAAAGTTCCGAACTTTCCCTCATCTTTCTGTCTGTCTTCTTCTGAGCCCTCCAAACTGTTCCAACTTCTGCCCATTACACAGTTCCAAAGTTGCTTCCACATTTTCAGGTTTCTGTATAACAGTACCCCACTCCTGGTACCAATTTTCTGTATTAGTTCATTCTTACACTCCTATAAAGAACTACCTGAGACTTGGTAATTTATGAAGAAAAGTGGTTTAAATGATTCATGGCTCAATGGGCTATACAGGAAGCATGGCTAGGAGGTCTCAGGATACTTACAATCATGGCAGAAGGTGAAGGGGAAGCAAGCACATCTTGCCATGGCAGACCAGGAGAGAGAGAGCATGAAGGGAGAAATGCCACACATTTTCAAACAACCAGATCTCATGAAAACGCACTCACTATCACAAGAACAGCAAGGGAGAAATCCACCCCCATGACCCCCACAACACGTCCCACCAGGTCCTTCCTCCAATTTGACATGAGATTTGTGCAGAGACACAAATCCAAACCATATCAAGAGGGAAAAAAGATGAAGTAAACAAATTCTTGGAGACCTGAGGAAACATGAAACACAGACGTTTACTGTGAGTTCCAGAAGTAGTAAAAAGATAGAGAAGAGTAAAAAAGTTGACAAAAATATCTTAAATTTGATGAAAATTATTAACTAAAAAACTAAGAAGCTCAACAAAATCTAAGTAGAGTAAACATAGAGTCACACCTTGACATACCTCGGTCAAATGATTGAAAGACAAAGAGAAAGAGAAACCTTGGGAATAGCAAAAGAAAAACGACTCAACCCATACAGAGGAAGCACAATGTGATAAATAGCTGACTTCTTATCCAAAATAATAGGAACCAAAAGGCACTGGAATTACATATTCAAAATGCCAAAAGAAAAAAATGTCAAGCAAGCATTCTACATTCGGCAACTTTCTTTTACTATTAATGTGAAAGGAAAACATTCCAAGAAAAACAAAAACTAAGAAAAATTCACTCCTATTATACATAACAAAATCACTGAAATAAATCTAAGCTGAAAGGAAGTGATACCAGAGGGTGTAGCTCAAATCCAAAAGTAGAAATGAATAACACTGAGAATAGTAAAGGCTTTGGTAAATAAAAAGCTCTGTGAATGTATATTTTAATAATATAAATAAAGAAAAACTTATAGATTGTGTATTTATAAAATATATATGTAACATTATATAAGAGTATTAGTCCAAGGGAGAGACAAATAGAAGATATATTGGAAAAAAATTTATTAATATATTTTATTGCAATAAAGTAAATGAAGTAAATTGGGTTTATGGGTAAATTGGGTTTATGTTAAGATACATATTGTAATTCTGAAAAAAACAGCAAAGAAAATACTAAAACTATACAGTAGGAAATCATCAGAAAACTTGAATTGTCATATGCAAAATATTGGCTTTAAAAAGCAATAGAGGAGAGGCTGGGTGCTGTGGCTCACACCTGTAATTCCAGTATTTTGGGAGGCCGAGACTGGTGGATCACGAGGTCAGGAAATCGAGACCATCCTGACTGACATGGTGAAGCCCCGTCTCTACTAAAAATACAAAAAAAACATTAGCCAGGCGTGGTAGCGGGCACCTGTAGTCCCAGCCACTCGGGAGGCTGAGGCAGGAGAATGGCATGAACCCCAGAGGCGGAGCTTGCAGTGAGCTGAGATCACGCCACTGCACTCCAGCCTGGGTGGCAGAGCGAGACTCCGTCTCAAAACAAAACAAAACAAAACAAAACAAAAAGCAATAGAGGAGAAACAGGGAAACCAAAAATAAGACAAATGGTAAATAAGTATCCAAAATAGTGTTAAAACCAAACACAACAATAATTACATTAAACATGAATGGTCTACCATTCAAACCTCCTTCAAATAGTAAAGATTGTTAAACTGAGTAAAAAAGCAAGTGACATAGACATTATATAACATAAAAATGTAAAGTGGCATTACATGGCATAAGAAATTAGTGAACTTGAATATTGATCAATAAAAATTATATAATATAAAGGCCAAAAAAAGTGAAAAAAGCCTTAGAGAAATATGAGAAAAAGCCAAGCCCGCTAAATGTTGTCTACAAGAGGAACACATTAGATTGAAAGACATAAAGTGGTTGAAAAGAAAATAATGGAAAAAATACAACATATATTATACAAATAATTACCATGAAAGAGCTGAACTGACTACATTAATTTTACAGAAAATACATTTTAAAACAAATATTGCTAGAGTTAAAGAGGGATATTTCATAAGGATGAAACATTAATACATTAGAAAATTTTAAAAATATGAATGTATAAAACCTCACACAAAAGCCCGGAAATACATAAAGGAAAAACTTACAGAATTCAAAGAAGAAATAGACAAATATTAAGAATAGTTGAAAATGTCAATGCTTCACTCCCATATAATAACAGAAAAACTAGGAAGGAGATCAACAGGGACATAGAAAATTTAAATAACTTTGTCAAACAGCCTGTTCCAAGCAATATTAATCAAACACATCAACCAAAATCTGCAGAATAAACTTTTTTTTCAAACACACATAGAACACTATTGAGAATAGGCCAGTTTCTGGGCCATAAAACAATTCTCAATGAATTGAAAAGATTGAAAAATATACAAAGTATGTTCTCTGACCACTCAAGATTAAATTGGAAATTCATGATAGAAGCAAATCTGAAACAATCATAATATTTGGACCTTAAATAATATACTTTGTACAATCCATGAGTCAAAGTAGAAATTAAGGAGTAGCTTATACTATTGAAATTACAAACACACACACAACATATCAAAATTTATGGAGGCAGTTAAGGTCGTATAGGGAAATCTGTAGCTTTAAATGCACAGGTTAGAAAAGAAAAAAAGGATCACAAGTCAAATGACCTGTTTCCACTTTAACAAATTATAAAAAGAGGAGCAAACTACATATAAAGCAAGAAAAACTAAAGAAACAATAAAGATTAGAGTAGAAATGTAACAGAAAACAGAAACATAATGATAAAATCAACCAAACCAAATATTTATTCTTTTTAAACATCAACAAAATTTACAAACTCTCAGTAAGAATGACTAACAAAATAAAATACGTAACAAATTATCAAAATCACTAATGAAAAAAGGATATTACAGCCTTCTCCATAAAAACTAAAAAGTTTATAAGGAAATATTAGCTTAAGTGTATTCCAACAAATTAGACAAGTTAGAGTATATGGACAAATTCCTAGAAAGACACACTTTACTGGAATTCACCCAGAAGAAAAAATAATAATCTCAATAGATGTAACAAGTAAGAAAGTTGATTTATCAATTAAAAATATTCTCTCAGAGAAAAGTTTATACCCAAGGGGTTTCACTGGTGAATTACACCCAAACATTTAAAGAAGACCATTCCTTCACAGTCCTCCCAGAAAATATAATAGAAACAAACACTTCACTAGTCATAGTATAGGAGCAGTACTATCTCGACACCAAAACCTTACAAAAGCATTATCAGGAAGAGAATACTTCTGACCGGTGTTCATCACACAGATTCAAAAATATTAAAAAAAAAAACTTAGCAAACTGAATTCAGAAACATATAATAAAAATTATTCACCACGACCAAGTGGAGTTTATATGATGAATACAAGGTTTATTAAACATTTGAAATCACTTACAATAATAGATCATTCATATTAATAAAATAAAGGGAAAAATTTACATGACTATCCCCATGGATGAAGCATAAGCTTGTGAGAAAATGTAACATCCTTTCATAATAAAATCTCACAAGCTGGGCATAGTGGCTCATGCCTGTACTCCCAGCACTTTGGGAGTCTAAGGCAGGGGCATCACTTGAGACCAGGAATTTGAGGCTTCAGCGAGCCACGATCATGCCACTGCCCTCCAGCCTGGGTGACAGAGTGAGATCCCAAACCCCTACCCCCCAAAAATCTCACTATAGACAAGAAAAAGTTGAAATTTTCCTTAACCTAACAATAGAAAAAACAAACAAACAAACAAACAACAAAAAGAAACCCTTCATCTAACATCATACTTAATGGTGAAAAACTGAATCCTTTCCCCAAGATTAGGAACAAGGCAAGGATGTTCTAGTATGCTCTCTCCACTTCTAGTCAACATTGCATTGACAATTCTAGCCAGTACATTAAGGCAAAGAAGAATAATAAGCTTGTATATACTAAGAAAGATGTACATATGACTTCACCAAAGAAAGTACAAATGGATAATAGGCACATGAAAAGCTGCTAGAAATACTAAATAAGTAAGTAAGGAGAAGGAGGAAGAGAAAAGAAATGAGCAAAAAGCAAGAGAAGAAAAAGAGGATGAAGAGAAGAGATGGAAAAGAGAGAGAAGGAGGAAGAGGAGAAAATAAAACGAGCAGAGGAAGAGACGGAGAAGAAAGGGAAAAGAGAAGGAGAAGGAGAAGGGGAAGGGATAGAGAGCTTAATTAAAGGGATTCAGATCTAAAGAAATAAAATTGTGTTTATTCACAGGTAACATAATTTTACATGCAAAGAATCTTGCAGAATAAACACACACACACACATACACACAGAGAGACACTATCTACAGAATAAACAAATAAATTTAGCAGATACAAGATCAATACCCACAAATTCTATATATATTCCACATAGTAGCAACGAGCAATCAGGAAATAAAAAAATAAAATTCTACTCAGAATATCACAAAAAGATTCATATAGTTAGGAAAAATTAACACAAGATGTATATGATTTCTATGCTAAATACCATATATTACTTCCAAAATAAATTAAATTTAAATAAATAGACATTCCATCTTCATGGATTAAAAGGCTCGATAGTGTTAAGATGCAGTTTCCCCCAAATAGATGTCTACATTGAATGCAATCCTTGTTAAAACCCCAGCAGAATTTTTTTTAGAAAATAGCAACATTATATGAACGTGCAAAGATTTCAGATAGCCTAGTAATTTTTTTAAAAAAGAACAAATTTGGAGGACTTATATTACCAGATTTCAAAATGTACTATAAAATGACAGTATAGAATATACGTATGGTATTGGCATAAGAAACTAAATTAAGAATCCAGAAACAAACCCTTATATTTATGAGTAATTATTTTTGACAAAGGCGATTTAACTGTCTTCCCAATGAATAGTGCTTGTATAATTAGATATCCACAAGCAAAAAGGTGCATTTAGATGCTTACTTAAAATTGCACACAGAAATTAACTCAGAATCAATTATCAGCCTAAATGTAAAAGCCAAAACTGTAAAACTCTTCAAAGAAAATACAAGAATAACATTTCAAGACTTTGAGTTAGGCAAAGATACAATACCGAAGCTTAAGTCATAAAAGAAAATATGATAAATTGTATTTCATTAAAATGAAAAACATTTGCACTTCAAAAGACATCATCAAGAAAATGAAAAGACAAAGCATAGCCTGAGAAAAAATATTTGGAAAATATATATCTGATAAAGGACTTTCCCCCACAATATATATTATAAAGCATAGTACGTAATATATAATTTAATAGCATCATGTAACACCATAAAATAGTATTATATGATACATATGATCATTCAAAACTGAAAGACAAATGACCAATTTTCTTAAAATCGGCAAAGCTTATATATTCCAAGAATGACATACACGTGGCTTCACCAAAGAAGGCACAAATGGATAATGAGTACATGAAAAGCTACTATACATTATGTCACTGAGAAAATGGCATTAAACACATGAGGTACATTACAAACCCACTAGAATGATCATAATCAAACAGTCTGACCATACTTAATTTTGGCAGGGTTGTGGAGAAAATAGAACCATCATACATTGCCGGTAGAAATGTAAAGTGGTGTAGCCACTTTGGAAAACAGGTTGACAGTTTCTTAAAAAGTAAAATGTAAACTTACCATATGACCCAATAATTTTGCCCTCAGTAATCTGCCCAAGAGAAATGAAAATGTGTCCACACAACGATTTTAACACAAATGATCATAAAACACATTTATTAATATAATAGCCAAAAACTAAACAATCCAAATAGCAGATGATAAATGGATAATATGACCAAATGTGTTCTATATCCATACAATGAATTATTCAGCATTATGAAGGAATGAAACATTGATACAAACTACAATATATATGAACCTCAAAAACAATATACTAAGTGAAAGAAGCCAGACACAGAAGACTACATACTCTATGATTATATTTATATAAAATGTCCAGGAAAAAAAAAAAGCAGAGATAAAAAGCAGACAAGAAGATGTCTCTGGCATGGGAGTTGGGTGAAGTTACAGTGGAGACTGACTACAAATGAGCTCAAGATAAGTTTTTGAGACTGATAAAAATTCCACAACTGGATTATGGTGACAGTTGCACAATTCTATAAATTCCGTAAACATCATTGATTTGCATACAGACAAAACATAAATAATACACAGTTCCTTCCTCAACAGTCACCCTAACCCATTTTGGTGGATTCAGACTGAGGTAAACAGCTATGGTCTTTCACAGAAGCAATGAAACCAACTTTATAAAAAATTTGGACAATACTGGAACTTAAGTCCAATATTAAAAAACAACAGATTATTACTTGCAAATCCAGTCAATGTTACTGGAAACGATACAAATAAGAGTTTTGTAAATGCCCCAAAATATCTAAATGACATTTTACATGACATTCTCCCTAAAAGAATATCGGTTAATAGATGACACTTAGGCTTTGAAGCTAGGTTAGCTCAATTGGTCATCGTTCACTGAGAACCTAATGGAT
Organism: Symphalangus syndactylus; assembly: GCF_028878055.3. Classification (NCBI taxonomy): domain Eukaryota; kingdom Metazoa; phylum Chordata; class Mammalia; order Primates; family Hylobatidae; genus Symphalangus; species Symphalangus syndactylus. Next base: position 90,752,322 of record NC_072440.2, read on the forward strand.
GATGAGGACTTTGGGCATTCTGAGGATTCAAATGTGACAAAGTTCAGCCTCTTTAACATGTCCTGCTCTACTAAGTACTATATGGACCTTGGGTGAAATGCTTCACATCTCTGGGTGCCAGTTTTCCTTTCTATACTATATGGACCTTGGGTGAAATGCTTGACCTCTCTGGGTGCCAGTTCTCCTATCTGTACCATATGGACCTTGGGAGAAATGCTTGATCTCTCTGAGTGCCCATTCTCCTATCTGTAAAAGAGACATTAAATGAAAGAAACATATGTGAACTCTAGAGCAGGCACTTAAAAACTGTTTCCTCCCGCCGGGCGTGGTGGCTCGGGCCTCTAATCCCAGCACTTTGGGAGGCTGAGAGTGGGGCATCACCTGAGGTCAGGGGTTCAAGACCAGCCTGGCCAACATGGTGAAACCCCGTCTCTACTAAAAATACAAAAAATTAGCTGGGCGTGGTGGCACATGCCTGTAATACCAGCTACTCAGGAGGCTGAGGCAGGAGAATCACCTGAACTTGTGAGGCGGAGGTTGCAGTGAGCTGAAATCGCGCCATTGCACTCCAGCCTGGGCAACAAGAGTGAAACTCTGTCTCAAAAAAAAAAAAAGTTTCCTCCCACCTACATTTTTAAAATAAATGAGAAGTTGAGGAGATACAGGCTTGTGGTTAAAATAATTGTGCCTTTTTCCAGAGTTGAAACTAAACGCTGGCTTCATTACAGGGATTTGGAAAAAGTAACAGATGTTCTCTGATGAGAAACCTGCTGAGATAAACCATCCAAGTGTCCAACCAGGTAAATGGAATGGGCCATGATTGACATTATTTCTTACCTGTGGAGTTTGACTGCTGCTTCCAAATTTGGAGCTTTGTTTCTGAAAAGAGACACAACAGAATATCAAAGAGATGATCCTCCCAAAGCCACAAAGCTGTCTGGTGTTCCTGGAATTCCCTGAGATTCAGAGTTCCCAGGATGGGAAACAGAACTATTGGTAGGAAATGCAGTGGGCACAGGAGAAGTGAAAGATCCTAGGAAGGGGAGAGAGAGAAATGCCTAACACTTCAGTCAGGACAGTGCAAAATCCTGAGAAGAGACAAAATCCTTAGGAGGGAGGCATCTGAACAAATGTTTTTTGGAAGCTTAATTTTGTCCAAAACTGTTCCAGGATGTGAAGCTGTAGAATCAAAAATAAGACCTTCCTTTAAGAAGCTCATGGATATTTAGGGGCTATGGATGTTAACAAATAATTATATAGTTCTAGGCAGTTCCAAGATGGCCAAATAGGAACAGCTCCAGTCTACAGCTCCCAGCGTGAGAGATGCAGAAGATGGGTGATTTCTGCATTTTTAAGGTACCAGGTTCATCTCACTGGGGCTTGTCGGACAGTGGGTGCAGCGCACTGAGCATGAGCCAAAGCAGGGCGAGGTATCGCCTCATCTGGGAAGCACAAGGGGTCAGAGAATTCCCTTTCCTAGCCAAGCAACACTGTGACAGATGGCACCTGGAAAATCGGGTCACCCCCACCCAAATACTGTGCTTTTCCAATGGTCTTAGCAAATGGCACATCAGGAGATTATATCCCATGCCTGGCTCGGAGGGTCCCACACCCACAGAGCCTCGCTCAATGCTAGCACAGCAGTTTGACATCAAACTGCAAGGTGGCAGCGAGGCTGGGGGAGGGGCGCCTGCCATTGCTGAGGCTTGATAGGTAAACAGAGAGGCCAGGAAGCTCAAACTGGGTGGACCCCACCACAGCTCAAGGAGGCCTGCCTGCCTCTGTAAACTCCACCTCTGGGGGCAGGGCATAGCCAAACAAAAGGCAGCAAAAACCTCTGCAGACGTAAATGTCCCTGTCTGACAGCTTTGAAGAGAGTAGTGGTTCTCCCAGCACGGAGTTTGAGATCTGAGAATGGAAAGACTGCCTCCTCAAATGGGTCTTTGACCCCCGAGTAGCCTAACTGGGAGGCACCCCCAAGTAGGGGCAGACTGACATCTCATATGGCTGGGTACCCCTCTGATACGAAACTTCCAGAGGAGCGATCGGACAGCAACATTTGCTGTTCAGCAATATTCGCTGTTCTGCAGCCTCCACTGCTGAAACCCAGGCAAACAGGGTCTGGAGTGGACCTCCAGCAAACTCCAACAGACCTGCAGCTGAGGGTCCTGACTGTTAGAAGGAAAACTAACAAACTGAAAGGACATCCACACCAAAACCCCTTCTGTACGTCACCATCATCAAAGACCAAAGGAAGATAAAACCACAAAGATGGGGAAAAAACAGAGCAGAAAAACTGAAAATTCTAAAAATCAGAGCACTTCTCCTCCTCCAAAGGAAGGCAGCTCCTCACCAGCAATGGAACAAAGCTGGACGGAGAATGACTTTGATGAGTTGAGAGAAGAAGGCTTCAGACGACCAAACTTCTCCGAGCTAAAGGAGGAAGTTCAAACCCATCTCAAAGAAATGAAAAACTTTGAAAAAAGATTAGACGAATGGCTAACTAGAATAACCAATGTAGAGAAGGCCTTAAATGACCTGATGGAGCTGAAAACCATGGCACGAGAACTACGTGACAAACGCACAAGCTTCAGTAGCTGATTCAATCAGCTGGAAGAAAGGGTATCAGTGATTGAAGATCAAATGAATGAAATGAAGTGAGAAGATAACTTTAGAGAAAAAAGAATAAAAAGAAATGAACAAAACCTCCAAGAAATATGAGGCTATGTGAAAAGATCAAATCTACGTCTGATTGGTGTACCTGAAAGTGACGGGGAGAATAGAACCAAGTTGGAAAATACTCTGCAGGATATTATCCAGGAGAAGTTCCCCAACCCAGCAAGGCAGGCCAACATTCAAATTCAGGAAATACAGAGAACACCACAAAGATACTCCTCGAGAACAGCAACTCAAAGACACATAATTGTCAGATTCACTAAAGTTGAAATGAAAGAAAAAAATGTTAAGGGCAGCCAGAGAGAAAGGTTGGGTTACCCACAAAGGGAAGCTGATCAGACTAACAGCTGATCTCTCGGCAGAAACTCTACAAGCCAGAAGAGAGTGGGGGCCAATATTCAACATTCTTAAATAAAAGAATTTTCAACCCAGAATTTCATATCCAACCAAACTAAGCTTCATAAGTGAAGTAGAAATAAAATCCTTTACAGACAAACAAATGCTGAGAGATTTTGTCACCACCAGGCCTGCCTCACAAGACCTCAACCTACCTACTTCAAACTATACTACAAGGCTACAGTAACCAAAACAGCATGGTAGTGGTACCAAAACAGAGATGTAGACCAATGGAACAGAATAGCACCCTCAGAAATAATACCACACATCTACAATCATCTGATCTTTGACAAACCTGACAAAAACTAGAAATGGGGAAAGGATTCCCCGTTTAATAAATGGTGCTGGGAAAACTGGCTAGCCATATGTAGAAAGCTGAAACTGGATCCCTTCCTTACACCTTATACAAAAATTAATTCCAGATGGATTAAACACTTAAATGTTACACCTAAACCATAAAAACCCTAGAAGAAAACTGAGGCAATACCATTCAGGACATAGGCATGGGCAAGTACTTCATGTCTAAAACACCAAAAGCAATAGCAACAAAAGCCAAAATTGACAAATGGGATCTAATTAAACTAAAGAGCTTCTGCACAGCAAAAGAAACTACCATCAGAGTGAACAGGCAACCTACAGAATGGGAGAACATTTTTGCAATATACTCATCTGACAAAGGGCTAATATCCAGAATCTACAATGAACTCAAAGAAATTTACAAGAAAAAAACAACCCCATCAACAAGTGGGTGAAGGATATGAACAGACACTTCTCAAAATAAGACATTTATGCAGCCAACAGACACATGAAAAAATGCTCATCATCACTGGCCATCAGAGAAATGCAAATCAAAACCACAATGAGATACCATCTCACACCAGTTAGAATGGGCATCATTAAAAAGTCAGGAAACAACAGGTGCTGGAGAGGATGTGGAGAAATAGGAACACTTTTACACTGTTGGTGGGACTGTAAACTAGTTCAACAATTGTGGAAGTCAGTGTGGCGATTCCTCAGGGATCTAGAACTAGAAATACCAGTTGACCCAGCCATCCCATTACTGGGTATATACTCAAAGGATTATAAATCATGCTGCTATAAAGACACATGCACATGTATATTTATTGCGGCACTATTCACAATAGCAAAGACTTGGAACCAACCCAAATGTCCAACAATGATAGACTGCATAAAGAAAATGTGGCACATGTACACCATGGAATACTATGCAGCCATAAAAATGATGAGTTCATGTCCTTTGTAGGGACATGGATGAAGCTGGAAACCCTCATTCTCAGCAAACTATCGCAAGGCCAAAAAACCAAACACTGCATGTTCTCACTCATAGGTGGGAATTGAAGAATGAGAACATTTGGACACAGGAAGGGGAACATCACACACTAGGGCCTGTTGTGGGGTGGGGGGAGGGGGGAGGGATAGCATTAGGAGATATACCTAATGTAAATGACGAGTTAATGGGTGCAGCACACCAACATGGCACATGTATACATATGTAACAAATCTGCACGTTGTGCACATGTACCCTAGAACTTAAAATATAATAAAAAAATATATAAAAAAATTATTATTATATATGTGAGAAATGCATTAATGGGAAATATATAAGGAAGTAACAATCACTTCTGCTTCTGCAATCCAACTTTTGTAATTCCAGCAATCAAAAATGATTTTTTTGCATCAAGAAAAATTATCCAAACTTTAGAATATGGGAAATCCTTAGAACTGATTTAACAGTGCATTTTCCAGAGGAAATTATTTTGTGCTAATAATCAGAACTTTTTGGCTGGTAGTATTAGAAATACAAATCAAATTAGTTTTCACAAAATAGACAAGCTTCTAGCAAGATGAGGATACCACTGGGTCTCAGAGATAACCGATGATTGTGTGGTCTCAAATACCACCCAGGCTTTTTCTCCACCTCTCCTTGTATCTAGATAACAAATTCTCTCTTCCATATGGGCTTCCCTGATACAACTGAAACCATGAATGTTGGTAGCTTCAGGGTTTACATGTTTAGGGTTCTCCACCTCGTGTCTGCACCCTCTAAACCAATAAGAAAATAACTGAAACGTGCACCCTCTAAACTTCACTCAAAATCAGAAGCATGATCACAATGTGAGTGGGTCACCATCCCCGAACCAATCAACTGTGACCAACAGTGTGAGGCCCTCAAAAACATAAAGTCCCACACCAGCACTGGATGGTTGGTCTGGAAGAAGAAAATTTCACAGAAGTAACAGGGTACATTTCCCAGAAGAGGGGCCACCTCTGCACAAGCAGAAAAAGTAACACTTCTTCCCTACACTGTTTTTGCTTTAATTTCTGGTCTTTTTTCATACTTATTGAATCCTGCCCTGACCCCATCTCCATTCAACCCTATTGCAAGTCTCCTCTATCACTTCACCCACATACTACGTGAAGCTGTTTTGAAAAATCAGGTTGTGGAAGCAGAAGGCAACATGCCTTCTAGATTTTTGTGCACCTTTGGGAGTGTTTGTTAAGACAGAGTTCACAAGGGGCTGAAGTGCTCATGAAGTGGGAGGCCAAGGAGGCAATTCCGGAGCAGCAAGTCAAACATGAAAGAAATGGAGTACAATGACACATTTTGTCATTAAAGGGGCACTTAAAGCAATCTGAAGAACATAAAACTCCTGGCAGATATTTGAATAATCAACTTTCTTTACCAAGTATAGACTCTCAGTGCTTCTGCTAATACATTACATTTAATCATTTTCCCTTTTACACATGATGGCACATTAACCACAAATAAGGAAGAGTAGTGATTATCTTTCCAGTGAAATATGGAGTAAAGCCATTTCTGCAATCCCAATGCCTTGTTTGTCTATAGTAAGAGGAGCTCATGTGGATGCATGTGTTTTGAGGAGGGGCCTTAGGCAATGTCAATCAATTGTATTCATAAACACAGCTTAGAGGCAGACCCTGCATAATTTAGACTCCCCCGGCTTGCTGCTGCCACAAGCAGGCATGCTTTATGTTGCATTACCATTTTGATTGAACAGGGTCAATAGCGGCACTTTTTCTCATCCAAGGAAAGAAAATTATTCTGAATCCAATCATCAATCAATGCATGTAATCAGGCTGTTTAAAATAGCTTGAGCTCTCACATAACTGGTTATTCCTAGGAATACAGTTGAAAAAGCGACAGTTTGGGCTGACTTGTTAATCCTAGTACATCCTCACAAAAGTGTTAAAAGGCCAACAAAGACTCAACATATGCTCCACTATTAACAAGATTATGGCAAGAGAATCATTTGAGAAGCTAGAGAGTCTACCCTCTGAGGCCTCTAGTATCTGTATTCATTTGCATATAATTGTTTATCCATTACTTTGCCGTACCATACAGCTACACCATTTTTCTATAATTTCTAGAGGTTAATGGCTTTTTTTCCCCTCTAAATTCAAAGTCAACATAACTGACACTAAAGTCAAGAAAATATTCTTTTCAGAGTGCTGTAACAACAGCTGGCAGTCTGTACATTGTGAAAAATGTATTTGATCAAGGAACTTTTGCTAGCAGCATGCCAATGGATCCACACTGATTTACTTGAGAAATAAAGGAATTAATCCTCATCTTCCATTTACGGATAGAAAGCTGCCTGAGACATCTTGCACCACACAAATCTCCGACTTAGCCTTCATACAGCCTTTTGTGAAAGCAAATATAATTACAGAGCAAAAGAGAGGAACAAAAGAGCAGATTTTGAATCTCCCCCTGAATGGCCAGAAAAATGAGCAGGCAGCTGGAGATGAGTGAGTTTCAATTGTAGCCATCATGTTCTGAATCCTCTGACTTGGCACAAGTGTTGGGGTCATCTGGACTGTGGGGCAAGATTGAATGATGTGGCTGGGCAAACCCACCCATCATTATTGGGATGTGTGCTCCTGGTGCAAACAATAGATACCTTTTATCCTTGCTCTCAACTATAATATATGTGCTTTCTGATTCACAAATTTCTCCAGGGGAAAACTGTTTCTAAAAATATTTCAACTGAGTACCTCAAGACTGAATAAGATAGATATATTTTAACATAGTTTTAAAACATGGTTGAGGCAGAGGTAAAGAAAAGGCAAAAATCAGAAACCATGGATGTGGAGAGCTGTGGCTGAGTGAACACTACAGTCAGAGAATGCTCTGAGGGCATCTGCTAATATGTGGGGGATGAGATTTGGCTTTATTTGGAATTTCTTTTAAGTGCAATTGAAATAAATATAACATTAAAAATACAATTTTAAGTCACAATTAAGTGGCATTAATTGCATTCACACTGTTATGCAACTATCACTTCTATCTACTTCTATAACTTTTCCATCACCCCAAACAGAAACTCTATACCCATTAAATCATGGTCTAATCCATTTTTCTCTTCTCTGGCTCCTGATAGCCTCTAATTTACTTTCTGTCTCTAAGAATGTACTTATTTTGAATATTTCATATACATGAAACAAGAATATTTATCCTTTTGTGGTTGATTTATTTTACTTAACATAATGTTTTTAAGGCTTATCCATGTTGTAGCATGTATCAGAATCTCATTCTTTTTTAAGGCTTAATAGTATTCCATTGTATGCATGCACCACATTTGTTTTGTTTATCCATTCATGCATCACTGGATACTTAGATTGTTTCCACCTTTTGACTACTGTGAATAATGCTCCCATGAACATTGATGTACAAATATCTATTCAAGTACCTGTTTTCACTTCATACATATATAATAGATTCAGCATTTTAATGGGTCACATTAAGTCAAGTAAAAGCAGACAAGGCCTGGAGTGCCAATATTAGGGAGACCCTAATAAACGTTAAGACCACCAAAGGACAACACTCTCAGTGAGTGACTATGAACATAAGAACTTCTCCCTACAGAAGGTTTGCTATGTAGATCTTGGCTGTGAATGTGTGGAACAGACAGACAAACAAAAGGCAGTTGAGAGAATTCATAAGATAGAACCCTAAACAACACGGGTTTGGGGCTACTATTCACACTATTTATGTGGCCTGAAAAACTTTAGCCACAAAGCTCTCTGGTTGATTGGGCCTTCAAGTAACCAGCAAAAACAAACACAGACATCCTTTATCAAACTTAAATTTTCAAGAAACATGAACTAACAATGAGAAACCATTAAACAAATATAGAAACAATTCATACACAAATAAAGCCAGCATAAAAAATATAAACAAACTACAAAATCAACCCCAAAGGCTGAACTTATTCAAATCATCAGGTATTTTCCAGGTCACCTGAAAAATAGAATTGAAGTCATTATCCAGAATGCATTGGGAGAACAGTGGCCCGTTAAAACGCTGAATCTATAATATATATAGTATAAAAATAGTATAAAATTTGGATAAAGATACAGAAGACATAGAATAACAAAACCCAATATATCTAGTTAGAGAACTAGGAGAGAGCCTGCCCCTCAACACACACACACCAAAAAAAACCAAATAGGCAATATTTAGAGATATAATAGCAAAGAATTTTCTGAGTAGATGAAAGACAACAATTCTTAAATTCTGGAAAATAAACCTCAAACAGAATAAAGAACCAGAAATCAATATCAAATCAAATTAGGATTCTCCTTAATGAAGTTGTAAAACTCAAAGAGACAAAGCATGCAAACAAAAAAATATATAGTTTACTTTCAGAAAAAGGACAATTTGACTGACATTCAACTTTTCAACAGCAAAAATATGGAAGGCAGTATTGCTGTGAGAACATAACTTTCAATCTAGATGTATATACTCAGCAATATTCTTTTTAAATTAAGGTAGAATAAAAATGTTTACATACAAATAAAAGTTGAAAGAGGTCACTAACAAGAGACTCTCACTAATGAAATACATCAAGGAAAAAAAGGAATAATGATATAATTCCAGAAGAAATATGCAAGAAGGAATTGTGTACAATTAACACTACCTGTTATTGGTATATCTAAATGATTATTTTGTCTAGAAAATAATACCAATAACCTCTATTTTGGATTGGAAAAAATCAAGATAGAACGAAAGTCTTGAATTGCCTGTAAGAAGGGTATGAGTAAAAGTTTACAAGTTTTAAGTACCTTGTCTTGTTTGGGAGAAAGATGAAGATTAGCATTAGATTTGTTAAGTCAAATATACATGCAAAAATTTCTAGAGTGATTGTGGTAGGCAGAATAAGGGCCTTCCAAAGATGTCCCTATCCTAATCCCAGGAACCTGTAAATGTTACATTACATGGCAAAAGGAAATTGAGGTAGCAAATGAATTTAAGATGGCCAGTCTGCTAACCTTAATATAAGTTGATTATCCTAGATTGTACAGGTGAGCATAAAGTAATCACTATCATCCTTAACTGTAGAAGAGCTACACAGAAGGGTTGGTGTCAGCATGAGGCAATGTGGGAAAAGCTCTGTGGACCATTGCTGTCCTGAAAGATAGAAGTAGATCATGAGTCAAGGAATGCCAGCTGCCTTCAGAAGCCAGACAAGGCCAGAAAACAGATTATCTCCCAGTGCCTCCAAAAAGGAACACAGCCCTGCTGACACTTTGATTTTAGCCCAGTTTCTTTCAGACTTCAGACCTCCAGTACCATAAAACAATACATTTCTGTTGTTTTAAGTCACTAAGTTTGTGGTAAATTTGTTAAGGTAAAAATAGGAAACTAATAAAGCGACCACTTAAAAAATATAGAGAGATTATCAATCCCAAATTAGTGAAGAAAAAATAATTTAATCTGAGAAAAATAAATGTAAAAAGTCATAGAGAGATAGAGAGCAAAAACTGGACAAATAGAGATACCAAAATAATATCCTGGAAAAAATTTACATATATGAAATATGCACTCAATGTTTATGTAAGAGGTTAAACTCATCAAACTGCATGTTTTATTATTTATTTGTTTGTTGTTTAGAAACAGGGTCTCTCTCTGTCACATAGGCTGGAAGAATGCAGTGGTAGCATCACAACTCACTGAAACCTTGACCTCCTGGGTTGAAGTAATCCCCCTGCCTCAGCCTCCAAAGTAGCTAGGACTGCAGGAGTGCACCACCACACTCAGCTAATTTTTTAAGTGCTTTGTAGAGACAGGGTCTCACTATGTTGCCCAGACTGCTCTCAAGCTCCTGGGTTCACGTGATCCTCCTGCCTCAGGCTCCCAACATGCTGAGATTATAGTTATGAGCCACTATGACCAGGCCAAACTGGATTTTTTAAAAATCCAACAATATTTTGTTTTCAAAAGACACATTGAAAACTAAATTTCTTTGGAAAAACAAAATTGATAAACCTCTAGGAAAACTGTTCATGAAATAAGAGTAAAGACACACAAATAACCAATATTAAAATTAAAGTTACAAATACAAAAGAGATTTTTAATAGGTAATAATCTATAAGAAATATGTGTGTCAAAACAATTGAAAACTTAGGAAATGAAGGCATTCTAAAAAAACATACAAATTACAAATGTTATCTAATAAGAAATTTAAAATCTGAATTGTTTCTTAAACATTAACCAAATTCAATCAAGTAAATAGAATATTTTTCCACAAATAAAGCCATCAGGCCTCCACGGGTTTAGAGACAAGTTCTAACAAAAATTCCAAGGACAGATAAGAATAAGGAAGATCATTGTGTATCTTTACACATTTTTAAGGAACACAAAAATGTTACTCTCAGCTCTTTTTATGAGGGTAGTAGAATCTTGATATCAAAACTAGACAAAGGGCAAAACAATAAAGAAAATAGGAAAATCTCACTCATGTAATTAACTGCAAGTTCCTAAAAATAACATATACATATGCATATTAAATTCATCAATTAATATAAAAATATAATACATTATGATCAATTTCAGATCATCTGGGAATATAATTTTTAGAAACTATTAATGCAATTACCATGTGATCACATTAACAAAGTAAATCCATATATGATTATCTCAATAGTTACAGAAAATATACGCACAACAGTTTAACACTGTTTTCATAAAGTTAAAATCCTTAACAAACCATGAATAAAAGAAAATGTCCATATCCTGATTAAAAAGAAAATCTGCAAAAAACTTTAAATAGATATATTCTTAGCAATGAAATGCTGATGCATTCTCTTTAACATGTAGGAAAAAAACAAAGATATCAACTCCCTCCTTTTCTTTTCAACAGAGCACTGACAGGTGTAGTAAGACAAGAAGAAAATAAAAGTATGAGGTTTGGAGAAGAGAAAGGAAGTATGTTATTATCGGCAATCATAAGGCTATGTACATAGAAAGTTCCAAATAAATAGATACTTAGATAGATAAATGTATTAAGACATTAATTAATTATGTTCCTGGCCACAAGAAAAAATAAAAAATCAATGCATTTTTATATTCTAGCAAGAAACATAAATGCAAGTTTAAAACATCTCCATTTAAAATAGAAACAAAAATATAAGATACTTAGGAATAAATGCAACGAGTGATATATAGATTCTTTATGTAGAAATTATAAAATTTTACTTTAAAAATTATAAAAGACTTAAAGATACATAATATATTCATGCATAAGAAGACTAAACAGTACAATTCTGACCAAATTGATTAATAACTTCATTGCAATTCTAATCAAATTCTCAACAGAGACCCCAGAACCAGAATATGCATACGTGTGAAAAGAGGGTATGTTAAAAACTGGCATTGCCATTCAATTTGGATAACATGGATCTGTCAGTTAATTTTGCTGGGAAAATTATGTAACCATGATAATCACGTAGAAAGAAAAAGAATGAAATCAAATCCCTACCTTTTGTCAGACACAAAAAAATAATACCCTGTAGATTAAAAACTGAAATGTGAATACAAAACTTAAAAATATTTAGAAAAATAATCACTGAAAATATCATTGTGATTTCAAGGTGGTAAGCCTATCTCAAACAAAATGCAGAAAGTATTATTTGGAAAACAAAAGACAAATAATGTTGCCTACATTAGAATTTTTAAATAGTTTTTGTTATCAGACATCCATACATGAGAAAGTGACAGGTGAATGGGAAAGCCACACAAGATGTCACTTCAAGTCTTCCTCAGCACCTTCAACTACAACCTGTCCACTTGTGCTTTCTCATTGCTTCTTGCCACGTGAGAAGAATCTCGGGGCTGTGGACATGCACATACAACTGCCTTCTTCCTATGTCTGGTGGGTGCAGCAAGAAAGGAGTTGTTCAATGTTACCAAAAAATGACAGACCATTTTCTAAAGCAGTTTACCCATTACCCAAACATCATCTTGCAGACATAAACATTTGCACGGATCTTGTCAACATAAATAACAGAGAGAGACTCTCTAAAAAATATATTTATTTGGGAATGGACATTGCAATGGGAATACCCATGCCATAGTAAACTATGTACTGTTCAGGAAGGTAAAGACAGACAAAGGTTTCAAAAAGAAAAATCAGGAGAGTTATATAATCATTTTGAGATAATTAACTTTGACTACATGAATCAATAACAAGTGTGGTGTAAGTCCAAGTTTCTACAGGGTGTTGCTAGGTGAATGTCCTCACAAAAGTATTTCTTGTGTTAGGTTGTGATGGCCGTTGTGCAAGGTTGTGGGTTTTGGAGAGTCATTTGTAATACTTTTTATCAAGCATCCATGAGTGGGCTCCCTTCATGGGCTTCACTCTCCATTTTTCAGGTTTATGTTTTTTTTAAATAACACAAGTGACTCCATTTTGATTCTGACAACTTTCACATTTTTCCCTTTTGGTCAAGATATTTTTCTGAAAACGTCACTGATCAATCACCCTGTAGTTAGGTTTTGATGGTCCCTCACTCGGTAACAGGATATACCTGTCCCAGGTTGTTGGTCTGGTCCCATGTCAGAGGAAGTGATTGGCAACTAGGAGTCAGCGTCAAAACCCTTTTAACGACATTTCAGCAACAAGGTGGTTTGAAGGGAGTAGCTTTCAGGTTAAGTCTTCCTAGTATCAGTTATTAAGTTCAATTTTTTCTGTTCTGCAGTCTTTTACTATCATCTCAATGTGCTGGGCCAGTATTATTCTGTTAGAAGTTGTACTTCTGCAGAAATTTAACAAGTAATAGATAAAAAGTTTCAAAAGGAAAATCACAGTAAAATGATAATCTCCATTTGCGTAATAGTTTTGAGCCATGAACTTAGGCCTAAAGGCAACCAACTGAATAAATTTTAAAAACCATACTCCGTAGCCTGCTTTCTTATTTTGTGTATGTTGGTCTCAGCATTCCCAGAGGAATTAATCTAGGTACAGCATATAGCATTAGAAACAGCACAGACATCTCCTAATTTAACCAGTAGATATTATAGGATCTCTTGGGTTGGATTATGTCAAGTTACCAGCAGAAACTACTGATTATAAAATTTCCATTACATCATTATCCTGTCAGGTAAGAAAGGTAAGTATTAGGAGGGGTAACAGTCTCATTATGGTATGGAGGCTTATTCTGACATCTTATAAAAAGCTGTCTACAGCATGAAGGCATCAACCTCTTGTCCTAATTTGGAAGTTTAATGTCTCTGGTTATAGCATTTAGTGGTTTAGTGAACTTTTTGTGTGACCCATACATCAGGCACAAGACTTGTCACTTAAAATTCATATACTTTTAACTACACATCTTCAGGAACAGAGCAGTTCCCATATTTAGTAATTTCGTGGAAGAAAGTTGAATTAGAGGAATGAAGAACTCAAGATGTAGTCTAGTCTACAGGTAGAAAATAAAAACGTGAAAAATATGTACAGGGCTGTAATCTAGTAACAGGTGTATTATAGTTTTTCTCTAGAAACATTTTTTTTCTCTGTACATTGATGACATAAGAATGTCTGATTTTAAAATATTTTAAGGCTAGAAAGCCAAACCAAGGCCGACTTTAGATTGTACCTGCATTATTAAGGTTACTGGGTCTACCAAGAAGTGACAACTTTTACTCTCTTACTGTAGGGCTGGAAATTCTTGAAGCTTGGCATTCTATACACATTCTCAAGTATGATATTTCAATTAAAGCCTTGGCAATATAGTCAATGTATCTAATTGTATACTGCTATAAAGAGAGCAGACTCTTATGGGACTTATGTAAATAACCATTTTTTTGCCATAAAAATAAGAATACTCATGAATAGTTTTTGAATTTTAGAAGGATCAAGAGGGAAAATAAACAAATGCTTCTTTGCAAAAGTATGCTTTACCAAATTTTTGTAAGCTATAGAAAGCTTAAGAGAAAAAAAATTGTTAAATCTGGAAAACAAAACCTTTAAAGAACAAATGATATTTTAAATAAAAGTTATAAAAATTATCTTTGTCAGTTGCTTAATCTCATGTAATTAATTTTAGTTTTACTTGATTTTGATAAGCAGTTTTATGAGTTCAGTAGTTTCTTCATCAGAGCCTCGAAAATTTGTTTAGTCTAGTGATTTTAAAGTTACTAGAATCCTGTATTTAAATATTCTAAGACTTGTTAGAGTCTTTTCCATTAATCTAATTGCAAATGTCTTTAGAGAAGAATTCAAAACAGTAACTGTAGATGACAAAATCTCAGAATAACAATGATAAAAATCTGATGAAAGTTCAACATAATCAGAAATTGAGAAGGAAATGTGAATATGTTATAGGATGTAAAATAATAACCAGAATTATGACTGCTAACATGTCAGATTTCTAAAAGTTTTATACAATTTTGAAACTTTCCTATCAATAGCATACTCGAATATAATGGAAAGATCTACCATCGCTTTGCATTTGACCGTGCTTTCTATACAATTTACCAAATAGGCCTACTCATTTAATATCTCTACTAGATGAGAAATATGTTCTTTGTGGCTGCCTAGGGGCCTGAATGGAAAATCCCAAACCTTAATCTAGGTACAAAAGACTTAATTTAGAATTTTTACAGTGGGGAAGCCCATTAAAGATACCAAAAGGTTTAACATTTGATCAAAGCAGAATCGTAGATCAGATCACTGTAAATTAGTAGTCATTCATGTAAGCAGATTGATAATCAAATACTTCAAAAGCAATGCAGAAAATTACATGGATATTAAAAAAACAAGATTTTCAAAGTTAATTTTCCTAAGTGATAAAAAATCTAATAAAGATAACACAGAAAATTATTTTGATAAAATGTACAATTGTGTTTTCTTAAGCCAGTTAAAAAAAAGAGATAAAGATAAAGCAGTGTAATTGCTTCTCCTTAAGGAAAACCCATTTAGATAACCTAGAAGTCGAAGTTCATGAAAAAGGTGCTTGAATTTAACCAGACACAGAAAAAGTGTATGTCCAACGTTATACATTTACACTGTAGAACGTAAATAAGAAAACTAGTACCTTGAGCAGTTCAATATGTGGCTCTTAGTAAAAGTACAGGAAATTTCCTATTTACATGAAACAATTCAGGCACATAAAGAAAAGTCAAGAGGCTGGGCTATAATCCCAGCACTTTGGAAGGCTGAGGTGGGCAGATCACCTGAGGTCAGGAGTTCGAGACCAGCCTGCCCAACATGGTGAAACCCCATCTCTACTAAAAATACAAACAAAATAATAATAATAATAATAATAATAATAATAATAATAATAATAATAGCCGGGCATGGTGGCGCACAGCTATAATCCCAGCTACTGCGGAGGCTGAGGCAGGACAATCTCTTGAACCTAGGAGGCAGAGGTTGCAGTGAGCCGAGATCGCACCACTGCACTCCAGCCTGGGCGACGAGAGCAAAACTCAGTCTCAAACAAAAAAAGAGAAAAGCCAAGGGTACAGAATCAAATTATTCTGGAGGAAAACATTGCTGTTCCATGCCTTGAAAATAAACATTTCAGGATCTGGCCATAACAGCAGTTAAAACTAGAGAAAAAAATTACACAAGATGATAAAAAAAGTTGAAGTAGAGCGTTACCACCCAACCTAACAAAAAGATGTACCTTCTCAAAGGGAGAAAGAGCTGAAGGCAATGATGTATGACTTTAAAATCGTGTTCAGTGAGATACAGAAAAGAATGAATGCTTGGGATATAAATCTGAGAAGTTTTGAGAGGCAATCTCTACCTCAGTAAATAAAACTTCATTCTAAATGAAGAAGACAATATTTCCAAACTGAAACTAGGGAAATTAAATGGATCACAGAAATAAATGTGACCTAAGTAAAAACTGTAAACTAAAAAAATAAATTAAAAGCAAATTATGAAGAATTTGGAAGTAATGAAATGCATCATTCATTATTTTCCTGTTAACCATTTTATAGAAGATGGTTTAAAAAAGTTTCAGAATTAAAAATCAAAGCTCCTTGCAATTTTACTAAGAGTAGATTAATACTTCAAGAAAATATTTTTGTTGAATATAGGGAACCAAATTTTTAATTTCATCAGTCTATTTTTAACATCAAAGATTAATCTTTAGAAATAATTTCTAAATTACCTCAGTCTTTATAAATAATTATTCTTCCAATTGTAGCCAAACTGATCACACACAAAAGTCTCTTTCATAAATTCATCTCTCACAGGTCTTTCACAATTTACACACACCTTCCACAACATGCTGCCTCCTGCTTTGTCCTGTTCATCCTCTTAATTAAATAGGCAGGCATTCTACTCAAGAACAAAAATTTACACACAAGATTCTTTCTCATACCAAATTATTCTCTTCTTTTTTGCCTTCCTTACCAAAACTATATCTTCGTACCTATACCTTTTTTTACACCATTCTCTACTACTTACTGCTTCCTATCTCATTTCTACTCCCACCCTAAATTCACATTTTGAATCAATCTTTAAATAACCTCCTGAAGAAACAAAGTTACTATTTTCTTCTCATAAACAACGCATTTTTATGACTTTCTTAGAATTTTCTTTATGAAAAGCACATCTTTTGCTGGGTACACTTTGCATACAGAATTAACAGTATAATAATTAGAATTTGTAGGCTGAGTGCAGTGGCTCATACCTGTCATCCCAGCACAATATGTAATGTGTAAACACACATATGCAAATACACAAATGAAAATCTTATAGCTTTCATTTGAGAATCTCAGTCATGAGACAGTAAAACACAGTAATAGGAACTCACCAGTTTATAAAAGAAAGTTGGATCCAAATTATGTTTCTTACTAAAGTACTGTTCACATTGCTAACAAATGTGAACTAATAATGTGAACATTGCTAATACATGTGAAAGTCAGTTTTATATTTTAATATCTTTATACCCTTTTTTTCTCTTTTTTAGTTTCAAACGAGTTTAGGGTTAATATTCAAATTCTTATGTTTTAGCTAGTACTAAATGAATTGTATAAGAAAAACAAAATCTCTCTAAGTGGCCTTGAATGAGTAATAAATCTCTCTTTTGTTTATTGGTCTGGTTTGCTTAATATGTCAATGCAGGTGGGAAAGCATTTTAGAAAAAAAAAATTATTTTGAAGGATTTTTGTGGCTCCTCTGTGGCAGGCAAAACATTTTTATGTAAGACAGAGATAACTTACATTATTGCTCTGAGCTCAAGACTTTAAACTATTTGATCTGAGATCCTAGCATTCATAACCATTATCTATTTTTTTCTCCTAGAATAAAAATATTTCTGTTAACTGTTTCATTAGCCTAAACAGTTGTTAACCACACAAACCTAAATTTGTATTAAAAGGGAACATTTTTAGGAGCTTCTCATTGAGATTTGTCTTCTGCAGAGATGGGGAAATTTGAAAGAGTTCATGGACAATTTTTTCCTTTGTAGAGTTCCTTTTCCAGGGATCTGTGTGTTTAAAGTAGTGGCAGACACCAGAAGGTCTCTCTGCTTAGTGCTCTGTCTACAAGTTTTCATCTTTGGTAAATGAAGTTTAAAATTTTTAGTGTTTTTGTTTTATTAGTGTCCTCAAGGGTGTGAGCAAGTTGATTTGCTAAATTAATTAGAGCAGAAGTAGGCATGGTTTTCCATTCTGTGTGAGCTCTTCCAACAAGCTGAGAAAGTTCTTGAGAGAGGCCATTGACAAAAATGGAATTAAAAGCTACTCAAGTAGAATCAATGGAATTATCTGAGACAATTCTACAAAAACATAAGTTTGGAGAATTTGAATGATCCCTTTAATGACATAAATTATCTTTTGTGTAATTTGTCCATCAGTTAAAAATGTGCAGGAGAATAGACCATAAATTTTGAATGTATAGCTGGCTGCAGTTCCAGAAAGCTTGGCGTGTCTTCATATTTAAGAACCTATTCCATTTCTTATTAATCTCTTTAGAGCATAAAAAAATCCTATAAATTATGTACCAATATTTCAGAAGTTTAGACTGGTGTTTTAGATGGTGGTGACTGTTCTAGTGGCTTTTAATTGGCCATGTCATCCCTACCATTTCGAATGTTTATTTTTGCTCTTGGAAAATGTTCAGGAACAAGCAAGGGAAAAAAGGGCCAAATTATTTATCTATGCAATCTATGCACATAACCATATCAAAAAGAAACCCAAACCAGAGTGCTCACAAAAATTATGACCCAGCCATATTGATAAAACAAAATAGTAAACTAGATGCACAGAAAGAAACAAAAGTGAATTCACCAGAAAAGACGTGCCTCGAAGACAAATACAAATTTCATAGAAACCAGAGTACTCTCCAAAAGGACACTCCAGACAAGGCTTGCCATGAGAGACTTTCATAGTCCCAAGAGAGATGCAGGGTCCTTCACTTAAGATAATCTTTATAACCAAATCGGATAGCCAATAAAGTCAAAAAGAACTCACCAAAGGGAAGATGTCAGACAGTGTGAGAGGACATTTACCAAGGTAGAAAAGACAATTGACAGAAATGGAGAGTACAATGGGCTTAGTCAGTACCACACTCAATTCTATGGGCCACCATTTTAACTGAGGTCAGCTCACTTCAGTTCTGCTTCAGACACTATTTTGTCAAGGTCAATAAAAAACACAGAAAGGCTCTCTGAAAGAAAATGATATTTATTCAGGAATGGGTGTTGCAATAGGAATACATATGCCATAGTAATCTATGTGACTATTAAGAAATGTAAAGGAAGGCAAAGGTTTTTAAAGGACAAAATAGATGGGGCATATAATTGTTGTGAGGTAATTATTCTTGCCTACATTGATCAGTAACAAGGGTGGTGCTGATCTGAGTTTAGGCAGGCAGTGGCTGGGTAGATATCCTTGCAGAACTATTTTTGTGTGTGTAAGGTTGTGATGCTTTTATGCAAAGGTGTGGTTTTTGAAAAGGTTTTTGTCGTCAGGCATTTATGAATGGGAACCCACCATTCATGGCCTTCCCTGACTCCAACATTCAGGGTATCTGAGGTTGGGTAATTTATATATATATATATATATATATATATATATATGGTTCTTGGATTCAGAATGGTAATGAAGATTGGGCACCCGATGCAGAGGTTCAATCGTGAACTTTTCAACTCACAATTCCGACAGCTGAAAAGTTCAAGATCGGGCATCTGAATCTGATTAGGGCCTCAGGTTACTTCCACTCATGGTGGAAAGCAAAAGGGAGTCTGTGTGTGCAGGAAATCACATCGTAGAGAGGAAGCAAGAGAGAGAGGGAGGTGGCGCCAGGCTCTTTTTAAGAACCAGCTCATGTGGGAAATAATAGAGTGAGAATTCACTCACCCTGGAAGGAATGTATTAATCTATTCATGAGGGATCTGCTCCCATGATCCAAATAACTTGCATTGGTTCCCACGTTCAACACTGTGAGTAAAATTTCAACATGAAGTTTCAAAGGAACAAACATCAGCTCTTAGGAAAAATACGAAAGAAGTCAAATTTGTCTTCATTTCCACTTTCTCTTCAATGTTGGCCTTACATTCTTCTTTACCTCATTCCACGTCTTTTAGGTAATCAGTGCATGTGTATCCTCTTCTCTTGTAACTTGAAACACTTTTTAGCAGGAATGAGTGTGTATTCAGGGTCATTGTAAGCCTGAATGTTGTATTCTCTGCCTGGATGCAAAAAGAGAGGCAATGAGTGAGATGTCAGACCTGCTGTTAAAAGCAATTCCCCCAAAGCAGAGAAAGGACTCAATTCTTTGCTTGGGGCAAAACTTACGGATCTGAATCCAGGCACCAAGAGTGGGAAAGATAAGAGGTTTTTGTTTTCATTTTTCCCAGTTTAAGCAATCATACTGAGTTGAATCAGGGTTTCCATTTACAATCTAGTTTTATACACCACAGAGAGGGAGGAGTCTCCTAGATTCAAACAATAAGTCAACTGTTGGGGGCTGATATTCAACATTCTTAAAGAAAAGAATTTTCAACCCAGAATTTCCTATCCCGCCAAACTAAGCTTCATAAGTGAAGGAGAAATAAAATACTTTACAGACAAGCAAATGCTGAGTGATTTTGTCACCACCAGGCCTGCCCTAAAAGAGCTCCTGAAGGAAGCACTAAACATGGAAAGGAGCAACCGGTACCAGCCACTGCAAAAACACGCCAAATTGTAAAGACCATCAAGGCTAGGAAGAAACTGCAGCAACTAACGAGCAAAATAACCAACTAACATCATAATGACAGGATCAGATTCACACATAACAATATTAACGTTAAATGTAAATGGGCTAAATGCTCCAATTAAAAGACACAGACTGGCAAACTGGATAAGGAGTCAGGACCCATCAGTGTGCTGTATTCAGGAAACCCATCTCACGTGCAGAGACACACATAGACTCAAAATAAAGAGATGGAGGAAGATCTATCAAGCAACTGGAAAACAAAAAAGGCAGGGGTTGCAATCCTAGTCTCTGATAAAATAGACTTTAAACCAACAAAGATCAAAAGAGACAAAGAAGGCCATTACATAATGGTAAAGGGATCAATTCAACAAGAAGAGCTAACTATCCTAAATATATATGCACCCAACACAGGAGCACCCAGATTCATAAAGCAAGTCCTGAGTGACCTACAAAGGGACTTAAACTCCCACACAATAATAATGGGAGATTTTAACACCCCACTGTCAACATTAGACAGATCAACGAGACAGAAAGTTAACAAGGATATCCAGGAATTGAACTCAGCTCTACACAAAGTGGACCTAATAGACATCTACAGAACTCTCCACCCCAAATCAACAGAATATACATTTTTTTCAGCACCACACCACACCTATTCCAAAATTGACCACATAGTTGGAAGTAAAGCTCTCCTCAGCAAATGTAAAAGAACAGAAATTATAACAAACTGTCTCTCAGACCACAGTGCAATCAAACTAGAACTCAGGATTAAGAAACTCACTCAAAACCGCTCAACTACATGGAAACTGAACAACCTGCTCCTGAATGACTATTGGGTACATAATGAAATGAAGGCAGAAATAAAGATGTTCTTCGAAACCAACGAGAACAAAGACACAACATACCAGAATCTCTGGGACACGTTCAAACCAGTGTGTAGAGGGAAATTTATAGCACTAAATGCCCACAAGAGAAAGCAGGAAAGATCCAAAATTGACACCCTAACATCACAATTAAAAGAACTAGAAAAGCAAGAGCAAACACATTCAAAAGCTAGCAGAAGGCTAGAAATAACTAAAATCAGAACAGAACTGAAGGAAATAGAGACACAAAAAACCCTTCAAAAAATTAATGAATCCAGGAGCTGGTTTTTTGAAAAGATCAACAAAATTGATAGACCGCTAGCAAGACTAATAAAGAAGAAAAGAGAGAAGAATCAAATAGATGCAATAAAAAATGAAAAAGGGGATATCACCACCGATCTCACAGAAATACAATCTACCATCAGAGAATACTACAAACACCTCTATGCAAATAAACTAGAAAATCTAGAAGAAATGGACAAATTCCTCGACAAATACACCCTCCCAAGACTAAACCAGGAAGAAGTTGAATCTCTGAATAGACCAATAACAGGTTCTGAAATTGTGGCAATAATCAATAGCTTACCAACCAAAAAGAGTCCAGGACCGGATGGATTCACAGCTGAATTCCACCAGAGGTACAAGGAGGAACTGGTACCATTTCTTCTGAAATTATTCCAACCGATAGAAAAAGAGGGAATCCTCCCTAACACATTTTACGAAGCCAGCATCATCCTGATACCAAAGCCTGGCAGAGACATAACCAAAAAAGAGAATTTCAGACCAATATCCTTGATGAACATTGATGCAAAAATCCTCAATAAAATACTGGCAAACCGAATCCAGCAGCACATCAAAAAGCTTATCCACCATAATCAAGTGGGCTTCATCCCTGGGATGCAAGGCTGGTTCAACATACGCAAATCAATAAATGTAATCCAGCATATAAACAGAACCAAAGACAAAAACCACATGATTATCTCAATAGATGCAGAAAAGGCCTTTGACAAAATTCAACAACCCTTCATGCTAAAAACTCTCAATAAATTAGGTATTGATGGGACGTATCTCAAAATAATAAGAGCTATCTACGACAAACCCACAGCCAATATGATACTGAATGGGCAAAAACTGGAAGCATTCCCTCTGAAAACTGGCACAAGACAGGGATGCCCTCTCTCACCACTCCTATTCAACATAGTGCTGGAAGTTCTGGCCAGAGCAATCAGGCAGGAGAAGGAAATAAAGGGTATTCAATTAGGAAAAGAGGAAGCCAAATTGTCCCTGTTTGCAGATGACATGATTGTATATCTAGAAAACCCCATTGTCTCAGCCCAAAATCTCCTTAAGCTGATTAGCAACTTCAGCAAAGTCTCAGGATACAAAATCAATGTACAAAAATCACAAGCATTCTTGTACACCAATCACAGACAAACAGAGAGCCAAATCATGAATGAACTCCCATTCACAATTGCTTCAAAGAGAATAAAATACCTAGGAATCCAACTTACAAGGGATGTGAAGGACCTCTTCAAGGAGAACTCAAAACCACTGCTCAATGAAATAAAAGAGGATACAAACAAATGGAAGAATATTCCATGCTCATGGGTTGGAAGAATCAATATCATGAAAATGGCCATACTGCCCAAGGTAATTTATAGATTCAATGCCATCCCCATCAAGCTACCAATGACTTTCTTCAAAGAATTGGAAAAAACTACTTTAAAGTTCATATGGAACCAAAAAAGAGCCTGCATCGCCAAGTCAATCCTAAGCCAAAAGAACAAAGCTGGAGGCATCACGCTACCTGACTTTAAACTATACTACAAGGCTACAGTAACCAAAACAGCATGGTACTGGTACCACAACAGAGACATAGATCAATGGAACAGAACAGAGCCCTCAGAAATGATGCCACATATCTACAACTATCTGATCTTTGACAAACCTGACAAAAACTAGAAATGGGGAAAGGATTCCCTATTTAATAAATGGTGCTGGGAAAACTGGCTAGCCATATGTAGAAAGCTGCAACTGGATCCCTTCCTTACACCTTATACAAAAATTAATTCAAGATGGATTAAAGACTTAAATGTTAGACCTAAAACCATTAAAATCCTACAAGAAAACCTAGGCAATACCATTCAGGACATAGGCGTGGGCAAGGACTTCATGTCTAAAACACCAAAAGCAATGGCAACAAAAGCCAAAATTGACAAATGGGATCTCATTAAACTAAAGAGCTTCTGCACAGCAAAAGAAACTACCATCAGAGTGAACAGGCAACCTACAGAATGGAGGAGAAAATTTTTGCAACCTACTCATCTGACAAAGGGCTAATATCCAGAATCTACAATGAACTCCAACAAATTTACAAGAAAAAAACAAACAATCCCATCAAAAAGTGGGCAGAGAACATGAACAGACACTTCTCAAAAGAAGACATTTATGCAGCCAAAAAACACATGAAGAAATGCTCATCATCACTGGCCATCAGAGAAATGCAAATCAAAACCACAGTGAGATACCATCTCACACCAGTTAGAATGGCCATCATTAAAAAAGCAGGAAACAACAGGTGCTGGAGAGGATGAGGAGAAATAGGAACACTTTTACACTGTTGGTGGGACTGTAAACTAGTTCAACCATTGTGGAAGTCAGTGTGGCGATTCCTCAGGGATCTAGAACTAGAAATACCATTTAACCCAGCCATCCCATTACTGGGTATATACCCAAAGGACTATAAATCATGCTGCTATAAAGACACATGCACACATATGTTTATTGCGGCACTATTCACAATAGCAAAGAGTTGGAACCAACCCAAATGTCCAACAACGATAGACTGGATTAAGAAAATGTGGCACATATACACCATGGAATACTATGCAGCCATAAAAAATGATGAGTTCGTGTCCTTTGTAGGGACATGGATGAAACTGGAAAACATCATTCTCAGTAAACTATCACAAGGACAAAAAACCAAACACCGCATGTTCTCCCTCATAGGTGGGAATTGAACAATGAGAACTCATGGACACAGGAAGGGGAACATCACACTCCGGGGACTGTTGTGGGGTGGGGGGAGTGGGGAGGGACAGCATTAGGAGATATACCTAATGCTAAATGACGAGTTAATGGGTGCAGGAAATCAACATGGCACATGGATACATATGTAACAAACCTGCACATTGTGCACATGTACCCTAAAACCTAAAGTATAATTAAAAAAACAAAAAAAAAAGAAAAAAAAATTAGTCAACTGTCAGTACTAGTTCTTGGTCTTTTTATGATTTTTCTGTTTTTGGTGTCTTACTAGGTATTTTAGTGCAAAATCAGAAGAGTCTGCATCAGAGGCTATAGTCATACTATACATACTCGCTGTTGAAAATGAATGGTCCTTTTGGAGACTCCTGGGCCACATACATGAACCCTATTCCTAAAACCAGTCTTGAGGAAGAACAGAACCTCAGGGCTACTGACAGCACCTCCTCTCTCATTGCTCTTGGTAACCATATGACGTTATTTACTTGGCCTTTTCAGGAGGCCACAGATGCCACTGATAGCAGTCTTCACACTTTAAAGAACCTTAAATGTTTGGCAGACATTGATAAACAGAGCACCCTGCTCCGTTTTCCTCATCAGATGAATACCAAAACCCTTGTCAAGGTGACAGAGCTATTAAGTGTCTATTCACACGGCAATCAGAAATTTGAGCATCAATCAGTAATCATAAAGTCAGGGGCATTTTCTCACAAAGTCAGGAATTCAGAGGGCTTTCATAAGCTAATCAGCAGGCATCAAATAGACAATCTATCTAATTAGCTGCTCACATTCAGATAGCAATCAAAGCAACACAGTAAGCTTCATTAGTAATGATATTGAAAAATGTGATCTGTGCAGTATTCAGCTAGAAAATGAATATCCATTTTCATAAATAGGTGAGGGGGATGTGGTTGTACTGTGTGTACCATATGGCAGTTCAATTGCAGTCACCAGAATCCCAAATGATGCCTATTTCTGCTTTTCTGTTGGCCTAAAAGTAAGGGAGAGAAGGTGAAGTCACTTATTATAAATCTGACAATAGCATATCAATAAACTGTGGGTGACATGACCCACTTTCGAGGAAAAATGAGGCAGAAGGAGGTGAAGGGGAAGTCAGTAATTCTGGAACTTTACTGTTCTTTATGAAAATTTCATTTCTAGCTCTAACTTCAACACTTCTTTATACTCAATATCCACATTCCTACTAAGAATCCCTTCCTTGGAGAAAATGGGTGCCAAAGCACTGCATAATAGATCTGGAGATGTCCTCTTTCTTCGAGGTAAAAACACTCTTCTGGCCCCCAAAACAACCATCCACCAGAAAGTAGTTGGCCAAATTAGTGCTAAAGGCCTTCTCAAGCAGAGACTGAAGTCCTTTTTTATAATGCTGAATGGCAACAATGTATCACACATTTTGCCAGGGGTTTTGAAAATAATTCAGGGAATAGACATGTTCACTGTTATCCAAGAACTTAACTTATCTTTGAGTAGCATTAATGAAAAAAATAGCAAATATTAATTTTTAAATAGAATGTAATTAAGGGCTAGATGATGTGTTCCAAATCTGCATATTTTAGATTTGAGAACTGAACAGAGAAAAGCTCACTGCTATATGGAATGTCAGGAGCTTTTGGAAAAAGCAGGCCAGGAGCTGATTGCTTTCAAAGTGTTATATTTCTTAACTGCTGGTGTTTGAAGAAAATTGATACTCATTTTTAGTGAAAGGTAGAATAGACTTCAGAGAGCCAGTACAAAATTGTCACATAACTTAAAAGAAAAAATGTACAAATAAACTGTCAGATATTTTGCCCGTCTTAGCACGCTTTTAAGGGTCAGATTTCTCTATCAAACCTTCACAGGTCAATGCATATTTATAAGTGAAAAATACCATTTGACCCAGCAATCCCATTATTGGGTATATACCCAAAGGATTATAAATCATTCTACTATAAAGACACATGCACACGTATGTTTATTGTGGCACTGTTCATAATAGCAAAGACTTGGAACCAATCCAAATGCCCATCAATGATAGACTGGATAAAGAAAATGGCACATATACACCATAGAATACTATGCAGCCATAAAAAAGGATGAGTTCATGTCCTTTACAGGGACATGGATGAAGCTGGAAACCATCATTCTCAGCAAACTAACACAAGAACAGAAAACCGAACACCGCATGTTCTCACTCATAAGTGGGAATTGAACAATGAGAACACATGGACACAGGGAGGGGAACATCACACACCAGGGCCTCTCCAGGGGTGGAGGGATAGGGGAGGGATAGCATTAGGAGAAATACCTAATATAGATGACGGGTTGATGGGTGCAACAAACCACCATGGCACATGTGTACCTATGTAACAAACCTACACGTTCTGCACATGTATTCCAGAACTTAAAGTATAATAAAAAAAATTTAAAAAAAAACATTCAATGATATCATAAGGTATGTTTGGCAGAACCATAAGTTCCTTAAAGGAAAAGCTTCCTACACCACACACCTTGGGGTAGCCACAGCAGAGCTGGACAGATTATATGTCTGGGTTACAAAATATCGTGTTGAGGCTTAAAGAGGGGTTCTGTTTTGAAACAGCGCTGATGTTTAAGTCTCTATTTCAGGGTCATCTCTTCTGAAAAGTCCTCCTAATCCCTACATCATCTCTCCTGGTGTTCTATCTACTTCTAACTCCACTTACACTTACAAAATTTTCTTACATATATTTATTTACATTTTTGAATCCCTCTATTAAGTTGAAAGTCCCCTTACAGCAAACAATGTTTCTGATTTAACTTTGTAACCCCGTCAACTGATATGTGTCCAGTGAATAAAAGAGTGAATGACTACTTTTCAATTAGTTTGAGTTACGTGAAAACTTGTTAAGTTCTGTGGAAGGAATATGCTTTAGACACTGAGGAAGCCATTACAGGGATTTATTAAGAACACTTAGTGCCCAGAAGGCTATGCGTAAGATATAAAACCACGTCTCTGTCTCCAAGGAGTTTCTGTGCTTATGTATGACAGATCACTCATAGATTCACTCTGCAGGAAGTTTAATATGAGGGTTGGAGAGAACAAGCATTCAAAGAATGAAAAATCTGGTTTATGATCAAAAAAATTCCTAAGAGGTGTTCAAGGAGCTTGTTATATAGAAAGAAAAGTTTAAAGGCACAGAAATAAATGAGGACATGGTATCTTAAGGGAGAGAGCAAGGGCAGGCCTTACTTTATACAAAGAACACCAGAGTCTTAGAAAATGTGTAATAATTCCACCGAAGATATTTAAACTTCTACGTTTCAAGATAAAATTTTCAGATGAAAAGTGCCATAAATGAACTAGGAAATAAAATCCCCATGAGTGAAGTAAGCTGAGAGTTTCATTTGTTTCCTTCCCTTTTCATGTCTCACTGCACAGAGCACTTGATTATATAAAGCCAGGGCTTGGCCACACCTCACAATGGCACTGAGCGATAAGAGCTTGGAGCCTGAAGCTCAAAGGCACAGCAGCTGCAAACCCCAGCAGTACCTCCACCGTAGCAGGCACTGAAGAAGGTGCAGCAGGACCTGTGCCTGGTTGGGTTTAGATGTGGAGAGGCTTGTCATTACATTCTGCCCTGGAGGAGTGACAGCCAACTGCTGCTCTGTGCAGAAAGCCCAGAAAGCCTGGGTGCTCTGCAGAAACAGGCACGTTAAGGAGCAGTTGCTTTGGTAGAGAGGGAAGTGCCATGCAAGAGACCTTCTGTTCTGGGTGTGAATTAGTCTGTTCAGATGAGCTGCCATAACAAAGTACCACTAACAGAGGGGCTTAAACAGCAGAGATTTATTTTCTCACTGTTCTGAAGGCTGGAAGTCCAAGATCAAGGTTTTGGCAAAGCTGTTTCTTCTGAGGCTCCTCTCCTTGGTTTGCCGATGGCTGCTTCTCTCTGTGTCCTCACACGGCCTTTCTCTGTGTGTGCATATCCCTGGTGTCTCTCTGTGTGTCCTGATCTCCTCTTCTTACAAGGATACCAGCAGTGCTGGATTAGGGCCCACTCTAATGACACCATTTCAACGTAATTACATAATTAAAGGCATTATTTTTAAATACAGTCATAATACATAACACTAAGAGTTGGGACTTCAACTTATAAATTTGAAGAGGACAGAATTCAGCCCATAACAGAGAATGAGGGCACCTCTCAACCTTCCCCTGCAGCGCGGCTTCAGAAAGCACCCTCTCTGTTCTTCTCAGAGATAATTCTTTTCATAATTCAATAAAAAGGGGGAAAATTGCCAATATTTAAAGAGAGTTTACAGTTGCCAGGTAAAATACTAAACATTCCATGGAAGTTATGACATAATCACAATAACCTTATAACTGGGGTGTGGTTATTGGTTCCATTTGTCTTGGGGTTGCAAAATAGATGTTTTTAATGTTGTCCACTTTTAAAAAGTTTTTTAAGGTATAATTGACATAAAATAAAATCTAGTACCAGTATATAATTTGACAAACTTACCAAATTTGACATATTTATACACCTTTGATATATTTATTTAATAACATTAGTACATAATTTGATAAACTTATCAACTGTGACATATTTATATGCCTGTGAATTCATCATCCACCGAAAAGTCTCCTTGTGCTCCTTGTAATCCAATGTTCCTGCCCCTTCCTACAATCTACCCACTTCATCCTCCAGCAACCACAGGTCTGCTTTCTCTCACAGTATACTTGTTTACATTTTGTACAATTTTATATGAATGGAATTTATGGTGTGTACTTTTCTGGTCTGCCTTATTTCCTTTAACATAATTAATTTTAAAGTCATCCAAATTCTTATACCAATGACTTATACCAATAAGTCATTCATTTTACTGCTGAGTAGTGTTTCATTGTGTGGATATACAGTTTGTTTGTTTATTCACCTATCAATGCACATTTGGATTGTTTCCAGGCTAGGGCTACCACAAATTAAGCTGCTATGAGTATTCATGTACAAGTCTTTGTATGAATATATGCTTACATTTTTCTTGGGCAAATTCCCAGCAGTAGAGAGGCTGGATCATATGGACAGTGTATATTAACTTTTTTTCTTTTTTGTTTTTTTCTTTTTTTTCAGAGACAGGAGTCTCCAATCTGTCATCCAGGCCGGAGTGCAGTGGCACAACCATAGATCATTGCAGCCTGGATCTGCTGGGTTCCAGGGATCTTCTTACCTCCGCCTCCCAAGTAGCTAGGACCACAGGTACATGCCACCATGTCTGGATAATTTAAAAAAAAAATTTTCTAGAGACAAGTTCTCGCTGTGTTGTCCAGACTGGTCTCAAGCTCCTGGCCTCAAGCAATCCTCCTTCCTTGGCCTCCCAATATTTAACTTTTTTGTTCTTGTTTTTTCTTTTTGTTTTTTGAGATAGAGTCTTGCTCTGTCACTCAGGCTGGAGTACAGAGGCAGGATCTTGGCTCACTGCAACCTCCATCTCCCAGGTTCAAGCAATTCTCACGCCTCAGCCTTCCTAGTAGCTGAGATTATAGGTGTGCATCACCATTCCTGGCTAATTTTTTTTTATTTTTAGTAGAGACATGGTTTCATCATTTTGGCCAGGCTAGTATCAAACTCCTGACCTCAACTGATCCACCCACCTTGCCCTCCCAAAGTGCCGGGATTATAGTCATGAGGCACCGCGCCTGGCCCAATATATTAACTTTCTAAGAAACCGACAAACTGTCTGTCAAAGTGGTTGTACCATTTTACATTCTTACCAACAGTGTATGAGAGTTTCAATTCCTCCACTTCCTTGCCAAATCTTATCTGTCTTTAGATTATAGTGATTCCAGTGGGTGGGTAGTGGTATTTCAATGTGGTTTTAATTTGCATTTTGTAAATAAATAACGATGGGTTTATTTGGACATCATTTTTCACGTCTTTGGTGAAATACCTGGTAAGATAGTTTTCTATTATTAGATTGTTTTATAAATATTTTGTATTCTGGATATATAAGTCCTTTATCAGACTTATAATTTGCAAGTTATTTCTCCCAATTTGTAGCTTGTCTCTTTATTTTTTTAACAGTATCTTTTAAATATAAATTTTTAAGTTTGATAAAGATTAATTTATCAAATTTTCCCTTTGGGATTGTGCTTTTGGTATGATATCTAAGAAAATGTGTGCCTAACAGAAGGGCATGCAGACTTTCTTCTGTGTTTACCTCTAGAAGTTTTTTTGGTTTATGTTTTATAAGTAGGCCTATCATTCAGTTTTAGTTGATTTTTGTGTATGACCTCAGGTATAAATTTCTTTGTTTTGTTTTGCTTTGCTTATGGATATCCAATTGTTCTACCACCACTTTCTCCACTGACATGCCTTCTGCATCTTTGTCAAAAATCAGTTGTCTATGTATGTTTATTTCTGGACTCTCTATGCTGTCATATAATCTATTTGTTATGTAGTATAAGTTGTCTAAATTTGTTCTTCTTTTTCAAAGTTATGTTGACTATTCTAGGACCTTATATTTCAGCTAGGGAGAGGTGGAGAACTTGAGAACAAGTGGCCTTCTCTGAGCATCCGAGTTGTTAGCTACTCTGATACACTGCTTCAAGGAAAACATGTCTCCCCTTACAATTGGTAGAGACATGATTACAAACAGAACCACCACCTTCCCCTTCTAAAATGATGGGACAATGTATTCTTCTTGATCTTGAGATATCATCCCTTATCCTGTTTGGGATCTGTTTTATGTTATCTTCAATTATTATTTCATTGTCTCCTTAGAAACTCTAAGGAACTATTTCTGTTCCCAATAAAAACACCACAAATGAAAAATTGTTAGGTCCACTTTTATTCTTTAACATAGCAACCAGGAACCAAGAGAAAGCCTACGTTGTTACTGGGAAAAATGTGTTTTCAATTTTTAAATGCCATTTATGAGCTATAAAGCTAAAGGATTCAACACACAGTTTTTAATATATATATTCTTATTAATGACAAAATTCTGAACTACTTTTCTCCTACTTTCCCAGCTCTGTTTAAAGTAACTGTACACTTCTCTTTCTGTCTACAGTATAATTTAACCTCCCACTTGAATACAAAGCATAATTTGATTGAGAGGTGTGTTTATATCACATGAAACACAATAAAGCAGGATGAAGTATTTCTTAAATCGTTTGCAAATGAATGCCTGCAATATTCCCAGGTTCCTCTCTGCTCTCCTGCAAACTAAAAACAACTATGGCTATTCATTAATATATGGATCCCAGAGGACTTCTTGAGACATTTGAAGCTGGATAAAATGAGTGTGACCTAATGGAAAATCACAGGGAAAGATATTAAATGAAAGAAGTGTGCTGAGACCCGGAGAGAATTTCAGATGGGGAAAAACAGGAACAAACTGTAATCTGATGCCACGATAGGAGCTGGATAACAGCAAGATAAAGGAAAAAGAAATGAACTGGGCATTTAGAAAGGGTCAGTGCCATGGCCAAAGTTAGAGCCAAGAATAATACCCAGATCTCCTGCCCCCAAAGCTGCAGTAGATGATAGAAGAGAAAAATCAACCACAGCTGCACATCTGGTCTCTTGGTTCAGCTACAATTAGGAGCCAGCCAATTCTTAGTCCTTTGTTATAAGAAACTCTTGTTCTGCCACATTAGTTTTTTAGGTAGTTATTATGTTACATTTTCCCTTGGTAGCTATTTTCATTATTAAAATATATTTTTGCCACTTTCTTCATTTTTAATGCAAGATTACTCATATTTCAGATAACAATAAAATATCCTTGCAAGTTACCCATCTGACAAAGGTCTAATACCCAGAATCTACAAGGAACTTAAACAATTTATAATAAAAAAAAGTATCAAAAAGTGGGCAAAGTATATGAAAAGACAGTTCTCAAAATAAGACATTTATGTGGCCAATAAACAAATGAAAAAAGCTCATCATCACTGGTCATTAGAGAAATGCAAATCAAAACCATAATGAGATAACATCTCATGCCAGTTAGAATGGTGATCATTAAAAAGTCAGGAAACAACAGATGCTGGCAAGGCTTTGGAGAAATAGGAACGCTTTTACACTGTTGATGGGAGTATAAATTAGTTCAACCATTGTGGAAGACAGTGTGACAATTCCTCAAGGAACTAGAACCAGAAATACCATTTGACCCAGCAATCCCATTACTGGGTATATATCTAAAGGATCATAAATCATTCTACTATAGAGACACATGCACACTTATGTTTATTACAGCACTAGTTACAATAGCAAAGACTGGGAAACAACCCAAATGTCCATCAATGATAGACTACATAAAGAAAATATGGCACATATATACCTTGGAAAACTATGCAGCCATAAAAAAGAATAAGTTTATGTCCTTTGCAAGGACATGGATGAAGCTGGAAGCCATCATTCTCAGTAAACTAACACAAGAACAGAAAACCAAACACTGAATATTCTCAGTCATAAGTGGAAGTTGAACAATGAGAACACATGGACACAGGGAGGGGAACATCACACACATGGGCCTGTTGCCGGGTGGGGGTAAAGGGGAGGCGGAGCATTAGGACAAATACCTAATGCATGCAGCAGGGCTTAAAACCTAGATGACGGGCTGATGGCTGCAGCAAACCACCATGGCACATGTATACCTGTGTAACAAACCTGCACTTTCTGCACATGTATCCCAGAACTTAAAGTAAAATAAAAATATATATATATATGTATATCCTTTCAACATTTTATTCAACAATTCTTAAAAAAATCATCTTAAGTTCAGGAAAGTACTGAAAGTAGAGTAAGAAACTACCAAACCAAAATGGAGGGGAGTGAGCAAAATGAGTGGTAATTCAGAGCTGCTGCAGATCCCGGACTCTGGGCTCTACTCATCCACTGCAGGGCTCCACCCATCCACTGCAAGAACACTGCATCCACCTCATTCATGAAGTAAGAATAAAGATGATTTTATCATCTCATATGGTGCAGAAAAAAGCACTTGACAAAATTCAGCATCCATTCATAGTAAAAATAAAATCTCTCAGCAGGTTAGGAAAAGACAGACCTATGATTAAAAATACATTACAGTCATGTGTCACTTAACGATAGGAATACAATCTGAAAAATGTATCATTAGGTGATTTCATTGTTGTCTGCACATCATAGGGTGTATGTACACAAACCTAGATGATGTAGCCTACTACACACCTAGACTATATGGTACGGCCTATTGCTCCTAAGACGCACACCTGTACAGTAGGTTACTGTACTGAATACTACAGGCAATTCTAACACAATGGTGAGTATTCGTTTATCTAAATATATTTAAATATAAAAAAGGTACAGTAAAAATATGGTATTGTAATTTTATGGGACCACAGTAATATATATGGTCTGTCATTGACCAAAGACCAAAGCGTCATTATGTGGGTTACATGGTGCATGAGTATATGCATAAAAATCTTGTAGCAAGATCAGAAACAAGACAAAAATGCACCCTCTCATGACTTCTAGTTTTTTGTTTTGTTTTGTTTTTGTTTTTTAAACAGTGTATCACTCTGTCACCCAGGCCAAAGTGCAATGGTGTGATCTTGTCTCACTGTAGCTTTGACCTCCCTGGGCTCAGGTGATCCTCTCATCTCAACCAACAGAGTGGCTGGGACCACAGGTGCATGTCACCACTTCCAGCTAATTTTTGTATTATTAGTAGAAACAGGATTTCACCATATTGCCTAGGCTGATTTCGAACTCCTGGGCTGAAGTGATCCACTTGCCTTGGCCTCCCAAAGTGCTGGCATTATAGGCATAAGCCATCGTGTCTGGCTCTAGTTCACATTACACTAGAGATCCTGCCAGGAGAGGAAATGGAAATGTAAGAAGGATAAGAAAGGAAGAAACAAATCCATCGTAGTTCACAGATGGTTTGATTTTATTAGGGTTTCTAAATTAGTTTAGCAATATTTCTATATACAAAAATTATTTTATTTCAATAAAATGACAATAATTAAAAGTAATCAGAAACACTATATATATCACTAAAATGTTAAAATATCAAATAATAATTCTATAACAAATGTGCAAGATTTCTACAAGACAACTGATAAAACTTTATTGACACACTTAAAAAGAATTAAATAAAGGAGATATATGTTGATGGGTTGAGAGAATCTATATTTAAAGTTGTCAGTTTTTCCCAATTAAATCTATAGATTCAGTGTAATACCATTGAAAATCCAACAAGTTTGTTCAAGTTTGTAATTTGGCAAGTGGATGGTACAATTTTTATGGAAAAGCAAAAATTTTCAAAAGTAGCTTATTCGCTTCAAGAAGAACAGGTGAATGGTTTGCTTTTCAGATACAGTATTATGTTATAAAGCTTTGATAATGAAAAAATGCATGTAGATAAATGGGAGAGTCCAAAAAGAGATTTATCCTTCTATGCATACTTGACTTACACAGGGGTGAAACTGCAGAGCTGTGGGGAAGACACAGATTTCCAATAAGTTGTTTTGGGATCATTGGATAAGCCATAAGGGAAATAAAATAAAATTAGAACCCTGCTTCCACCATATAAAAGATATCAACTTCAGGTAGATCATAAACCTAAATATGAAGAAAAAGCAATAAAACTTCCTAAAGTCAATATAAAAGAATATCTTTACAAATTTGGATATAAAGTAATTTCTTCAATAAAACAAAAATGTGATCAGCATAAAGACTGATAAATAGAAATAAATTAAAACTAAAGACGTCTATTCCCTACAAGGTACTATAAAAATAGAGGGGGAATAAGGCCAGAAAATACATTTGTCGTACATGTAAACAAAGGGCTTTTATTTGAAATACATAAAGATTTCCTACAATTCTGTAAGAAAAAGACAAGAAAGATAGGCAAGAGTTGTGAAAAGACACTTTATTAAAGATGTTGAATGGTTAATAAAGTTATGAAATTGCATTCAACCTTTAGTCACAAAAGAAATCCAGATTAAAACTAAAATGTGATACCCTTTACCTGCAGTAGGTCAGCTAAAACTTAGCTGAAAATATCAAGTGTTGGTAATGATGTGGAGCAAATGGAACTCTCATACACAGTTGTTTGTAATGTCAATTATTTTAACAAACAACTTGGAAAACTGATATTATCTAATAAGACTAAGCCTATGCTAGCCTGTTACCCTGCAATTCTATTCTAAGCATATAACCAACAATTATGTACTCATGTTCACCAAAAGACATGTACATCAATTTTACAGCACTATTATTGGCAATATCTGAAAACCAGAAAGAATTAATGTATAAATAAATTGTGGTATTTTCATTAACAGGAACGCTAAATAGCAATGAAAATGGAAGAAGCACAGCTACACAAAACTGGCAGAGATAAATCTCATAAATGCACTGTTGAATGAAGAAATAAACATATAAAAATTTACACAGTATGATTACATTTCTATAAAACTCAAAAACAGACAATTAACCACATTGTTTAGTGATGCAGGCTTATCTAGTAAAGAAAAGGTAATTATTACCATAAAAGGAGAGTAAGAAGGAAATATTGACTGTGAAGAGGCATGAGGGCTTCAGGGTTTCATGTCTTCAGCATGATGCTTCTTGACCCAGGTAGTGGTTACAAGAGAATATATTTTATGATATGTTTGTATGCCATTACACAACAACAAAATTTAAAAAAATATTCTTTAATCACCATCTACAATCGCTTTTGGCACCTTTTATATTAAGAGTGTTAGAACCATACAACTAGAAGAGGAACATTTACACATTATTGCTGGGAATGTAACTTGATACAGTCATTATAAAAAAGTATGGAGGTTCTTCAAAAAATTAAAAATAGAACTAACATAGAACTTTGCAGTCTCACCTCTGGATATATATCCAAAGGAAATGAAATCAGTATCTTGAAGACATACCTACACTTCCAAGTTCATTGCAGCATTATTCACAAAAGCCAAGACATGGAAACAACATAAATGTCCATTGATGGATGAATGGATCTTTAAAAAACAGTGCATATGTGTATGGAGTGTGTGTATGCATGCATAATGGAATGTTATTCAGCCATTAAAAAAGGAAATTCTGACATTGGTGACAACATGGATGAACCTTGAGGACATGAGGCCATTATACTAAGTGAAACAAGCCAGACTAAGAAGGACAAATACCGTACTGCATGAGCTCACTTTTATGTGGAATCTTAAATAGTGAAATTCACAGAAACAAAGAGTAGAATAGTGGTTACCAATGGTTGGCGGAGGGGAAAATGAGGAAATGTTGATCAAAGAGCACACCATGCCTTAGTTATGAAAGATGAACAAGCTCTGGAGATCTAATATACAACGCCATGACTATAGTTAACAATACAGTATTGTACATTTGGAATTTGCTAAGACAGTAGATTTTTTTTTTTTTTTTTTTGAGACAGAGTCTCACTCTCTTGCCCAGGCTGGAGTGCAGTGGCACAATCTCGGCTCACTGCAAGCTCTGCCTCCCAGGTTCACGCCATTCTCCTGCCTCAGCCTCCCAAGTAGCTGGGACTACAGGCACCCGCCACCACACCCGGCTAATTTTTTGTATTTCTAGTACAGACGGAGTTTCACTGTGTTAGCCAGGATGGTCTCGATCTCCTGACCTCGTGTTCTGCCCGCCTCAGCCTCCCAAAGTGCTGGGATTACAGGTGTGAGCCACTGCACCTGGCCAAGAGGGTAGATCTTAAGTGTTCTTACACATACACAGAAAAAATAAAAAGGAAATGGTAACTATGTTAGGTATTGGATATGTTCATTAGCTTGATTATGGGGATTATTTCACAATGTGTATGTATGTCAAAACATCAAGTTATATACCTTAAATATACACAGATTTACTTGTAAATTATACCTCAATAAAGCTGGGGGAAAAAAACATACAACTTGCTTTTGGCTATCTACTTCGAAAAATCTGAATCATCTGATGCTATAAATGGTATGTCTTCTAACTTACCTTGGTATGATATTTATTTCTATGAATTCTTGGGAGAAACTTTTAATTAAGCTTCATGTTTCACTTATTCATGTAATTAAAATTCACCCAATCGAATGCAAACTTTTATTCACATTACATGGAGCACAGTGATTGTGATTCTTCTATCTGAATTCTCTGGTGACTTATTTTACTTTTTAGTTCAAGATATGAATTCTTTCAGTCTTTAGATCTGTTCCAATTGTTTTGACTTCCTCAGAAGTAACGAACATGTTTATCGTATATCTGTTATTACTCCTTTCTTTTCCATCTTCTGTCATAATATTATCATTTATTTCTCCATTTCTATCAAATCTAAGATTTCTCAAATACACACTCCACATCATTATATCTGTTTCCTTACCATCAGTTCTTTTCTTTACTGCCTCTGGCACAAATTTTGTTTCTACCATTATCCTTTTAATTTTCTCATAATCATTCCTTGCTCTCACCTACCTTTTTAAAATTTCTGTCATTTGCTCTCTATATGTTACACCTTTATTGCCTTCAACTATAGGAGTAAGAGTACCATGTTTTGATGCATTCTACTTAAGGTTTTAAAATATTTTTTGTTTTCCTAATAAATAATCTTTACAAATTAGCTCTTCTTCCCAATATTCAAGATACTCTTTCCTTTCCTGGACTATGCAGTATATTGTCATAGGCTCCATGTTGATTTTTTCTCCTTTCCGGGCAAAAGACTATCTTTCTAGATCTACATTTGCTAAAATCAGGGTATGTGAAATTCCCCCCTTGTCGCTGGATTGCTGGAGGTCCAACTGGATGGCAGCTTTATGCAACCATTTCAAGACTTTCCCTAACTCCATTGTTTTAATATACATTATGCTGAAATCTTTTTTTTTTTTTTTTTTTTTTTTTTTTTTTGAGACGGAGTCTCGCTCTGTCGCCCAGGCTGGAGTGCAGTGGCGCAATCTCGGCTCACTGCAAGCTCCGCCTCCCGGGTTCACGCCATTCTCCTGCCTCAGCCTCTCCGAGTAGCTGGGACTACAGGCGCCCGCCACCACGCCCGGCTAATTTTTTGTATTTTTAGTAGAGACGGGGTTTCACCGTGGTCTCGATCTCCTGACCTCGTGATCCGCCCGCCTCAGCCTCCCAAAGTGCTGGGATTACAAGCGTGAGCCACCGCGCCCGGCTATGCTGAAATCTTTAGAATGCACTGTTATCATTGTTTTTCCTGAGTCGATCCTGCATGCTTTGCTGGCAGGTTTTTGACTCCCAAAATTCAGTGTGCCCATCATGAGCCTTTACCCTCTCATCGTACTTCATGCAGTTGTACTTTTGCAGTCTGCAGCCTTTTGCTAAATGCTTAAAAAGAAGGAATACAGGTGTGGTTTGGAGACGGAGTTGGAATATGGGAGAAAAGCAGGAGGTGAGAGAGAATAGCTCTCTAGGTATCTCAAAAAAAATGCATGTACAGTGCAGAGAGAAATATCTGTTTAGTAGAGAGCTTGTATTTGTAAACAAGAGGGCAGAGAGTGTATGAGGGAGGGAGGGTTGTCTAACTACATTGGAGTGAGCAGATTTCTCATGAGCTTGGAAAATGGATCATCAATTACACTTTTCAATCTAGTTCAATCAACCTAATAGTAGAAATTCCTTCTAGATTTCACAATAGGTTTACTGTCAGTCTTAATTTAGCCTCTTGTGAGCTACTTTAATAGTACAGACATACCTCATCTTATTGTGCTTCACTTTATTGCACTTCCTAGATACTGTGTTTTTTTACAGATTGAAGGTTTTTGTTGTCCCTGCATTGAGAAAGTTCGTTGGTGCCACTATTTTTTCCAACAGTATGTGCTCACTTTGTGTCTCTCTGACACGGTTTGTTATTTCTCACAATATTTCAACTTTCCTATGATATTATATTTGATATACCAATCTGTGATCAGTGATTTTTGATATCATTATTGTAATTCTTTTGGGATGCCGCAAACCTCACCCATAAAAGACGGTGAACTTAAATTGATCAATGTGTGTATTCTGACTGCTCTGCCAGCTGTCCATTTCCCTGTTTCTCTTCCACTCCTTGGACTTCCCTATTCTCTAAGACACAACAATATTGAAATTAGGCTAAGTAATAACCCTACAATGGCTTCTAAGTGTTCAAGTGAAAGAAAAAGTTGCACGTCTCTCACTTTAAATCAAAAGCTAGAAATGATTAAGTTTAGCGAGGAAGACATGTTGAAAGCCAGGACAGGCTGAAAGTGAGGCCTCTAGTGCCAAACAGCAAAATTGTGAATGCAACAGAAAAGTTCTTGGAATAAATTAAAGTGCTACTCCAGTGAACACACGAATGATAAGAAAGTGAAACAACCTTATTTCTGATAGAGAAAGTTTTTGTGGTTTGCATAGAAGATCAAACCAGACACAACCTTCCTTTACACTAAAGCATAATCCAGGGCAAGGGTCTAACTCGTTTCAATTCAGTGAAGGCTGAGAGAAGCAAAGAAGCTACAGAAGAAAAGATTGAAGCTAACAGAGGTTAGTTCATGAGGTTTAAGAAAAATTACCATTTCCATAGCAGAAAAGTGCAAGGTGAAGCAGCCAGTGCTTATGTAGAAACTGCAACAAGTTATCTAGAAGATCTAGCTAAGATGAAGTTACACCAAACAACACATTTTCCATGTAGATGAAACAGCCTTCTATTGAAAGAAGATGCCGTCTAGGACTTTCATAACTAGAGAGGAGAAGTCAATGCCTGGCTTCAAAGATTCAAAAAACAGGATGACTCTCTTGTTAGGAGCTTATACAGCTGGTGGC
Organism: Symphalangus syndactylus; assembly: GCF_028878055.3. Classification (NCBI taxonomy): domain Eukaryota; kingdom Metazoa; phylum Chordata; class Mammalia; order Primates; family Hylobatidae; genus Symphalangus; species Symphalangus syndactylus. The sequence goes on from NC_072440.2 coordinate 90,792,552, forward strand.
TTTAAGTTGAATCCAATGCTCATTTGCCATTCTGAAAATTCTAGGGCCTTTGGGAGTTACAGTAAATCTACTCTGCCTGTGTTCTAGAAAAGGAACAATAAAGCCTTGATGACAGCGTATCTGTTTACAGCATGGTTTACTGAATATTTTAAGCCCACTGTTGAGAACTACTGCTCAGAAAATAAGATTTCTTTTAAAATATTACTGCTCATTGACAATGCACCTTGTTTCCCAAGAACTCAGATGGAGATGTACAAGGAGATTAATTGTAGTTTTTATGCTGCTAACACAACATCCATTCCATAGCCCATGGATCAAGAAGTAATTTCAACTTTCAAGTCTTATTATTTAATAAATACATTTTGTAAGGCTATAGCTGTCATAGATGGTGATTCCTCTAATAGATCTGAGCAAAGTAAATTGAAAACCTCTAGAAAGGGTTTACTCTTCTAGATGCTATTAATAACATTTATGATTCAAGAGAAGAGATAAAAATATAAGGATTAACAGGAATTTGGAAGAAGTAGCTTCCAACCTTCATGGATGACTTTGAGAGGCTCAAGACTTCAGTGGAGGAAGTAACTGCAGATGTCGTGGAAATAGCAAGCAAAACTAGAATAAGGAGCAGGAAGCCATTATCTTCAGCAAACTAACGCAGGACCAGAAAACCAAAAACCACGTGTTCTCACTTATAAGTGGGAGCTGAACAATGAGAACACATGGACACAGGGAGGGGAAGAACACATATTGGGGCCTGTCACGGGGGTGGGTTGCGGGGAGGGAGAGCATTAAGAAAATTAGCTAATACATGCTGGGCTTAATACCTAGGTGATGAATTAATAGGTGCAGCAAACCACCATGGCACACGTTTACCTATGTAACAAACCTGCACATCCTGCACATGTACCCTGGAACTTAAAATTAAAATTAAAATTAATTTTAAAACAGAAGTAGAGCACGAAGATGTGACTAAATTGCTGCAATCTCCCAATAAAACTTGAAAGGATAGGGGTTACTTCTTACGGATGTGCAAAGAAAGTGGTTTCTTGAAATGGAATCCATTCTTGGTGAAGATGCTTTGAACATTGTTGAAATGAAAAAAAGGATTTAGAATATTAAATAAACTTAGTTGGCAGTGGCAGGGTTTCAGAACATTGACTATAATTTTGAAAGGAGTTCCACTGTGGGTAAATGCTGTCAACACTGCATACTACACGGAAATCTTTAATGAAAGGAAGAGTTAACTGATGCAACAAACTTCATAGTTGTTTTATTTTAAGAAATTGCCACAGCCACTCCAACCCTCAACAACCACCATTCTGATCTGTCAGCAGCCACCAACATTGAGGCAAGATCCTCCACAGCAAAAAGATTACGACTTACTCAAGGCTCTGGTGACCATTAGCAGTTTTAGCAATACAGTGTTTTTAAATTAAGGTATTTCATTTCTGTAGACATAATGCTATTGCACACCAATAAACTACAGGATCGTATATACATAACTATTATCTGTATTAGGAAACCAAAAGATTTTTGTCACTCATTTTATTGTGATATTCACTTTATGGTGGTGATCTGGAACGAAACTCACAATATCTCCAAGATATGCTTGTTATTTAGATAGAAACTGGAAATAACTCATTTTAAATATTTTTAAAATAAAATACTCATTTTTAAATGTCATTTAACCTTACAGAACATAAAATTCTGGGAAGACGGTAAACTCGGCTAACAAAGAAACAATTTTGCTTTCACGTATTGAAAAATGCAAGTTTAATTAAATATACTTTATAACGTAATTTACATTTGAGCTCAAAGAAAAAACGAAAACTCACAAGTTATTAAAAAGGAGAAACTTAGAGAAGGATGGTAAGCTAGCAGGTCAAAATCACAGTGGCCCTGCAAAAATACTGTATAGTGTATTGGACAAAAGAGCTTCAAGGTTGGGTTTCATAAGGAGAGCTTAGGTGATATCGCATAAGGAGAGCTTATGTGATATTTTGCACACATGAGGCAGGATGCTGGAACTGACACACTTCAGTGATTGTAAAATTAGAAGTAGTACACCCACTGAGGCAGGATAGATAGTCAAGACAGTAACTATGTCCTTGGGATGCAGCAAGCTTAACCATAAATACAATAAGCCCCAGCATTTGCATGGTAGTCAAGCTCATTCAAGCAAAACTCTCTCCAGTAGGGAATTTCCCCTGGAAAGACCATGTGCATTTTGATTTTACTTGTCCTCAGACTGACTCTTTGTTCATTATAATAGTAAAAAACACACCCCTGGGTGGAGATTTAGGGCTAATAAGACATGCCATGTATGAACAAGCATGTAAAGCTACTGTACATGTGCAGCCAAAGAACCACCCATAACATGCTTACCAGCAACACTCTTTACCACCCCCTTATGAATAACCATGGAAGGCTCCCATAAAGAGGTCTCCCTGGTGCCAGCTTTGCTGTCTCATCCTTAAAAGCACCCTACCCTGAATCCTTTCTCGGGGTGTACTGTCTATTCTGCATGTAACTTTCAGAGTACTCTTTCTCCTTTGCAACAAATTGTTCTATGTTGCATCTCCTTTGCTGTGTGTCTCTTATTTAAATTCTTTTAAACTAAGAAGGTAAGAACCAAAGTTTCACAACAAGCATCAACACCACTATCTTAGAACCAGAAAAAACAAAATGTGTCTCAGGAGCAGTATCGGAAAATATAAAGGGAAGAAAAAGCAACCAAACCAAAAATTAATTTTTCAAAATTTAGCATGGAAAGCTAAAAGATGAACTTTTTGTTAGGTAATAGAACCCATGATAGGTAAAGTTATAAAGCCTAAGTTTGCTCTATCAATATGAAATTCAAATCTCTGAAATGATAAATGAATTCAAAAATTGATTCTAGACCAATAAATCCCCCAGACCACCTGGAAATTAAAAAAAAATGCAAATAAACATAAAACACTTCATAACTACATGTCTATAACCAGGCTTTCTGGGACCAGATATCTTGAGAATAAAACAATGACTATAAACATAAGCTTAAAATTTAAAAAAAAATAAACCACAAACCACATGAGGACATGATCCTCCATAAGGAAAATAGTGACAATCAAGAATATTTGATCCCAAAGTACTTAAGATAATAGACAAATTAGACTCTATAAGATAATATGTTCAAAACAAATACGGAGATGAAAGAAGAGAAAATACAAGAGAAACTGTATGGGAGACTATGGAAGACAACTAGCAACCTTGAAAGTTACACACACACAATTTTTTAGAGAAATTAAACATCTGAGGTGTGGACACAGCTGGAGATTGAATTGGGGAGCTGGAAATTAAAGCTGAGGAAATACTAACAATGCAATACATACTAATAAAATGATAGAAAATATAAAGCAAAGCTTAACAAATATGGATGATAGAGATATCTAACATATACTTAATAAATGTTTTACTACAATATTAAGGAGAATGTTGAAGAGTCAACATTTGAAATAATAATGTCTGAAGATTTCTAGAATTGGTGAAATGTGTAAATCCTCAGATTAAAACTGTGCCCCAACATAATCAGAATACACACACACACACACACACACACACACATTTTAATTTTATTATTATTTTTTCTTTGTTCCTGTTTTCAGCCAGTGGTCGGGCCAGGGATTCCCTGGTGGCCCATGTCACCCAAAGAACACAGGGACACCCAGCAGCCGGCGACTCTTCCATAGGGAGTCTGAGTGGGAAGAAGGGGGTCTGGGCCAACTAGAATGGGTTTTTGGGACTTAGAAAAGGGTGACATCTCCTCAAAATACACGACAGATCCCTTTCATGGGATGAAGGGAATGTTGTCTGCCATACTACCACGAACTATGATAAGGCCAGAAGGGCCACAGGGCAAGCCAGCCCTCGTGAAGGCGGCCGTGCGCACCATGCAGGCCGTACAGAGCTCTTCCCTAAGCAGGACCTACAGCCTGGAGTGTGGCCACAGCCCGGAGCAGCGCTGGTGCAGGGACTCCAAGAGCAGCCTCCCTCCAGGCTCATTCCTGCTGCACCCAAAGCACGGGCTGACTGGTGTTCTCAGGACTTGCGACGTCAGCCCCATGCACTGTGCCCCACCCAACATCATTAGAATACCTAAATATATATGTTTTCTTTCTTTCTTCCTGTTTTCAGCAGGATTATATCCACACCTAGACATATTGCCCTGGAATCACAAAACCCCAAAGACGAGCAGAGAATCTGAGAAACAGCCAAATAGAAAAGGCAGAATATTGGCAAAGAATTAACTTAGACCTATCCTCAGCAAAAGTAGAAGTCAAAAGGAAATGCATTCATATTATCAAAATACTGAAGGAAAAACAATTCCTTTAGGAATTTTATTCCCAGATTAATTATCATTTAAGAAGGCATGGTAGACATTTTCAGACTGACTCAACAATTCATCACACCTTACTGAAAGAAACAGTAAATGATGTACCTCACTAAGAGTAAAATCGAATCCAGAAAGAGGAAGAGATCTATAAGAAGCAATTATGATGCAATAAATTGGTAAACATATACATACATTAAATATTTATCAACTGAAAACTACAGAAATTACAATGACTATTTTAGTACTTAAGTGCTAAAACTAAACAGGAATTAAAATACTGTATAACAACATGGCAGATACTAGTATAAATGCATGTAAAAATAATCACAAAAAGTAAAAACATATTAAACTTTCCATTTGAAAAAAGAAAGGTGACAGATGAATCTTCTTAGTTCTGAAAGTTTGATTGCATGCCTTTTATCAGATTATCTTCCATAATAATGATACAGAAGCAATAAAGTTAAAAGACAAAAAAGATAAAGCAAAAGCCAACTATAATACACCAGACACTGCAATATTAACAAACATAATTACTAAATAAAAATAGTACAACAAATGTTTTCTTCATTATCATGTTCTAAATTATAATTTTAAAATATATAAATTAAGAATTAGCAAAATTCTAGTAAGTTGTGATGCAATCATAATAGTAAACTTTATCAATTGAGATATCTCAAAAACTAAACTAGTCAGAAATATTTTCATAAAGTGGGTGATGATATAGATCAGGATGTCACCAATGAATATAGAATTCTACATTCAAAACTTAGATAATAAATAGGTATTTGTAAAGATATTCCTTCTGAGAAGACAGAGTGGGAAATAGGATAAATATTGAGGTTCTGGATGTATCTCTAATATTTTACTTCTTAAAAAAATAAAAAATATAGCCAAATGTTGATTTCTGTAAGTCTGTGTGGTGAGTACACAGATGTCTGTTATTATTCCATATTTTGCAAATTATGTGTTTGTGTCTGTGCGTATATATGTACATATGTATGTATGTATAAATATATATATATATATATATCTATTTAGACAGGGCTCTGTCACCCAGGCTGAAGTCCAGTGGTGTGATCATGGCTCACTGCAGCCTCAACCTCCTAGGCTCAAGCAATCCTCCCACCTCAACGTCCCAAGTAACTGGAACTACAGGCACTTGCCATCACGCTCAAGTACTTTCTTTTTTTATTGTTTATTTTTTGTAGAGGTGAGGTTTTCCTATGCTGCTCAGGCTGGTTTCGAACTCCTGGCCTCTCGTGATCCTCCCACCTGGACCTCCGAGTGTTGGGATTAGAGGTGTGAGCTACCGTGCCCAGCCTCAAATAATATTTTTTTAAAAGATTAGCTTGATCTGGAAAGAAGGAAGAAAGAGAAGCATAAGACCCAAAAAAGTTAGTATAGTAGGAGCAAAGTTCTACTGTTGTGTAACAAGTTATTACAAGTGTAGTGGCTTGAAACAATGCTGACTTATTTATCTCACAGTTAGAGTCTCTGCTCAGGGTATCACACTTAAGGCATTGACCGGGCTGTGTTCTTATCTAGAAGCTCTGGGGATGAATTCACTTTCAAGAATGCACATTCCAGGTGTTGGAAGGACTCAGTTCCTTACAGTTGTAAGACTGAGGCCTTTGGACTGAGTTTTCTCTCTGTGCCTAGAGGCTGCCCACCATTCCCTGCCTTGTGGCACCTCCTTTCCAAAACCAGCAATGGAGAATATCCACTGCAGAGAATCCTCTGCATGCTTTGAAACTCTTTCACTTACTTCTTCTGCCTCTGGGCTCTAGATGCACTTCTAAAGCGGTGGTCTTCAACCTTTTTGGCATGAGGGACTGGTTTCATGGAAACCAATTTTTCCACAGATGGCAGGGTGGAGGGAGGGGTAGTTTTTGGATGAAACTGTTTCATCTCAGATCATCAGGCATTAGAGTCTCATAAGTAGCATGCATGCAACCTAGATTTCTCACATGCGCAGTTCACAATAGGGATCACACTCCTATGAGAATCTAATGTCGCTGCTGACCTGACAGGAGGCGGGGCTCAGGCAGTAATGTTCTCTTGCCGGCAGCTCACCTTCTGCTGTATGGCCCGGGTCCTAACAGGCCATGGACCGATCTGCAGGCCGGGGGTCAGACACCCCTGTTTTAAAGGATTCACAGAATTAGGTTAGGCCTGCTTGAATAATCCCGTTTTAATTACCTGAAAGCAAACTGATAGTAACCTTAATTACATTTTGTCATTTAATAGAAAATAATAATAGGATTGATATACCATCGAATGCACAAGTTCTGCCCACATTTTATAAGGAGGGAATTAAACAAGGAAAAGGGTTATTGGGGGCCAATGTGGAATTCTGCCCACCATAGAGGGTATTCTCAGCTGCTCGCATGGGGAATGGAGGAATAACTTGGATGTGTACGTCAGGGGAGGTAAGGACACTTGAGAAGGAAGGTAACTTGGCATATGGGAATATTCTAAACCATTTCATTATGAACTACGATGAACAAAAATGTATTAAATATAAGTACAACTGAATGAATTATTATAAATTACCAAAAACTTCAAAACAGGTAATAGCCCACAACTCAGAAAACTTCCATATGCTCCTTTTAATAATAAACTCTTTTTCCCCTAAAACATCACTATCTTGACTTTTACGTTAATCACTTTTCTGCTTTTCCTTATTATTTCACTAAGTGGTATGCATGCGTAATAACTATGGTTTAATTTTATTGCTTTTCTTTTTAAGCTTTATCTTAGTTTTAAATGGATACATAATAATTGTATATACTTATAGAGTACAATACGATGTTTGGATATATGTATTCATTGTGAAATGATAGAATCAGGCTAACATATCCCATTTTGTTACTTTTTAAATGTCTATAAATAAAATTATACTTTATTCATTGCACCTGACTTTTTTCTATCAACATCATATCCAGAATATCAATGTATGCTATTGCATGTGGCTATCACCATGTTCATTGTATTGCAACATAATATTTCATTATACAGATATATTACAAATTATCTATCCATTCTACCACTGATGGGCATTTGAGTTATTTTAAAACTAATACTATAAATGTTCTTACACATGGTTCAGGGACATTATGCACATATTTCTCAAGTTTTTACCAGTGAGAATTTCTATGGCATAGGATATGCCTTTGTTGAAATTTAGCGGTTACTGCCAATTCATATTCTAAATTGGTTGACTCAAATTATGCTCCCAATGGGTATATGAGGGTCGTTTTGTGCCATACCCTCACCAATAGTTGGTTTTGTTAGTTTTGTTTTTATTTGTATTTTTAAACCAACTCAATAGATCTATCTTACTGTAGTTTTAGTTTATTTTATTGACTACAAATAAGGTTGAGAAACTTATCATACGGTTATTAGCCATTTGAATTTTATTTTTTGTTAAGTGCCTCTCAAATCCTTTGCTCATTTTTTCTATTGTGCTGATTGTCTTCTCACTGATTTGGAACACGTGTTTATATATCCTAGCTACAAACTCTTTGTTTGTCATATATATAAGTATTATATTTACACCCATATCAATGTATACACACATATATATTATGTATGTAGTTTATGGAGGTAAAATTCCAACATAAAATTAACCATTTTAAAGTGAACAGCTCAGTAGCATTTAGTACATTCACCAAGTGGTGCAATCACTACCACTAATTCCAAAGCATTTCTGTCACTCCAAAGTAAAATTCATTATCCATCAAGCAGTTTTCCCCATCTATCCCTCCCACAGCCCCTAGCAACCACCAATCTGTATTCTGTCCCTATGGATTTATCTACTCTGGATGATTTACATAAATGAAATCATACAATATGTGACATCCTGTATCTGGCTTCTTTCACTTAGAATAACTTTTTAGAGATTCATCTACATTTAGCATGTGCCAGTGCATCATTCTTTTTATGAATCAATAATATTTCACTGTATGGTTATAAAATTTGTTTATTCATTCATCTTTTGATAGATGTTTGGGTTGTTATTACCATTTGGCTTTTGTGAATAGCACTTCTGTGAACACACGTGTACATGTACTTGATTGAGTACTTGCTTTCAGTTTTCCGGGATATACTTGGGGAGGAATTGCTTATGTCGTATGGTAGTACTATGTTTAACTTTTTTGAGGGTCTGCTTGCTCTTGGTTATATTTTACTGTAAAATTTTTCCTTCACTCTATGGCTTACATTTCACTCTTTTAATGGTGCCTTTTGATAAACAGGTTTTCAAATTTAATATAGTCACATTTATGGCCAATAATTTTTATATCCTGCTTAAGAAATCTTTTCTTATTTAGGAAAGTATTCACTTATATTAACTCTGAAGAGCTTTTGGTGTGGCTTTTCATATTTAGGTGTACATTTCTCCCGGAATTGATTATTTTCATATGGTGTGAAATATGGGTTAGTTTTTATTTCTGCCATATGGATATCCAAATATACCAGCTCAATTACTTAAATAGACTATCTTTTCCTCCACTGCTCTGCATCACCACTCCTGCTATAAACAAGTGTTCATATATGCATGTATCTGTCTCTAGGCTCTCTATCGTATTCCTTTTTTATTTTCATTTATCCATAAGGCATAGAGGAAGAAAAAAGCATCTTTCAACAGAAGCAAGAATATGAGTATAGACTTAATGCAAGAATGACTCTTTTGAGGGTAAAGAAGTAGGATGCTGTTGCCTTTTTACTTAGTTCTTTCCATGGTTCTCATCTCCCTCTCATCTTACTCTGAATAAAAGAAAAATCTTACCATGGTGGGATGGATTAAGTTGTTGGTCCCAATTCTCTACTTCACAGTAATAGAACTATGCATCCACATCTTTGTTACGGTCTCAAGGGCAGCTGTCATTAAGTTTTTCCAAATGACTTGCTTAGGCTAATGGAATATTAGCAGGTAAGATGCAAGTAGCAGCTTGAAATGAGCTAGCATAGTTGCACTTACTCTCTTCGGACTCTGTGATATGCTGTGTGAAGGGCATGCCCTAGGTAGCCACTGACCATTCAGCCTAGATCCCCGATTACACATATATGGAGCAAACCTGGAGCCAAGGCCAGCTCAACCACTGCCTGAAAAAACAAACACCAAGCCAAGTCCAGTAAAGAGCAGATGACTCACAGTCAACCTGAAGACCTATAGCAATAACATCAATCTTTGTTATAAGCCACTGAGGGAATTATTGAAAAAGACAGTGGAATGATTAATTACTCCATTCCAAAAACATTTATCGAACACACATTACAGCAGGGCACTGTATTAGGTGATTCGTGTGATACAAACTGAACACCATTGTGTTCCTTCTTTCAAAATGCTTGTGGTATTGTAAGGAAAAATTGATTATTTTGCTTCCCCAGTAGGGACTGAGGAGAGTAATATTGGAGGCAGAGTTTGTTAGAAAGAAATCTAGGCAAGAGATGATGTAGGTTTGAGATAGGACAGTGGTAGTGGGAACATAATTTAATACACAGCACACATCTACTCATCAGGCACTCTGCAACGTGCTGTCAATAAAAAGATAATGTAGATATGATATCTGAGCTTCAGAAACTACAATCTAGTGGAGAAAAACAAGTTAAAGAGCAAGTGCAATAGGATAAAGAAATGTCATTATACAGAAATTTTCAATTTTCTATTTAAACAGCCAAAGAACCTTATTTATTAATTCATCCTTCTAACAATAAATAGTAAATACCTAGAATATTCCAGGCACCATAAATTGCTGATTTTGAGGGATTAGTAGGAGCTCTTCAGTAAGAAAAAAATCAAGATGATGGAGACGGGTGAGGCGTTCCATATGGTGGACACAGCACTATAGAGATCAGGGGCATGACAAGGTGTGTTGAGCTTGTTGAAGGGTTTTTGGTTCTGTTTGATCTAAGCAATGAGTTCTGAGGCTGGATATAGGTTAAATCAAGTCAAAAAACATAAAATAACTTTTTATTTTATTATTTTATACTCTTTTATGATAGTAGTCAGGTGTTGTTGAAAGATTTTTAAGTGGGAGAGAACTGTGGTTCCCAAGGATCATCCTGGTGGCAGCTCTGAAAGTTGTCAGAGTCAAAATGGAGCCACTTTTGTTAAACAACAATGAAACCAAACAAAACCAACAAAATCAAAAAAAAAAAAAAAACAAAAAAACCTGGCAAATAGAAACCCGGGAAGACCATAAAGAGAGGGTTCTCATGCAAAAATGCTTGTTAACAAATCACGAAACGTTCTGCAGAAATCACAAGTTTTGCACAAAGTTAATTGTAACCTTACACAAAAAAATATTTCTGGGAGGACGTCTGCCCAGCAACTGCCTCTCCAACCTCGGACTAGTTCCACCCTTGTTATTGATCCATGTAGCCAAAGATAATTATCTGAAAACAATTATGTAATCTTACTCCGTTTTGCTTTAAAAACTTTTTTCTTCTTTTTGCCTCCCTGAACACTTGCATAGTTTACTATGGTATGTGTATTCCCATTACAATGTCCATTACTGAATAAATATCATTTTCTCTTAGAGAGCCTCTCTTTGTTTATTATTTAGGTTGACACACTGTTGAGAATGGACTGGAAGGAGAAAGTTTTAGAAGCAGGGAGACTGAAGGTGGTTGCTATTTTCCTGTCCTTTGGAGTTAGAGGAGAGGTAAAAAAGTTTTTCTTGTGTTTGTTTAATTTCTTTTTTAATTAAAACAAATGGTGGTTATGCAAGCACATTTTGTGTTATATCCACTTCTATGCACAAGAATGGTAACTGACACCTTGTAGGTGCATGATAAATATTTTTAACAAGTCGATAAGGATAGGATTTGTTATGAAGTTATGAAGCACAATAAAATGAAAACTAGTAAAATTCCAATCTATCCTAAGAATTACAACCTAATTAATATGACTGAAGCTACTTACAGGTTCGTTTCTGGTCTCATTCACCTACTTCCTTCAGAGATAATTACTATCCTATCAATTTTACACATGCACATATATTTTATATTTATATATAATTTATTTTATGATTATACTGTATATAGATACTAAATATGTAAATATACACAAATATATAAAGAATGTATTATTTCACTTCTGACTCAATTTGTACATTAGAAAAAATAGTTGTGTCAATAAGCACAGGAAAAGGTGCCTAACATCATTAGTCATTAAAGAAATACAAATTATAACCACATGAAAATTTCACACATGGTAGGGTGGCTCAAATAATAAAGTAGACAATAACAAGTGCTGCTAAGGATGTGGAGAAATAGGGACCTTCACATACTACTGGTAAGATTTTTAAATGATACGGCCATTTTGGAAAATAATTTGGCAGTTCTTTTAAATGTTAAATGCAATTACCTTATGATATGGCTTCGCTCTGTGTCCCCACGCAAATCTCATCTTGTAGCTCCCATAATTCTCATGTGTTGTGGGAGGGAACCAGTGGGAGATAATTGAATCATGGTTCTTTCCTTCCTGTGCTATTCTCATGATAGTGAATGGGTCTCATGAGATCCGATGGTTTTAAAAATGGGAGTTTCTCTACACAAGCCCTCTCTTTGCCTGCTGTCACCCATGTAAGATGTGACTTGCTCCTCCTTGCCTTCCACCATGATTGTGATACCTCCCCAGCCATGTGGAACTGCAAGTCCAATAAACCTCTTTCTTTTGTAAATTGCCCAGTCTTGGGTAGGTCTTTATCAGCAGCATGAAAATGGACTAATACACCTTAGGACTCAGCAATTCCATTTATAGGCATATATCCAAGAGAACTGAAAAATGTATGTCAAGACGAAATTTTGGCTGGGCGTGGTGGCTCATGCTTGTAATCCCAGCACTTTGGGAGGCCGAGGCAGGTGGATCATGAGGTCAGGAGATCGAGACCACGGTGAAACCCCGTCTCTACTAAAAATACAAAAAAATTAGCCGGGCGTGGTGGTGGGCGCCTGTAGTCCCAGCTACTCGGAGAGGCTGAGGCAGGAGAATGGCATGAACCCGGCAGGCAGAGCTTGCAGTGAGCCGAGATTGCGCCACTGCACTCCAGCCTGGGCGACAGAGCGAGACTCCGTCTCAAAAAAAAAAAAAAAAAAAAAAAGACCAAACTTTTTCACAAAAGTTCATAACAATATTATTCTTAATATTCCTAAAGTACAAATAACCCAAATTTCTACCTGATAAATGAATAAACAGAATATGTCATATCCATATAATGGATATGATAGCAATAAAGAGTAGTAAAATATTGGTACCTGTTATATGATTTTTTTTTTTGAGACAGGGTCTTGCTCCATTGCCAAGGCTAGAGTGCAGTGGCACGATCATGGCTCACTTCAGTTTCAACCTTCCTGGCTCAAGCAGTCCTGCTGCCTCATACCCCCAAGTGGCTGGGACTACAGGTACATGGCACCACACTCAGCTACTTCTTTTGAAGTTTTTATGTAAACACAAGGTCTCCCTATGCTGCCCAGTCAGGTCTTGAACTCCTGGGCTCAAGTGGTCCTCCTGCCTTTCCCTCCCAAATGCTGGGCATTACAGGCATGAGCCACTGTGCCCAGCCTAATATATATAAATCTTGAAAATATTATATTAAGTGAAAAAGGTAAGACTCAAAAGGTCACATATTGTATAATTCCTTTAAAGAAATGTACAAAATTGGCAAATCCATAGAGACGGCAAATAAAGTAGATTAGTGGTTGTTAAAAGATGGGGAGAGAGAAAAAGAATAGTGACTGATAATAAGATATCTTTTGGGGACTGTGGGGTCCCCCAGTTCCCCCACCTCCCCATTTACCTTTCAGACAGCTGCATGTTTTCCCCTGCAGGCTTGAACCCAAGCCAGGGCCTTGAACATTCCTAGGCACTGATAAAGGTGTTTAGATTGTTTCCCAAAACATTAAAAGATCAATCGTGTTGCTAAACACAAAGAAACTAGCCCCAGCCCTGAGCTACATTCCTTAAACTTCCATATAAACCAAGCTCGTCCAACTCATGGCCCATGGGCCACAGGCGGCACAGGACTGCTTTGAATGCAGCAACACAAATTTGTAAACTTTCTTAAAACATTATGATATTTTTTTGTGAGTTCTTTTAGCTTATCAGCTATTGTTAGTATTAGTTTATTTTATGTGTGGCCCGAGACAATGTTTCTTCTTCCAATGTGGCCCAGGGAAGCCAAAAGATTGGACATCCCTGATATAAACTCCATAACCTGATAGAAACTCCATATAAACTCTCATTACTGATACACCAGGTTAGAGCAGCTCTTTTCTTGCTGTCTGTTGCAAGGACTCTACAGCCCTCTGTATGTTAAGTTTCCATAATAAATGCTTTGTCTTATTCACCTTAGCATTTAGTGCTTCTTTCTTTGGAATCCCAAGCAGCCTCGTCTAAAGACAGTTTGGGCATTTAGGGACATCCCTTGCAGGAACACCCCCCTGCCATTTTAGAGTAACTCTGGGCACAGGTTCAGCAGGACAGAAGAGGGATGATGAGAATGTTTTGCAACTAAAAAAACACTGAATTTTACACTTTCTTTTTTTTTTTTTTTTTTGAAACAGAGTCTCACTCTATCGCCCAGGCTGGAGTGCAGTGGTGCGATCTCCACTCACTGCAACCTCCACCTCCTAGGTTCAAGCGATTCTCCTGCCTCAGCTTCCTGGGTAGCTGGGATTACAGGCACACACCACCACACCCAGCTAATTTTTGTATTTTTAGTAGAGACGAGGTTTTCCTCATGTTGTCCAGGCTGGTCTAGAACTCCTGACCTCAAGTAATCTGCCCACCTCGGACTTCCAAAGTGCTGGGATTACAGGTGTGAGCCACTGCGCCCAGCCTGAATTGTATACTTTTAAAGGGTAAATTTTACAGTATGTGAATTATATATCAATAAAGGTATTATAAAAATACTGGCACTCTGTATTAGTCTTAAGAAATTTGTTAGGGCTGGGAGCAGTGGCTCACACCTGCTATCCCAGCACTTTGTGAAGCCAAGGTGGGTGGATCACTTGAGGCCAGGACTTTGAGACCAGCTTGGCCAACATGGTGAAACCCCATCTCTACTAAAAATACAATGACCATTATGTAAACATACCTTATTCATTCATTCTCCTATCAATAGCATTAGTCTTGTATACCATTATAAACAACACGGCTATGAAAGTTCTACATATAGCCTTCCAAACTAACCAGTATACATCAAGGATACAATCACAAGGCCATCAATATACATTAAGTATTGGTTACTTAAAAAATACCATCAAATTGTTTTCCAAGGTGGCTGTACCAGTTCACACTCTAAAAGTATAGAAGACTGCTCATTGCTCCATACATAGAATAACAGTTCTTAAGTTTGACAATCTATTGGATTTAAAATGATATTTTCAATAAGGTGTACGACTTACACAAAAATTAACTCAAGATGGAGTAAAGACTTAAACATAAAACCTAAAACCACAAAAACCCTAGAAAAAACCTAGGCAATACCATTCAGGACACAGGCATGGGCAAAGACTTCATCACTAAAACACCAAAGGCAATAGCAACAAATGCTAAAATTGACAAATGGGATCTAATTAAATTAAAGAGCTGCTGCTCAGCAAAAGAAACTATCATCCGAGCAAACAGGCAACGTACTGAATGAGAGAAAATTTTGCAATCTATTCAGATGACAAGGTCTAATATCCAGAATCTACAAGGAACCAAAGCAAGTTTACAAGAAAAAAACCAAACAACCCTATCAAAAAGTGGGGGAAGGATATTCTCAAAAGAAGACATTTCTGCATTCAACAAACATAAAAAAAAATGCTCATCATCACTGGTCATTAGAGAAATGCAAATCAAAACCACAATGAGATACTATCTTACGCCAGTTAGAATGGTGATCATTAAAAAGTCTGGAAACAACAGATGCTGGTAAGGATGTGGAGAAATAGGAATGGTTTTACACTATTGGTGGGAGTTAGTCCAACCATTGTGGAAGACAGTGTGGCAATTCCTTAAGGATCTAGAACCAGAAATACCATTTGACCCAGCAATCCCATTACTGGGTATATACCCAAAGGATTTTAAATCGTTGTACTATAAAGACACATGCACATATATGTTTACTGCAGTGCTATTTACAATAGCAAAGACTTGGAACCAACCCAAATGCCCATCAGTGATAGATTGGATAAAGAAAATGTGGCACATATACACCATGGAATACCATGTAGCCATAAAAAAAGAATGAGTTCATGTCCTTTGCAGGGACATGGATGAAGCTAGAAAACATCATCCTCAGCAAACTAACACAGGAACAGAAAACCAAACGCCGCATGTTCTCACTTATAAGTGTGAGTTAAACAGTGAGAACACATGGGCACAGGGAGGGGAACATCAAATACTGGGGCCTGTTGGGGGATGGGGGGCAAAGAGAAGGAGAGCATTAGGACAAATACCGAATGTATGTGGGGCTTAAAACCTAGATGACAGGTTGATAGGTGCAGCAAACCACTATGGCACATGTATACCTATGTTAACAAATCTGCACATTCAGCACATGTATCCCAGAACTTAAAGTAAAATTTTAAAAATACAAAAATTAAAAAAGAGATATTTTCTATTCCTAAATTGTGTTTCCCTGATCACTAATGAAGTTGAGAATATTTATACCTTTTTATTTTCCTTTAGTGTTTCATGTTCTCTGAAATACTTATTTTTCTATTGGGTTTTACATATTTTTATTCCTGACTTTTTAGGAGTTATTTAGGTATTCTGAACCATAATGCCTTTTTTTTTTTTTTTTTTTGAGACAGGAAGAGTCTTGCTCTGTCGCCCAGGCTGGAGTGCAGTGGCGCAATCTCGGCTCACTGCAAGCTCTGCCTCCTGGGTTCACCCCATTCTCCTGCCTCAGCCTCTCTGAGTAGGACTACAGGCGCCCGCCACCACGCCCGGCTAATTTTTTGTATTTTTAGTACAGACGGGGTTTCACCGTGGTCTTGATCTCCTGACCTCGTGATCCGCCCACCTCGGCCTCCCAAAGTGCTAGGATTACAAGCGTCAGCCACCGCGCCTGGCCCATAATGCTTTTTAAATAAGTGTTGCAAATAACTCTTCCTAGTATGTGGCTTGTATTTTTATTTACTTCATGGCATAATTTAACAAACAGCAGTTCTTAAATTTAGTATAGTCATTTATTAAAATATTGTCCACTCTAGTTAATGCTTTTATGTTTTAAGAAATCCGGCCCTACTGAAAGGTCATAATGATATTTAATCTATGTTTTTCTGTATTTTTTCCCAAACGTTTAAAGGCTTGCATTTCATTTTTAAGTCTTTATTTCAGCCAAAACCAAATTTTGTGCAAGACATGAGATAGAAATCCAATTTTATTTTCTTCCAAATGAATGATCAACTACCGGATCACCACCTACTACACATACTATAGTAAGGTGCTATGCCTACTCTTTCAAACATTGAGCTTCCATATGTCTTTAGGGGTTTAGGGCTCTCTCTTGAGGTTATTTGGTCAATAAGTCAATCCTTGACCTAACACCATACTTGCTTAAATACTATAAATTTGTGTTATTATGATCCTAGCTCTGTTGACTATTGAGTGCTTGAAATGTGGGTAGTCTAAAATGAGATAAATTCTGTAAATGTAAAATATATGCTGTTTTTTAAAGACTTATGAAAAAAGTATATAAAATGTTTTTTAATTATTTTTGTATTGATTACATATAGAAATAATATTTTCAATATATTGGGTTAAATGTGTTATTAAAATACATATTATTCTTTTGATTCATATCATCTTTTTACTTTTAATGTGGCTGCTAGATAATTTTAAATTACATGTGTAGCTTGTATTACATTTCTATTGAGCACCACTGCTACAGATTTATAATATCTTAATATTAATATCAAGAACAAACATCCCAGATTATTCTTTCTCAGAAGTGGGTTGCCTATTCTTGACTTTTTGTTCTGTCATATTAATTTTAGATTAACCTCATAACATAGCATTAAAATTCCTTTTGCAATTTTGATTGAAATTGCATTGAATCTATAGGTAAATTTTGGGAGAATTGAAATCTTTCAAATATTAAAATGTATCCATGATCATTACATGTTTCTCCATTTATTTAGGTCTTTTTAAAGACTGTTTAATGTGGATTAAAATTTCCTAGGTAAAGGTTTTCCATATCTCTTTTTACATGTATTTCTATGTATTTTAAGTTTTTGTTGCCATTTTAAATAGTATCTTTAGAAAAATTATAATTTTTCATAATTTCATTTTATTAATGCCAAAGACAATGAATGCTTATTGTAATTAATTAATACAGTATGGAACAAAGGAAGTTCATCTGTATCATACTATCCCTCCTCCATGAGAAGACTGCCACCATAAGATTTTGGTATATGTTCCTTCAAATTTTCTTTCCTGTTAACACACTAACACACTGGTAGTGTTAGTAAAATGAAATAATATATGCAGAGTACTTAGCACATAATAAGTATGTTCAATTAATATAAGTATTAGTTATTAGAAGTATTATTTAAAGTATTATTAGAAGAAATATTTGAAAGTTGTGTTTTTTATCCGTTAATTGTCAAGGATATGGAAATACAGGGGCTTTGCATATTTATCTAGCCATACTGCTAAATTCTTTTATTATTTATAATAATTTATATGCAGATTCTGATAAGGTTTTCTGAGCTATGAATTGATATAACTTGATGACTAGTAGAATATAGTTACTAGGAGAGGTGGAGTTGTCTGGGATAATCCCAAGATTTCTTCACGGATTCAATAAACAGCAAGTATATCAAGAGTGGTAAAGGAAATACTTCTAACAGAATTTGCCATCACAGGACAATTTTGCAAAATACTTTTATTCTCTGTGCTTTAGTTTCTTCATCTGTAACAGGAATATACTAATTGTATCTACCACATGAATTTGCAATTTTCTTCTAGAAGAAGCTTGTTTCCTTGTTAGTAGCCCTTTCATTGTCCTAAGAGTGCCTAAATTTTAAGCATCACATGGTACTAAGTAAGGCACCAGCTCTTGAACAAATTGAGCACTTGAATTGTTATTTTAAGAAGCACCATCAGAAGGACTCTGTATTTCAAGTGTCAGCCATAAGGAACATGATTTGTGTTTGGATTTAGCTAGCAATCCCTTGCAAACAGGTTAAAGCTTTCCACATTTGTCACTTGGTTCATTGTAGGATGTGCCTATAATTGAAATTAGCAAGCAACTTTTATCTCCATAACATAGGAAAGCAAAATGTCTTCAATCGAAGACCACTAGGATGGATCCCAAAGAGTCAATATCATTTCTGCCAGACTAAGATTTCTCCCATATACTTGTTTTGGGAAAAATTTCCACTTCAAACATGCAGTCTGTAAATATCCCCAAGTTACCATATGTGAACAGGTACTGCTGAATTTCATTACTCTTGAATATTCAGCCAGTTTCTCTCTCATTTTTCTTCTTGGTTACCTTTCAGTGTCATATTCTGTGGGTTATGAAGTTCCAAAAGCATCTTAGGTTTCCTTACGGACAGAGATCTAAGAGATTCCTAAGGCCACTCAAAACCCCTCACACCCTCATTGTGGCCCCAGGCCCTGAATTTCCTCGTGTGAGATCCTTAGGCCAAAACATGGTAACCCACTTGTGTCCACTACACTGTTGGCTGCCTTCATGACAGGACCTTTTCAGAAATAGAAATCTCAACACTTAAGCCACATCCAAGCCTTTGTTCTCTAGACAGTTGGAACCCGTAGCGAACACATTTCTTCCATCTACTTCTTGCAGGACTAGCTCTTCAGCACAGCAGCAGGTCTCTGTGCCATTTCTATTCTGCAGCAGGAGATTCTGGGACTTTCCTGGCTTTGTTTTAAACATTCCAATGGTCTTAAACTATGACATCTGGAAACAGAAGAGGCTTGAAGAAAGCAGGTGGCATAAGTGAAATTATGTACCTTTATATGCTAGATACTGTTTTTTTTTTTTGAGACAGAGTCTCACTCTGTCGCCAGGTTAGAGTGCAGTGGTGCAATTTCGGCTCACTGCAACCTCCACCTCCCGGGTTCAAGCGATTCTCCTGCCTCAGCCTCCCAAGTAGATGGGACTACAGGTGTGCACAACCACGCCCAGCTAATTTTTGTATTTTTAGTAGAGACAGGGTTTCTACTAACCCTGATCTCTTGACCTCATGATCTGTCCATCTCAGCCTCCCAAAGTGCTGGCATTACAGGCTTGAGCCACCATGCCTGGCCAGAGACACATTCCTACTGTGTCTCATTCCTACGGAGATTCCTACTGAGTCTCAACAGGAGACTCATTTCCCAGAGGGAAGTGTCCATCAGCTAACGGGAGAGATATCAACCAACAAAGAAAGCCCTGGGTTTCAGAGGAGAGCAGACTCTGTCATGAAGGTGTTCTTTGTTGGTTCTCCCCAACCTCCTTTTCAGAATCTTTAGACATCTTTTATCACTGTCTTTCATTGTCTGAAAATCCTACAGCCCCTGTAGCTGGCACCCCACAGTTAACTATTATATTGTCTACAGATATACCATTCTTTGCTGGCTCCAGAGATGAAATCTTGTCTCCTGTTTCCAATCTGGGTATAGAGTGGTCAGACCAGCTCAGCTGCCCTTTCTCTGTGTTGCAAGTTGATCTAACAATATTTCCAATTGGTATAATGATTTGCTTCTCTAGAAGTCTCTGTCACTTCTGTTTTTTAATTTTCAAAACAGGCATGCAGAACGAGCCATATTCTATTTTTAAAGAAGAGAAAACTGATGGACATACACCCTGGTGATCCATCCAAAGGTTTTCATCTAGTTAAATAGTAGGAGCGCGAGACCCCATAACCCCATTCATTTATCCAATGGTGTTTTTTACTGTAACGTGCTGCCTCTCCCTCTAATGATTGATTTGGCTGACAAACCTCAGTCTCTGAATGAGTGATATGAACCAAAAAGCAAATTATCGAGAGCCATGTGTCTAGCCCTGACTAAGCCCAGCAGAGCAGATGCTGATTTGCTGGAGACAGCTATAGTGTCATTAAGGAAACAGGATTTCACATCTGGAGCCACCACAGAATCATATATAACCATCGACAATATAATTGTTAATTGTGGGATGCCAGCTCCAGGGGCTGTAGCATTTCAGACAATGAAAGACCATGATAAAAGATGCCTAAAAACGCTTTAAGCTGATCTTGAATGATGGGAAACACTTGGAAAGTCAAAGGTGACATAGGTGGACAAGAGAACAACGAAATATGCAAAGGAAAGTCATCTTGGGACTAGAGATTGGTCTGCGCTGCCACTTCCCCCATAGTTTTATCTTCAAGGCCTCCGATGGGCTGGAGGAAAGAGCAGGCAGTCCCCATCCTCAAGTGGAGCTCACTCCACCAGGCAGTGCATCCGCTGAGCATTGCTCTACACTCAGCATGCTGTCAGGTGAAACAGAGCCTAAGGGGGTGGAGGGCTAGAGGAGTCACACCACAAAACCATCCAGTTTCAGTGGCCCAGTTCAGGCACCACTTGCTTGCATTCTGCCCAGAAAACCTGACAGTTTATATCCTTTATCTCCCTCAAATGAAAGTGAGTTCGCCATGAAAAATAATCTTTTCATCTTCTGTTTTTGTGTTAAAGTCATTATTTCGAACAACCATGAGTTGGGGGTTTCCAAATATCAATCTAGGCATTTTTATCTCTCATAAAGGGTGTCTCTATGTAGACATTTTGGAGAGGGAGTTTTTTTGAAACAAGGATGCTCAGCTGTCAACAGCATGTTGAAACTTCTCTGCTCCTGGATAGTGCTGAATAGCTCAGTGATGGAAAACAAACAAACAAACAAACAAACAAACAAAAAACCTGAGCAATTGCACAGACTGTATTTTCCAACAAGAGCAGCTAGTTCTTAGAGGTTTTCTCCATTTCCTTTGGGGGAAGTGGGGTAATTATGCCTCCCAGACTTCTCTCTGCCTCTTGCTGGTCATTCCCTCCCTTGCCTGCTCTCCTTGCTCTTAAT
The DNA here is from genome assembly GCF_028878055.3 of Symphalangus syndactylus. Taxonomy (NCBI): domain Eukaryota; kingdom Metazoa; phylum Chordata; class Mammalia; order Primates; family Hylobatidae; genus Symphalangus; species Symphalangus syndactylus. Next base: position 90,813,966 of record NC_072440.2, read on the forward strand.
CTGACCCCTTAACCTTGGCTATTCTTTCTTAAAGCTCCAGCCTGGACAAAGAAACAGATACATGTTCTCCTATAGACCTGCAGTTAAAACTCCTAGAAAGATACAAACTTACCTCTTTCCAGACTCCAATATGACACTGCACAATACTTTGAAACTTCTCACCATTTTCAATTGTGTGTTAAACTGTAGGTTTTATAAGGCACCTTGAACAGTTTTACAAGGCACTTTTAGGTACTGCCATTAAAACTAATTGAGTTATCATTAAAAGGAATGCCTCTGAAGCAGCAGTCATGCCCATTATCTCTTTTCTCTAGAGTCGCTGATCGTCTCTAGGCTTAGCATTTGCTTCAGAGACAGGGCTCACACTGTTGCCAATGCCTTCCCCTCTAGCAAATCGTCCATCTTTAGCACAGCATCCAGCATCCAGTGTGCCTTCTTGTCTAGTAAGATTTTTTACATTACACACACTGTCCTAATGCCCTATGAGAAGCTTGAAACTGGATTTAGATGGAGATTTTTCTTCTAGACTCTCTTTTATTTCATTATTATTATTATCATTGAGAGCAAGGCACACTAAGTCTGTGATTAAGTAGCTTAAAATTTATTTTTCTTCAAGGTTCACCTTATTGAAAAGATTTTGTTCTCAAGTTTATCTTTGAACTGAGAAATGATGTTCTGAGCACACATGTTGGTTTAATGGCCACTCTGTGTAACGTTGGACACTTGGACAAGCCACTCCACCTTATTCTTAATTCAGTACATAGGTTCCCTTAGGCCCCCTAACCCTACTGTGTCCGGAATTGGTGAGTTCTTGGTCTCACTGATTTCAAGAATGAAGCCGCGGACCCTTGCAGTGAGTGTTACAGCTCTTAAGGTGGTGCATGTGGAGTTTGTTCCTTCTGATGTTCGGATGCGTTCAGAGCTTCTGCCTTCTGGTGGGTTTGTGGTCTCGCTGGCTCAGGAGTAAAGCTGCAGACTTCTGCGGTGAGTGTTACAGCTCTTAAGGCGGCACGTCTGGAGTTGTTGGTTTCTCCCAGTGGGCTCACGGTCTCGCTGGCTTCAGGAGTGAAGCTGCAGACCTTCGCGGTGAGTGTTACAGCTCATAAAAGTAGTGTGGACCCAAAGAGTGAGCAGTAGCAAGACTTACTGCAAAGAGCGAAAGGACAAACCTTCCACAGTGTGGAAGGGGACCCGAGCGGGTTGCCACTGCTGGCTCGGGCAGGCTACTTTTATTCTCTTATCTGGCCCCACCCACATCCTGCTGATTGGTAGAGCCGAGTGGTCTGTTTTGACAGGGCACTGATTGGTGCGTTTACAATCCCTGAGCTAGACACAAAGGTTCTCCACTTCCCCACCAGATTAGCTAGATACAGAGTGTGGACACAAAGGTTCTCCAAGGCCCCACCAGAGTAGCTAGATACAGAGTGTCGATTGGTGCATTCACAAACCCTGAGCTAGACACATGGTGCTGATTGGTGTGTTTACAAACCTTGAGCTAGATACAGTGTGCCGATTGGTATATTTACAATCCCTGAGCTAGACATAAAGGTTCTTCAAGGCCCCACCAGAGTAGCTAAATATAGAGTGTCGATTGGTGCATTCACAAACCCTGAGCTAGACACAGGGTGCTGATTGGTGTGTTTACAAACCTTGAGCTAGATACAGAGTGCTGATTGGTGTATTTACAATCCCTGAACTAGACATAAAGGTTCTCCTCTCCCCACCAGATTCAGGAGCCCAGCTGGCTTCACCCAGTGGATCCCACACTGGGGCTGCAGGTGGAGCTGCCTGCCAGTCCCGCGCCGTGTGCCTGCACTCCTCAGCCCTTGGGTGGTCGATAGGACTGGGCACCATGGAGCAGATGGCAGCACTCATCGCAGAGGCTCGGGCGCACAGGAGCCCATGGAGGGGGTGGGAGGCTCAGGCATGGCGGGCTGCAGGTCCCGAGCCCTGCCCCGTGGGAAGGCAGCTAAGGCCCAGCGAGAAATCGAGTGCAGCGCCGGTGGGCTGGCACTGCTGGGGGACTCAGTACACCCTCCGCAGCTGCTGGCCCGGGTGCTAAGCTCCTCATTGCCCGGGGCCTGCAGGGCCGGCCGGCTGCTCCGAGTACGGGGCCCGCCAAGCCCACGCCCACCAGGAACTCCAGCTGGCCCGCAAGCGCCGCGCGCATCCCCAGTTCCCGCTCGCGCCTCTCCCTCCACACTTCCCTGCAAGCTGAGGGAGTGGGCTCCAGCCTTGGCCAGCCCAGAAAGGGGCTCCCACAGTGCGGTGGTGGGCTGAAGGGCTCCTCAAGTGCCGCCAAAGTGGGAGCCCAGGCAGAGGAGGCGCCGAGAGCGAGCGAGGACTGTGAGGACTGCCAGCATGCTGTCACCTCTCACTACTTTCTTTCTTTGTCCTGATAGAAAAAAACAGAGTACCCTGACCACTCTGTGGCCTGGCTAGCTACATGTTTTCTCCTGCAGGCTTGAACCCAAGCCAGGGCCCTGAACATTCCTAGGCATTGATAAACTTGTTTAGGTTGTTGCCTGAAATACAGAAAAATCAGACATATTGCTAAACATGCACACTGAGCCAAATTCCTTAAACCTTTATATAAACTCCATGACCTGACCCCTTCATTGTGGACATACCTGGGTAGAATAGCTCTTTTCCTCCTGTCTGTTGGGAGGACAGCTGCAACAATCTGTATGTAAATCCCCTTAACCAATGACTTTGACTCATCACTCTGTCATTTAGAAATTCTTTCTTTAGAACCCCAACTGACCCTATCTTGGGACAGTTTGGGGCAGTCTCTTTTGGGAATTTCCCTGCCACCATTTTTGGGGCAACTCCAGCTGTGGTGGAAATGAAACACAAACAGTGTTTCATTAAGTGCCCCTTAGAGAACGCTTGCATCAGTGTTGTCAATTATTCTTGCTGAAATGCAGATTCTTGGGTTCTCCAACAGAACTACTGAATCAGAATCTTTGCTCCCAGCAGTGCCCCTAGAATTTGCATTTGTTTTTCAAACTCCCCAGGTATTACTTGTAGACAATGAAATTGGCAAACCACTACCTTAACTTATAAGGGCACTGCCATTTATGGCATCTAAATGATTTGAAAGCACTAGTTTCAATTGAGACATCAGAGGAAGCAGTGTCTTGCCATTTTACTAAAAGCCCTTCTTCCCAGGTGAGCTTTGTCAGAACAACCTTGAAATGCCAACATGAAAAACGGAAGTGCCATTAGGCCCCATTTAGTAACTGCAGAATTACTGGGTAATTTTTTTTTCAAGCCATTGGGTACAAATTATATTTTCTAGTGTGTCAGCATTTTTTTAATTCAAGTTTCCACTAGTAATCTGTTTTGCTGTGAATACTGGGTAAACTTCATGCCCAGCAGCCAAAATTTTTGGATGCAATAACTCATTTACAGAATTCTCATATATTCATCAAGGAATGAAAGCATGATTTCATAGAATTGAATTTTAGAGCTCTTATGCAACTGAAAATTATATGGACCAATTTTCTCATTTTAAATTGGAAGCATTGAAGTGACTTTTCTCTTCCCATTTCCATCTCGGTCCCCAACTCATCACAGCCTGCCTAATTCTAAACATCTTCCTGCTCAAATGCCACATCCTTAGCCTTGCTTCGTTTGTTCTTCCCCTCCTCTGTGCTGCCTCAGCATTTTGTCTCAACCTCTTTAAAGCATATTACACATCTGCCTAATATTGATTTCATTTACATTCCTTTTTACCCCTAATGAATCCTTGAAAACAGAAAACATATTTTGTTCATCTCTATGACTTGTAGGCAATGCAAGGTACACAGTAAGTGCTTAGTACATTTTCATGGAAAAGACTTGGCACAGAGCAGCCTAGGAGGTAGTGGAGGAATGGATACTCCTATGATTACTGTTTATCACATATATTTATGTAGTTCTTACTATGCAGCAGGCACTGTTCTGAGACCTTGTCAACCTCAAATAATCAAAAGTGGTAAGATCTATTTTAAAGAGAGTTTATCCAAGTGCAAAGTTGAGGATGGCTAACCCAGGAAACACAGATTCCAAACAATGGCAGTGTTCCAAAGTGCAGAAGTTTGGAATTGTTTATGTAAACAAGGCTTAGGGAAGTTTAAAAGAATTTCAATGTCATCTTCTATGTGAGGCTTAATGCATAGTTACAAATGATCTGATTAGGTGAGATGGTCTTGTTTTTTTGTTTGTTTTTTCAGGAAAAGTATATTTATTATAACATTCCACACTCAAGATGTAACTGTCATGGGGTCCTGGGTGCCATCTGGTCTGAGTTAGGTAGAGGACAATAAAGGAGGCATTAATCATAACAAAGATTGGAAGATTGGAAGTGGGGAGGTCTGGTCTCTGGTCTCTCCCAGTCATTTACAGAACAGGAGCACTGAGGAGGAGAGTTAAGCTATAATCTGAGAAGCAATGTTGCAAACACGCTGTGTGACTCAGTCTTCAGGGCTTAACTTCCTGTTTGGCATAATAAATTTAGAGGGTCCCGAATTTTTATTTTCTTTTACAACTTTTATATGCATCACCTCACAACAACCTGCAGAACCATACGTTACTGTTTTCCTTGTTTTAGAAATGAAAAACTGAGTCACAGACAGGCCAAATAACTTGTCCTGAATTATGAGACTAGAACATGAGAGAGCCCTCACTTGAATAGGGAAGTCGGAACTCAGGGACTCTGATCTGATAACCACTCTACATTGCCCCTCATACCAGAACATGAGGGTCTTCCTTCCACACGCATGCACTTCCCACTGTGTACACCTCACCATGGCCAAACAGGGGGAGCTTGACCCCATGAAATGCTTGAGGAATCACACTCCATTACAGGTTAGAGGGACTAAATTTCACAGCATGGACACAGACACATGGCATGCCAAGAACAAGACATATTTTTAAAATATCAGGTTTTTTATGACATGAACCAATAAGGCCTGAGATATGTGAAAGTAGCCAAACAGTAATTTTCACAAGTACAAAAAGCATACAGATACTTGTTTTGGTACCACTCCAGCAACCAATTTGGAAGAAAAAGCCATGAACAACCAACATACCTGTATTGAAATGCCAGAGTCTTTCTCGGAATATGAAAACCCAGCAAACCTCTATGGAGGAGACAACAAAAAAAAACAATGCAAAAGGTAGGCATATGTTTGCCAGAATCTATATAAGCTAGCCACAGTTCAATCACTTAATCCCAGAACACTGGTAACTACTTGTTAGTAAGGATCTTAGTTGTATTTGTTTGATTTTCAGCTACCCAAATCTCTCTGCAGCTTTTGCTCTATCTCCATCTCAGCTGTTACCAGTTTTATTGCTTCTTGTCCTCCAATCATTCAAATCCATCTCACCATCAAATAAGTGTTGGTTGGTAAATTAAGCCAATTGATCAAAATCTGAGCTCACCTGATGTCTCTGTGAGCCTTTAGCCAGCTAAATCACATTGATGTCTGTCTGCCTGCTTCCAATATCTCACCTTCACTAGAGAGACAACTCCACTCCAGGCTTTCTTGACTCACCTCAGCATGGCTCAATCACTCAGGTGCGTTCAATTCCACCTATCTGTTCTTGTCCAGTCCTTATAGCAACAATTATGTAATTTTACACCTGTATATGCTCCTTTTTCTTTTTTTTCTTTTTTTTTTTTTTTTTTCCTGAGACGGAGTCTCACTCTGTCACCAGGCTGGAGTGCAGTGGCACAATCTTGGCTCACTGTAACCTCTGCCTCCCACGTTCAAGCGATTCTCCTGCCTCAGCCTCCCTAGCAGCTGGGACTACAGGCACCTGCCACCATGCCAGGCTAATTTTTGTATTTTTAGTACGGACGGGATTTCACCATGTCGGCCAGGATGATCTTGATCTCTTGACCTCGTGATTCACCTGCCTCAGCCTCCCAAAGTGCTGGGATTACAGGCGTAAGCCACCGCGCTCGGCCCCCTACGTGCTCCTTTATCTAAACCCTTCCTTTTTCATATTTATTATTGTCAAATATCAGAGTATTAGGGATGATGCAGACATTTGTCTATGCTTCTGTCTCTCCCACAACAGTGTGGGCTTCTGGAAATCAGAACCAATATCTTTATTTTCCTTCTTTTTAGCCTTGTCTTCCCTACAGAGTCCTTAATATAGTATCTTGCTTATAAAACTTGCTTAATAAATGCATGCCTAAATTAACTGAACAAAAATACAGAATCTAGGATATCTTCGACTTGAATGCTCATTGTTTACTTTTGCCAGCAGCAGCCTCACTTCTGGTTCTGTTTTATTTTTTAAGAGTTTTTTTGTAGATTTCAAAATGTCCACAGTCCTCCATTTCTCTTTGTACTCATGCCTCTAGTCATGTGAAGTTGCATCTTCTCTTACCAAGAAGTGGAGTTTATTTCCCCTTCTTTTGATTCTAGGCTAGCCTTGTGACTTGTTTTGGCCGAGAGAATTTAGTGGGAATGATGGCGTGTGGATTCTGAACTAGGTTTCCTGAGGCCTTGTGTGCACCGCTTGTAAGCGCGGCTTCAGTTGCTGGAGGACTGGTAACACTTGTGCAGTCAGCCTAATGCCCTGTCCAACAGCCAACCAACCCTGGAAGCATCACTGCCTAACTGACCTGCCGCTGACTGCGGACACACAAAAGGAATAAGATGAGACCAGAACTGAATCCAGCCTAAATTAAAAAGTAAATAAATGGTTGTTGTTTAAAGCCACAAAGTTTCAGAGTGATTAGTTGCACATTAGTTAGGTGATACAGATTCTGAGTTCTGACATCCTATTATATTAACCTCCATCTTCTCCAGTGAGCAAGAACCTACTACTGAGACCTCAGAAGCCTTACTGCAGGCTAGACCCCCTACCCTGGCTCTGATTCAGCCCTCTCATGTTGGGGGTTAGAGAGACTGCCAATGGCCCTTACTGCTTTTGCTACCGCTTTTGCTCTCTGGGTTTATTCAAACTTGAGAGTTTTAATCTCATGTTAATAAATATGTGGCTGTTCAGGCAATTTGTTTGGGTATAATTATGCCAATCTCCTAGGAAATTACTGCCACCTAAGTTATTATAGATGCACCTAGGAGACACTCCATCTGGCTGGTTCTTGTTCAGTCAAGTTCTCCCTTGCCACAGACCAATATGTAATGCTCTAAAACTTTCTCTGTCTAAATTCCTCTGCCTTCTTGGGATGAGTTTTTCCAGTGACACCCAGCATAAAATCCAGCTCTCGAGACTCAAAATGAGACAATATGTCTGAGGACGCACTGCAGCGAAAAGGTAAGAGGCTCTCAGACTTAGAAGGACAGCACTAGCTTGAATCTCAGGTTTTATTTTTCTTTTCTTCTTATTGTCTTGAGAAAATGAGGCTGTTTTGCTTCAGTTGAATGCCCTGCCTCATAGAAGAATTGACAGAATGTTCAATGTACACAAATTAGACATCTTTGATCTCCAGGGACTTTGTGGAAATTCCTTTTCTGTAAAGCCTATTTCTATTTGATCCTTTGAAGAATAGTAATCTGTGGCCATAATAAAGTGGATAACTTACAAAAAAAAAAAAAAAAGACCTTTGTGCCTCCAAGCAGTAGCATACCAAGGCCAGAACAATGGGAAAGGTTCACCACAGGTGTAAATAATAAAGGCAAATATCGGCTGTAGAGAATTTTAAAACAATAATAAAACAGACCAAAAAAACTTCAGCCTGCTTTTTATTATTAGCATGAGCCAGCACTTATAAACAATGTCAGTGATAAGATATTCCCTTTCGTTGGGATCCCATTACCCTGATCTCAGTATGTCCCTGCCTCCATGTATGTCTGTCCTCTGCAGAGGGACCCTGTAGGGAGGCTACAGACCTATCCTGATGAGTCTGGCAGAGCTTTGACCATTTCAGGAACCTCTCTACAGGAGCTGCCTTCAGTCATTCTTCTCGATAGGGAGAAATCTGTATATTTAGATGCTGAAAACAATTAAAATCCAGACTGTTCTCTGCTACCACAGAACATAACCAGAAGGGATTGAAAGAGGTCTTGGCCCTCCCTGTGCATGGAGGTGAAAAGATGAGGGCATAGTCACCCTAAATTCCATGCTCCAAATCTAGTGCCCTCCTCTCTTTTCAGAAAACCTGTAACCCATATATGCAAGCTACACTGTTATGTAATTTTTATTGTTTCTGATAGTTTTTAATTGTTTGCAGTCTCTAAGAGGCATGGTTTTCAGACCAGCCACATTCCATCAGCATCATCTGAGAATGTATTAGAAATGCACATTCTTGGGCCCCATCTGCTGTCTACTGAATCAGAAATTCTAGAAGATGCAGCCCAGTTATTTATATTTTAACAGGTCTCCGGGTAATTCTGATGCATGCTAAAATTTGTCAACTCTGCTATAGAACAATGATTTGTAACTAAAAAAAATATCAGAATCACCTGTATGCAAGTAGGACCTATCTACATACAGGTGATTCTGATACGTACTCCTAACACTCAGATGCAGTAGAGCTGTGATAAAACCTGAGCATCTGCATTTTAAAATCTGCCAAGAGTTTCTCATAGAGACTCCCAGTTGAGAATCACTATTCTGGAGAAATGAGACTTCAAGTAACTCTAAAATAGGCTTGGAAGAATTGTTCCCAGGACTTAGTTGCCACAGACAGTTTTAACATAAGCTATGCCAATGGAGTAAGTGCATAGATTTGTTTGAAAATTATCTCTACTATAGCCAAATGTCTTGATTTCATATTTATACCTTATAAATAGGCTCCCTTCACAATTTTGTTCATTTGTCTGACACTTCAGGCTTCTTGCCTTTCTGTAGGGACTGACAAGAAGAGAAGCGAAACTGTATCAAGTGCCAAACTAGTTCCAACTCTTTGACGTGACTGACTGTACCACGAAGTTGTCTCTGTGTTGAAACCCACTACTCATACTTCAGAACCCTATTGAAGTCCCATGTTCTATGTGAAGTCTCCCCAAGATCCCTCACTTTGTTTCTCAGCACTTTTCTATCTACTCCCTCATCTGAGCTCCTGCAACACTTTGTTTGAACCATTTGTTGGACAACTTTCAAACATTATGCTAAGTAAAATAAGCCAGGCACAGAAAGACCAACACTGTATGATCTCACTCAAGTGTGGAATCTAAAAAAGTGAATCTCATAGAAACAGAATAGAAAGAAGGTTACCAGAGGCTCGGGGATGGAAGATTGAGTGATGGGGGAAGGAGAGGCATCGATCAAAGGGTATAAAGTTTCAGTTGGACTGGAGGAATAAGGCTTAGTGATCTATTGCACTGCATAATGACCATAGTTAATAATACTGTACTGTAAATTTCAAAATTGCTAAAAGTAGAATTTTAATGTTCTCATTACAAAATAATAAGTTTGTGGTTGTGTTAATTAGCTTCATTTAATCTTTCTATAATGTATACAACAATCAAAACTTTCCATTTTACCCCATAAATATACACAATTATTATTTGCCAATTAAAAATTCAAGGAAAAATTTAAAAATAGCAACAATAAAAGTAATGCTTAAATACTTTGATTAGTTATACATGTTAGTTTCCTGATCTAGGGTATAATCTCTTTTATTTAAGAGAGCATGTCATATGACTACAATCCCATTATTATGCTGGCCACAGAGGAAGTATTCAATACAAGCTTGTTGTTCAGTTGTCTCTACCTGCTATTTAAGTTCAATAAAATTGTGAACTCCTTGTTGATAGTGAGCAATTCTTCTTCTACAAGAAAAAAAAATAATTGGACTCTGGGGAAACTACACTGAATGTCTTTTTAAAATGCTGTTTGATATTTTTTCCCAAATAATCTGACAGAAAGCTGAAATAAACTTCTAGTTTCTATCTTCCCTCAAATCATGTAGAAGCCCTCTGTGGACCACAGATCTATGCCTTGAACATGGTGTGCATGCCAGTCGTGTACAGCTTGTAATTTTATATACAGCAAGGAATCCACAGCATTTCTATAAGACAATTTTAACATGCATTGTCTTTATGCAGATAATTTTCAAATATTGAGCTTACTCAGACCAAGGAGACCAGCCTGCTGCTACTAACCCTACAAATTCACTAACATCATCTCCACCTGGATTCTCAAGAAACTAGGACTTCCTACTCCATTTATAGAGTCTAGACCAATGTGTCCATTTATTTTTGTTTTATTTTTGTTTTTGTTTGTTTGTTTACTAAAAGTTGAAACTAAGCATTAACTTTTGAGTAACTGGCAGTCCAGTGATTGACAACAGAATGAAGTACCTCTTAAGTGTGGTCAATTGCTCCAATGACCATGAGGGCTGTGGTTCCAGGAGTGTACTAGGAAGGAAATCATTCCTGGGACTGGCTTCAAGATAACTTCAAATTACTACTTATCAAGAGATACCAGGGTGAGTGGGAATGTATTCCAACAAGGACACTTTCCATGACTAAAAACAAAGAAAAGGGGATGGCATCCTTCCACCTGATAATACTGATACTCCGAGGGCAGCAGACCCTCCAACATCATGACCCTCACAGATTGTTACAAGGAATCAGGCATGAAAAGTAGTGTAATTTTATAAGTAGGAAATACAAAATTCAGACCACAGAAGTTAGGGAAAGAATGGCAGAATGGTCAACTTCTGCTTAAATGCAAAAAATGAATTTAGAATGCAAAAAAAAAAAAAATCATAAGAGACTGTTTCTCCCACCCTAACAAGGAAAGGCCGGACAAGTTAGAGCACAATCTTTTTGTTTTTGTTCTTATTCACTGGCAACGAGAGGACACAAAGAACACTAAACAAAATTTTTTAAATGGCAAGCCTTTTCTAGGGTGTTGGAAAAGTGTTTTTTTGTTTGTTTGTTTGTTTGTTTGTTTTGTTTTGTTTTGTTTTGTTTTCTTTCCTAGTGAAGAAGCAGCAGCCAGGAGAATCCTCTATAGTCAGGGATAAGGAGAAACTATTGTAACCTCTTCTAGTGGCTGTGTGGAGACTGCCTTGACCAATTAGAATTCTGAGGTGCCTCAGTGAGTAAGTCTACAACTACCTGTCAACACAGTTGGGAACATGGGAAGAAAACGAAGAGATAATTCCTATAAGTAAATGAGATCTTTCACAAATTCAGGACATCAGTTACCAAGGACTGTGGATGGAGTGTAAGAATGGAGAGATATTTACTGAAGTATAGAAAGCTAGAGATGAAAATGGAGAACAAAGAGAATATCACAATAACTCAAAAATCTGACAACTGGGTTACAAACACAAAGAGACATGCAAAAACTCACCTGTGCTAAAATCCTAATTAATTCCTCTGCAGATGTCAAAAAATAAAATAAAATAAAGCATACGGGTTAGATTAATTTAGCTCCCACAATAACAACCTAATAGATGATGAGGGATGTGCTTTTCTAGGAATAAATAATATTTTTGTCTTGTCTCTAGTATTCTCTTACACAAAGTTGCTCAGATAAAAATAATGAAATTATGGATCCTGTAAGCAAGAAAATAAGTTTGTCAACAGAGAAAAACATTAATAGAAACGGAGCCATAGGTGATCCCAAATGTTACAATTATCCTGCAAGGGGTTTAAAATTACTGTAATAAATACATTAAGATATCTTGTGGAAAAAGCAGAACTACATATGTGAAGATATAAGAAATTTCAGTAGAAAGATGGAAAATACAAAGAATAAAAGAAAGTAAATGTATAAGCTAGCAGTGAAAAATACAATATTAGAAATTAAGAATTATTTAATGATATTGACAATAGGCTGACAGTAACACAACAGGAAAGAACCAAAAGACTGTAATACTGGAAGATATACTGAAATACAAAAAAAAAAGCAAAAATCTAGTGGAAAATATCAGAAAATCTCTGTCTAATTTTTCCACTAGATTTTTACCCAGAGATGAACATTATTAAATAGACAATCATATGTGTAATTGGAATCTTAGGAGGAAAGGAAAGAGAACATAAATAAGTAGAAATATTTGGAGACATGTGGCTGAGAATTTTCAAAAACTGTTGAAAGATTTCAGTTCACATTAAATATCACTGAAACTTAAACAGGATAAATAAGAAGAAAATTAGAACAATGTATACCATAGTCACACTGCTGAAAACCCAAGACGAGAAAAAAAAAGTATTAAAAGCAGGCACAGAAAAAAGGTACAAGGGCAAATTGGTACCAAGAAAACAAACAAATAAAAAACCTGGAATTGTCACCTAGAATAATAGATGTCAGAAGTCAAAAGAAGAGCACCTATAAGGGATCAGAAAAAAAAAAAATCTGTAAACCTAGAACTCTATCCTAAAAATTAAAGGCAAGATAATGACATTTTTAGAAAGAGAGAGAGAAAAAAAAATCTTAATTACCTTTCAAAAAGTTTGCCTACAAGAACTACTACTGTTCTTGTTCTACAAGGCAAATTTCTTCAGGCTGAAGGGAAATGATAATGGATGGAATCGCAAATGAGCAAAAAGAAACGGTAAAATTTGAGTAAGACTTATATATTAAATAACATTATTGTATCAATGTTAATTTTCTGAGTTTGGTATCATACTGTGGTTTATGTAAGATATTAACATTGGGGAAATTGGAGTGAATTCTCTGTATTTTCTAATTTTTGGAAGTCTATTAATATTTCAAAATTAAAAGTCAAGAAATATTTTATAGGGAGGAACAAAGTTGGAGAACTTGTAGCATTTGATTTCAAAACTTACTATAAAGCTACACTAATCAAGAAACTCTGATATTGATGTCTTACAAATAAATTATATCTATAAGTGATAGAGGTCAATAAAACAACATAGCCCAGAAAGAGGGCCTCACATATGGTAAGCTGATTCATGACAGTGGCATGAAGGCAATTCAATAGGGAAAATGTCATCTTTTCAATACATGGTGCCAGAACAACTGAATATCTGTATGAAAAATACATTAACTGCAATCCTTACCTCACACCATCCATAAAAGTCCATTTGAAACGGATCATAAACCTAAATTTAAAAGCAACTCTATAAAACTTCTAGCAGAAAAAATGAGAGAATATCTTTGCGACCTCACGATATGCAAAGATTTATTACATAGAACACCAAAAATATAAACTTTAAAAGTAAATAATTGCTATATTGGACTTTACCAAAATAAAAACTTTAGATTTTTCAAAGATATGGGTAAGGAAATGAAAAAGCAGTTCCAAGACACAATGAAATATAATATATAAAATTACTATACATATGTGGCAAAGAATTTGTATTGCAAATATATAAAGCATTCCCACAAATTAGCAACAAAAATTAAGCCATACAATAAGAAATTGAGTGAAACACTTGAACGAACACTTTATAAATAAAAGATACACATATGGCCAAGACATGGAAAGATGCTCAATGTCGTTAATCATCAGAGAAATGCAAATTTTAAAAAATGAGATACTATTTTACAACCGCTAGAATGACAAAAGTAAAATAAATAAATAAATAAGTAAATAGACTGAGAATACCAAATGATGGTAAAGATTTGGTGCAACTGAACTCTCATATCGGTGGGAATATAAAATCACTTAATAACTTTGAAGACCTATTTGTCAGTTTTTGAAAAACATTTACCAATCCTATCAGCCAACAATTATATCTCTTGATTTTACCCAGAATAAATGAAAATACACATCCACAAAAAGACTTGGAACATCCTTGTTCATAACAGTAAAAAACTGGAGATATGCCAAAGTTTTCTCAACAAGAAAACTGATAGACAAAATCTGCTGTATTCATATAATGGAATACTATTTAGCAATGGAAAAGATCAAACTATTATACATTTACATGGGTGAATTTTCAAAACATTATGTTTAGAGAAAGAAGTAAAATGCAAAAGGTGCATACTCTATATTTAAATGAAATCAAAGATAGGCAACACTTTGGTCATGGAAATCCGGACATTGGGTGTCTCTGGCTTGGAAAGAAGCATAAACATCTTTCTGGCCGGGCGCGGTGGCTCACGCTTGTAATCTCAGCACTTTGGGAGGCCGAGGCGGGCGGATCACGAGGTCAGGAGATCGAGACCACGGTGAAACCCCGTCTCTACTAAAAATACAAAAAATTAGCCGGGCGTGGTGGCGGGTGCCTGTAGTCCCAGCTACTCGGAGAGGCTGAGGCAGGAGAATGGCGTGAACCCGAGAGGAGGAGCTTGCAGTGAGCCGAGATTGCGCCACTGCACTCCAGCCTGGGCGACAGAGCGAGACTCCGTCTCAAAAAAAAAAAAAAAAAAAAACATCTTTCTGAGTGAAGAAAATATTTTACATAATATTTTGTGTAGTGATCACATGGGTATATGTGTCAAAATTGATCAAATTGAACAATTTAGATCACTGAATTTTATTGTATGCAAATTACCTCCAAAAGAGAGAGGGAGGAGGAGAGAAGAAGGAGAAACAGAAGGAAATAAAGAGAAATGAAAGGAGGGAGGGAGAGAGGAAGAAAGCAATGGCAAGATGGTAAAGACAGATCATATGCTCCTATTTAGAACGAAAACAGACATTTCACAATTCATTGCAGCAGGATTGGCTCTTTCAAAGAGCAAACGTTTACATATTTTTCAAGTTAACCCACAATTACATTTCCAAGAAAATTAACAATTCAATTGCAAACCTTGCTCTCCTCACATATAGATAAGTAGAATCCATAGAAACTGATTTTTTCTAATGTTGAAGCTTTAAAAATCAGATTCCTAGCTGAATTTCATAGCAAAATGAGTGATTATTTCAAGGTTTGAGATTGTACACAGCAGGCCCTGTGCCCTCTCTCAGGTATCCAGTGGATAACAGCTTCTTTCTACACCCCAGCAGGATGTAGAAAGTTTCCTCAAGAACATGAATTCAAATGCCCTATTAAGAAGCTTCTGGAAACATCCTGGTCTAAAAATTAAAATTTCAGCCTCAGCAGGCTCTTTTCTTTCTCCTTTCCTCCCCTTAAGAAAAAAAGAAAAAAAAAAAAAGAATGAATCTTATGCTCTTAGATAGAGATGCCATTTTTGAAAGGAAATATCAGGTTTAATTATTTGGAGTTCATATACTGTATTTAAACTTCATCATTCATCCCTTAGCAGATAATAGAGTAAAATTAGGGGAGGATTTCCTCAAAAAGAACAGGTGTGTCAGTAAATGAAAGTAATATTAAAGTTTTCTTTATTCTAACAGGAGAAGCAGCCACCTATTTCTCTAAGGTGGTTTTGTTTTTGTTTTTTCTTCAATTTAAAATTTCCAAGAATGGCCACTGGTCAGTTTCTGATAATTAGACCTGGAGACTCAATAGCTTCTTTTATTTTTCTCTAACTTCATTTATTTCTTCTTTTAATCTCTGAGCAAAAGGGAGGAGGAAACTTCCTTTGGTCATGTTTAAGTGAATGTGACACTGCATTGATTGATTGATTTGTTGTCTTTTGGAGACACAGTATCTATTAAGAATCTCTTTGCACTCTTTGCACCAGCCTTTCTCCCTGGAGTGGTAGCTAAATTCTAGGAGGTTTTTCCAGTGTCCTGAAATCGTTAGGAAGAAGAATCCTTATCTGAGACTACCCCATTACCTCAATTGTTTCCCGTAAGATAGAAATTGTCCAACCTGGTCTTTGGTTATGCACTTCTCTAAGTACTAGAAATTGGCATTTCCTCAAACCAGTCACCTGAGCCAGCCAATTCTTGCCTCTGCGTGCACTATCTACACTACCTGTCTTTGGCTATATCCATCCATCACCCCAGATGCTAACCTGCTTTTAGACAACCAGAGCTCTCCCTCAGCTAACTTCTGCTCCTGCTCAGAGGCAAATGTGACTGATTTAGCTGGGTTCCTTCTCTTTTTTCTTTAAGGTGGGAGGAGTAGATGGGTAGTTTTTCCTAACTGTATAAGTTCTTGCACCTTGATGATGGGTAAAGTGAGATAGTATAGAAATTGGATAGACATTTAAATGCAGGCTCTCAAAGATAGTCTCTGTGATTATACAGTTTAAGCAAATGAAGAGTAT
Source organism: Symphalangus syndactylus (assembly GCF_028878055.3). Lineage (NCBI taxonomy): Eukaryota > Metazoa > Chordata > Mammalia > Primates > Hylobatidae > Symphalangus > Symphalangus syndactylus. Next base: position 90,829,974 of record NC_072440.2, read on the forward strand.
TGACTGAATTCAGAAGTGCCAAACGTGTCACACATCATTTTTAAATATGACATATTTATGCAAAACATGTTTATCAAATGTGTACGATATGCTAGACACCATCCTAGAAGCTGGGGCTACACAGAAAAATGGTTAAGACTTAACCCCTGCCCTCTTAAAATTCATCAACTAGAAAAAAGCCAAAGAGTAGACTAGTGATTCCAGGTTTTTCATAAATTTGGGGAAAGAAATGGGTGCTACAGGAGCCCATAAGACGGGCCCAACTCTTGGGGGAAAGGAGAATATTCAACAGTGTTTCTGCCTTTTTTATTAATTAATTACTAAATAGCTTTAAATTTCCATATAATGTGCTCAGAATTACATTGGGCATTGAGAAGTTCTACCTTAGAACAAAGAAATGGTGATCCTAATTATAAGTATCAATAAGACTTTATTTATAAATTTGCTAGTGGTTATTCCTGCTCTTCAAAAACAAATATAAATGTGATTTTCTCTATGCTTAATTGCCCTCTGTCCCTCCTTTCCACTGAGATTTCTCAGCAGCATCTACCTGTGACACTCACTCAATAAAGAAAGAGTTGACAAAATTGAGAAGTTGGGCTTTGCTTATCTTGTACATAGCCACACACAACAGCCCTCCCAGCTCAGACTTAACCAATGTCCAGACAATAGTGAACAGCAGAGCAAAATGCAGGAATCCCAAATGTAAAGCAAACCCTCCTGCTCTTTGAGATGATAGGCTGCTTCCTCAGTGTACAGTCAAGGTTATTTTCCCATAGTAAGACCAAGGCAACTCCTTTTTGGTGCTCACACTATTCACAGCTGCCTTTGACATCCCGTGGTGTCTGCTCCAGAGGTCAGGTTGCAACTTTCGATTCACACCATTTGATTAAAAAAATAAGAGATGTGTTGCCCTTGGAAATAGGCTGCAGTAAAAATAGATCAAAATATCCAGTGTCTCTAGGAATGTTCAGGTTATTGTCTCTTTATCCAGTTTCTTTAGATTTACAAAGGCAGCAATATCTCTAGGTCTCTGAAGAAATTGTACAGCTAAGAGTAGATTTAATAATATAAACTTTTCTCCTGCAGAATAATAGTGACTCACAAAAATCTGAACTCACGAAGCATTTAGGGTTGTGACATCCTGGGGAACAGCAAGAAGTTGGAACTCATATTTATCTTTCCATAATTAGACTTTGCTCGAGCTGTCACAAGGAACATTGCAGCACTCCGAGACACCAACGGCATTCAAATTTGGTGTGATGCTAAAAATGAAGGCAGGCTCCACTTCCAAGCAAGCTGATCAGTTTGGAGAAATATCCCCAAAGAAGGCATGTCATTCAGAGTGTTGTTTAAACTCATTGGTTTCTCTGGAGTCGCTTCTACCTCTCAGGCATGCCGGTCTACTTGAGATAGACAAAGGCTGCACATTAAATACCTCCAAAGACTTTTTTGGAGACAGAGATTAATGTGAGTGGTCATTAAAAGCTGTGTCAGGGCCTCGTAAACATAGGCACCATGCAGAGTTTGCAGAGCAATCCATCAATCAGCAATGGTCCAGAAGGGCCTGTTCTAAGGGCAGTGAGAGCCACAGAGGGTCCTTGAGCAGATGACTGGCATATGGAAAAGGCTGTCTCTCTTACGGAGATGGTAGGTTTGACAGCTGGAGGGGAAAACCTGTTAGAAGACAGTGCGACGGATCAGAGATTTTCAAGGTCCTAACCTAGGCAGGTGACAGCGGATGTGGAATGAATGACTAAGAGAAGCCTTGAAAACGAAATGGACAAGAGTGCAATTAATGAAATATAGGGGCTTGAACAGGTTGAGGTAGATCTGGAATCCAGACAACCATGTCCTGGAAATGAAGGAGCCCATGAAAGAGTTAGGTATAGAAAGCTCAGAAGCTACAGCAGCCTACAGAGCAAGATGACGCAGAGGTTCAAGGTGATGTGAGAGCAAGCTGAAGAGCAAGGAGTCTTCAGGAGTCTTTGAGAAGAAGTTCCAGCAGGGTCACACAGAGGCCGCATTTTTCACTGCCCCACCTCAATCCCTTACCTCCCCTCCCCCACCCCGCCATTGAATTCCTCTCCCGTTAGTAACCACAGGTCTCAAAGCAGCTTCTGAAAGCCTTATTCTAATTTTTGGCTGCAGGCTCCTGTGCTGAATGTAAGGCAGGGCAGAGGAAGTCGGCTGTGCACCGATCCATCCCTATCTGCATATCCCAGGCACTCCCAAGGGAGGAGAAGCACAAAGTGTTTTGGAAATGTAAACATGTTAAGGGAACAGTCGTCTATCAAGGCCACAAGAAGCATTGTGGATCCATGAAGGCACAATTAGCAGCTGCAGAGATTACTGCCCCAGAAATGTAAGAGAGAGAGACACTTACAAAGACATAGGAACGGGAGAAGAAAACAAATTAGGGAGGCAAAGAGCAGACTTTAACCTTTTATAGTGAAACTTGTTTCCTTTTAAAGTTGGTCAGAGCTGATCAAAAAGATGCCTCAGTTAATTCTGTGTTGCAGCTAGGATTCATTTTATCCTTTGTGCTCATAACATTATCTTTCCATTATGTTTATTTGCTTCGTCTATTGTCATGTCATTGCTTTTGCTTAATCCAGCAAATATGTATTGAATGCTTCATGTTCTCTGGTACTCCGCTGGATACTAGATGGGACTGGCACAAAGGCAGAGTGAATACAGTGAAGTGGGAGAACAGCATGCGAGGGGAGGCACAGTGGGGAGGAGGGAAGTGCTGGCTCATGGTTCTAGCAAGTCCTCAATTCAGGGTTGGGCAGAAGTCATTCTTAAATGACTTACGTCATTTCTTAAGTCATCACAGCAATTAAATGTATGATAGAGAAACAAACGATGGTGGGAGGGCAGGAGAACCAGCTACACAGAGAAGTGCCATTGAAAAACACCACAGCATCAAATAGATCAATATGTTTTGAAGATCCTCAGAGGTTACTGAGTGTTTTCACATCATGCAACGCAGGTCACAGGTAGTAAAACCCTCTCAGGGTGGAAAAAGGAATGGACTGAGTCATACAATAATCCTGGCTCCTGGCATGAGCTCACAACTGACCTTAACAAAGCCTCCTGAGCCTCAGTCTTCCCAAATGGCCAAGAAGGAAGGTGATTTTCATACCTCCTGTCACCTCTGACAACGTTCTTAGTAGCATTCATCCAAAGACACAATTTGTTTCATCTTTGTCACAAAACTTTCTCATTTTCTGGTAAGTGAAAATTTCATACGGTTCACCATCAATATCAACTCCTACCTGAGCTCACCCACAAGCAAAATCGTAAATGAAACTCATCCTTAAACATGCCTTCATTGCCCTTCAAAAATAGAATCACTGCTAGAGTGAGTGGCCTACATGCATTCATCACTTCACAATGCAAACTTCCTCGGCAGGCCCTGAGGAAGGAGGAAGCACAGGAAACGGCAAAGGATGACTTCTTAGGTGGAATCCAGAAGCATGTTAAATCAGATATGACCTACCTTTGAAATATGTCATTTCTGAATTTGTTTGCACATATTAGGAAAGAGCAGATTTTCCTGGGGTTATTTCATCATAAGCCTGATCATAGAAACCTTGAAAAGGAAACAAATATAGTTCAGTGAATCAAAGTGCTCTCTGACTCTCTTAAACCTATTTGGTTTTAGGAAGGTGGGGCTCAATCCTTTGTATAGGCTGCCTTGAATGTACTTCTGCTGCTAACCTTATCACTCTAATGTAATTACTTCTCCATAAGAGTGTTTCAAGGACAGAGACCACATCTAAATCACCTTTGTATTGCTGGTGCCTAGCATAGGCATATGACACTGAGTAGGCACCCACTAAATACTTGCCTAGGCACCCAATGAACATGTAAATGAATAAATGTGGCAAGCGGGTAATGGCCTAGTTTAATAGGTCACCAATGGCTACTTTCGAGATTTAATAACGTGTGCTATCAGATAGCACTCTGCCAAAGAACTCATCTGTGTGCTTCACGATTATTTCTAAATGGTGGATATGCAATAGTAACAGCCATGATTTGCACCTCACAGCATGCCAGTTTGTGGGCCATTAGCTAATTTAATTCTCACAATAACCCTGTAGACACTATCATTGTCTTTATTTTATAGAGGAGATAACAGATGCTAAGAGAAAGAATGTAACTTGCTCAAGGTTATCTCAGGAATGTGATTTTGAAAATCCAGAGCCACCTAACTCCAAATCTTGGGCTCTAAACCACTGTAATATATGCCCTCTTCAGAGACAGCACAACAGGCTGGGTTCAGTGTCCCAGAATGTGCTACCTCACAGAGGGGTTTTATGCTGAAAGAATAAGAATAGCCAGTCCAAAGACCACCAACCCAGACTGCAGTCCGAAGTCTCTCATTGACTTGCTAGGTGACCAAGAGAAATTACTTTTTGTATGTTAGCCTTCTTGTTTGCAAATGATGCCTACTGAATTCCGAAATATTTTTTCTTGAATACGATATTATAACTCTAATAAGCTATGTATTTTAACACAACTTTTCCCTCTATCAACTTTTTCACATCGGCTGCATCTCCTGTCACCACTCTTTGCAAATGCAGACGTGTTTTTCAGTTTCAAAAAAGAAGACAACAGTAAAATCTTTGAGCTAAGTGGAGTATGAAAATGAACAGGAAAGGATTGTTAACTGAGTTTGACGTTGGAGGTGACATTGCTAATTTCTACTGCCTCTTCTGTCTTTATGAAATTCATAGAATGACAGAATATCTGTCAAGGAGTGGCAGAATTCCCTGTCTTATCACAGATCTGTGCAAATTTAAAAGCTATGCAGAAGGTCAGTGAAAAAGAGGAAAAAGAAGGGTAATATATGCCAGGTAATAATTGGAGCCAAAAAGAAATTTTAGTGGATTTCTATGATGCAAAGGGATGGATTAAGGAATTTGAAACAAAGATTCATTTAGAAAATAAAATGCAAACTTTCCCTTTGGCTATAAGAATTTGGTAAATAACTAGTAAATTGTAATTACTTATACAATTCAGTTCATGGGTCACTATCATTAAACCTCTCCTTTGTGCAAAGCACTGTGCTGGGCTGTGCTAGGAGGAGCTCAGAGGAAGTATGGGCTGCCTCCTGTCCTTTAGGAGCTGACAATCTCACAAGTAAAACAAGGTCAAAACATGAAAAAAACAAGAACAAATGTCATAAAACATACGATGCAGTATTGCCAGAATCCAGCACTGAACCTTACAAAAAGTAAATGTTTAAATAACTATAGAATGAAATTGAACTGAAAAAAGAGCCTGTGTAGTATTAATCCCAAGTGGTGAGGATGAGAGGAAGAGATGGCCCAGGGAGCTTTCACAGAGAAGATGAGCTCACCCTGGGCTTTGGACAATGGGCAAGATTACAGATCTGTTGATCTTGAATATATTTAAGCAAATATCATCTAGGGTTGAAGACATCTTTACAACCCTCATCTATAAAGCCTAGACAATTTCACCTTTCACTTCAAATCCAAATTGTCTCTCACTTGGGACACTTCAAGTGCAAAATACCGTGAGCATGATCAGTCGGTCTATGAGAATTGGGTGACGAGATGCAGAGGCAGATTTTTCAAATCCCCGTTTAGTTAGACTTTCAATAGATTCTTTGTTGACGCTCACTACATAGTTGCTGCTAGATGAAAGAATGAAAGAGTAACTCCTTTTAAAATCTAGTACTTCAGAGAGGTTACCTATCAGTTTGTGGACCAGACTAGAGCCAGCGTCCATCCTTGCACTGGCCCCTCCTAGGGTCCAATCTTGCATCTGAGATCATTGGTGCCCTCAGGGCTAACTGCAGTGAAGGTCCAGCCAGAGCTGCATTTGCAGCGGGGACTCCCACCTCGGAGCCCCTTCCAAGAACCACAAAGATCAACCCAGCAATAGCAAGTCTGAATTCTCATAAATATTACCTGAGTGAGATCATTAAGCTCCTGATATTGACTAGGAAGTGAGCTCCAAAATATTCCCTTTGTTCTATCTGCATCAGTTACCGTATTTGTGAAATGGGAATAACAGAGCTGTTGGAAGGAACAATTATTAAAAGTGATTATGAAGAACTGTGCAATCTAAAGTGCTTGTTAAAATTGAGAAGTGCTCAACATACCCTTCCCAATTCCCCCCAGACTATGAAAACCCCATTTGTAGAAATATCACAAGCTTGCCTAGACAGCAAGTATTTTGAAGCATAGGCTTCACCATTTAAATCTGTCATCTTGCAAAGTAGCTCATTATTTCAGAAATATGAGCATTTTAAAGGTGCTGCTGCAGTCCTCAATCACAAGTTTTCACGGCTTTTATTTAAAATAAGCCACCTTGAAATCAGTCTCCAAATCCACATCTTTGCACATAGGTTTTAAGTAGCAGTTATATGTGTGTGCATGCGTGTACACTTTAAGTGTGATGTCTCTGTTAATTATTCGTGTTAGAATGATCTTTCCCCTTTAGAATTCCCATTCTGTTGAACAATAAGTGGAAGAATTCATTTTCTCTTGTACACCTCATTGAAACGAGCTTTAGTGAGAAGTTAACTTAGCTAATTTGTTTGCTTTGTGTAATTATTATAATCACCCACTAAGTACTACCAGTGAGTAAGCACTAATATCCTACAAGAACATCACAGGCACTCTTTATAAAGTCTTTATTTTAGCCCATGGAATGTATTTTTGCTTCCTTCTCTATTGCAGGGAGACAAAAGGAATGAGAGAAGCTGAAATCCAATTAAAACCCAGTGTAAATAAACTCAGGTTTCACCATGAGAAGGTGACAGTGAGTAGAAGGGTTGAGATGGTAACACAAAGGAAACAGTCACATGTTACAGAAGGCAGTATGACTTCATTGTTAAATGTTTAGGCTCCATCATCAGACTGCCGGAGTATGACACTTGACTCTAAAATTCATTGTGTAACCTTGGGAATGTTACTTGTCTGTGTTCTAGTCTCCTCACCTGTACAATACAGGCAATAGTGGTGCACACATCAAATTTATATTGTGGGGAATCAAAGGAGAGCATAGGTATAGAGCATGTAGAAAAGAGCTTGATATATAAGAAATGCTCCATCATGTTGAGCTGGTGCCAGTAGGAACAGCACAAATTTGGAGAGACGCCTAGGAACAGGTGCCAGGGCCCCTTTACAGGAGGGAGCTATATGAAGAGCATGGAGTCACAGCTACCCACCTGTGCCAAACTCTTCTCGCCATGCAAAGCAGTGGAAGAGGAAGGGAGAAGTGCCTGGGAGTCAGAAAACCAGGCTTCCACTTGCAGCTCGGCTACATGCGTGCATTCCATTGTAACTACTCCAGACCCTTGGGCTAGTTGTCTTAAACCAAATCTTAATTCTGCACATGTAAAAATGGGGAAATAGTAACTCTTACCACAGGTTTGTTGTAGAAATCAGTGGAGAGAATGCACGTGAAAGCACTTTTCACGCTGAGAAGATCCAGCAGCTACACACCTGAGGGAATTAATGCTAAAAAAACATATGGCTGTCTCTATTTTACTATGTAGTGTATCTATTTTCATGTAATCCACATCCTCACTGACAACAAAGCACAAGTTTTACGGCCAATAGTCCTAAGAGGATTCATCATCAAACATTTCCTCCAAGGGCAGAGTGGGACACTGGGCGTATGGGACCTTGACCTAAAAAGTCTCTGCCTGCTGCTTTCCCTACAGAGGTCTGACGTGAGGAAGAAAGAGCTCAAGAGAACCTGTCGTTGCTTGTGCCAGCTAGACGGAAGGTGTCAGGGAGACTCACTAGCTGCTGTTGTGGGTGAACATGTAATTTTAAAAAGAGCAAAGGCCGAGGGATTTCAGAATATTCATACAAGGTGGTGCTCGTGTTTGCCATTCACTAATCTCCTTGTTCAGTGTCCTCTCTGCAGTGGTTGCCCCTGGCTGTCCCAGGGATGTGCATTCCAGTTCTGTGGATAAGAAAAGGACTAGTCCAGTACTTTATTCAGCCAATACTGATAGTGCCTTTTATGTGCAAGGGCTGCCCAAGACATTGGAGGGATATTTCTGAGCAAAACCAAAACATGCCTTACCTTTTATTCATCATTTATTTAGCAAAGGCTTCTTCACTCTCTACTGTGTGCTGGATAATGTTCTAAATGCTAGAGCTATAGCAGGAAAGACAACACAGTCCTTGCCTCCACCTTTCTTGGAGCTTGTGTTTCAATGGGAAAAATGGATTGTAAACTAATTCTATAATCAAGTATTTCATTACAATTATGGAGCCTGCTATGAAAAGCAAGTACAGAGCACCATGGGAGCATTTTACAGGGGATCTAACTGAGAAGTCCAGAAAAGCTGCTTGAAGAAAATGAAAGGATGAGTATTGGCTAGCTGGGCAGAGGAGTGTAGAGGAGGGAGATGTTCAGAAAAATAAAAATACCATGTGTAAGTTCCTGACATCGGAAGGTCACGAATTCTCAAAGAACCATGAGAAGGTCAGTGTGGCTGGAGTGTGGAGACAGAGGGGAGGAGAGATGAGAGGTTAAGTTGGTTGACGGGGTGGTGATTAATCAGTTAGGCCACACAAGGCCACACTAGGGGTTCCAAGATCTATGCCATAGAAATAGGAAATATTTAGAGGTTTTATCAGGAAGACTGCATAATAAAATTTGTGTTTTGAAAGACCACTCTACATATTCTGTGGAAAAGGGATTGGTAGAGGCAATACTGGATGTGGAAACCAATAGAACATTATCACAGCAGACTAAGCTGGAGGCGCTGTGGGATAAGAACAGGCAGTGACTGTGAGTATGGGGCCAAAGGGAGAAGTAGAGGATATCTGAGAGATGTTTTAGGTGTTAGGATTTGCTCGATGTATTTTCTGAATGGTTGGCATTAACAGAGTGGTGTCAAGGACAGTGGTGCCACAATCGACCTGGGTGGCAAACCACATTCCAGGTTTGCCATCCAGGCCGATTGTAACACCCCATTCACTCGAAGAGGTAACTGTGGAGATCCTGGGATGGGAACGGATGAGTTCATGTCTTTTTTTGTAGCATTTTAGGTATTTGTGAGACCTCCATGGGAGGATATCTAACAGTTAGGCTGGAGCTCAGAGGTAAGAGCAAAGCAGGAGATGGAAATCTGGGGATGTTATGGGCTGAACTGTGTCCCTCAAAAAGATATCTTAAAGTCTTAACTCCCAGTACCTTGGAGTGCAACCTTATCAGGAAAGAGAGTCACGGCAGATATAATTAAGTAAGATGAGCTCATACTAGAGTAGAGTGGGTTCCTGCTCCAATATGACTGCTGTCCTTATAAGAAAAGGAGAAGACACAGCCACACGAGGAGAGCATACGAAGTGCTGTACCTGCAAGCCAAAGAGCTCCTGGGGCCATCAAAGGCTGCAAGAGGAAAGGATAGATTCTCCCTACAGGCTTTGGAGAGAGCATAGCCTGGCAGACACCAGGAATTCAGACTTCTGGCCTCCAAAAGTATTGCTTTAAGATACACTCTTTGTTGTACTTTATAATAGCAGCCCTGGAAACTAAGACAGGGAGTTATGGGTCAATTGATGGTCACTGAAGCCAAAGTTGTGGTGAGATCATCCACAGATACAGCATAGAGTGGAGACAGAGGACCCAAGTCTGAGAAGCCCCAAGGTTTAAAGATCAAGTGGAAGAGGGTGAGATGACAAAGGAGACAGAGAAGGGGCCATCCATCCCCAAAAGATGTTTGAGGGGGTTGGCAAATGAAGTGACATGGAGTTAAAATAGTTTAAGCAAAAGGATCCCAAACCCCAAAGCACCACAGCTAACACGTGGATGAAGATGAAAGGCCAAGTCTGCTCACCAAGAAACCTGCCTGAGTTTCCTTCCTGAAGCCAAAGCCACAGAGGCCCAGCCTTCTGACTTTAGACTTTAAAAAGACCTTGGGTTTCATAATAAATGAAAGTAAGAGCATATTTTGATATTCAACATTTCAAAGTTAAACACCCAAAGTTAATTTCGGGAGGAAAATTCTCAGCTCATTAATTACACAAAAATAGAGATTCTTTTCCCTGGTCATAATATTGAGATTTTCAACAGGTAATCACAGGTTATCAATCCTGCCTCAAATTAGAATTGCCTAGAATGTTTCTATTAAAAAAAAAAAAAACACCAGTGCCAGGGGCCCACTTCCACAGAATTATGATTTATTTTTTCTCAAGGAGGACCCAGCTATCAGTATTTTTTTTTTTTTGAAATGGAGTCTCACTCTGTCACTCGAGTGCAGTGGTGGGATCTCTGCTCACTGCAAGCTCCGCCTCCCAGGTTCACGCTATTCTCCTGCCTCAGCCTCCCAAGTAGCTGGGACTACAGGCGCCCGCCACCATGCCTGGCTAATTGTTTATATTTTTAGTAGAGACGGGGTTTCACCGTGTTAGCCAGGATGGTCTCGATCTCCTGACCTCGTTATCCGCCCGCCTCGGCCTCCCAGCTATCAGTAATTTTAAAACTCTCAAGGAGGATCCAGCTGTTGGTATTTTTTAAACTTCCCAAGAGGATTCTAATGTGTAGTTGGGTTTGGGGCACACTGGAGGGGAGCCAGAAGCCCAGGTGTTCTGCCCCTCCTCTGCTTCACATCAGGGATCAGCTCTCCAATCTGTGTGCTGACAACGTCCTCTCACCCCCTTTCCCTCTTTTTACAGAGAAACTAGGCTGTGTGTGTACATACCCTCACATTTCTACGTCTGTATTTACCTACGTGATTATGTCTGTTCACAAGAGTGTATTACGAGTTCCTTGATTTCTTGTAAGTCAGCAAAAACATATTGAGCATCTACAAGGCTCTAAGTTTCTTAGTATTTGGCAAAGCATTTAGAATAAGACTTAGGCCCTCATACCATGAAATTCAGTCTGGCGTAGGAAAATGAGAGCAGGCTGTAAGAATATAGGATAGTAAGTCTCTAATCAGGAAGAAGCACAGGGTGTTGTGAAATATGGAGGTCTTAATTCTGCTGAGAGGAATAAGGAAGGCTTAATAGATAAAACAGTTTAGGTTTTTTTTTTTTTTCCTAATACAATGCTATTAATAGTTAAGTGAATACAAAGAGGACATTCCTGACAGAGAGAACTTCTTGGACAAAATCACAACTGTGCAAAGGTAGCTTATTCAAGAACTCCACAGTGCTTGTGTCAGGGCCCAGACAAGTAGGCCGCGTTGTCACAGAGTCCATGCAGCAGACAGGAGTGCAGTAATGAAAGGCTGCTTGTGCCATGACAAGGAGTTTGTGCTCCTCAAATCTGAGGTTTTTCTTAGTCGGCTCCAGCTGACATAACAAAATATCACAGACTGTGTGTGAATTAAACAATAGGAACTTATTTCTCACAGTTCTGGAGGCTAGGAATTCCAAGATCCAGTTTTTAGCCAATTTCTTTCCCTGGTGAAGGCCTTATTTCTGGCTTGTAGCTGGCCAGCTGCCTCCTGGCTGTGACTTCAAATGGTGAAGAGAGCTCTGGTGTCTCCGTGTCTTCTTACAAGGACACTAATCTCATCATGGGGGTTCACCCTCATAATCTCATCTAAACCTAATTACCTCCCAGTGGCCCTGCCTCAAATACTACCACATTAGGTTTAGTGTTCCAGCATACATTTTAGGGTGACACAAACATTCAGACCATAACAAGTGTTTATGCAAATCAACTGGGAATCTTGTTAAAACACACATTTTTACACAGTAGTTCTGGCATGGAGCCTTAGAATCTGCATTTCTAACAAGTTCCCAAGGGATGCCAAAGGTGCTAGTGTAAGGACCATTCTTCGAGTAGCAAAGTTCGCAGCTATGTCAGAGCAGGGTAGCACAAATGGATTCCGAATTCCTCTCTCTTTTTTGATCTTTTATAAGAAAAAATTTTAAACATACAGAAACTCACAAAGCATAATACAATAATTTTTTAATTGATACATAAAAATTATACATGTTTATGGGGTACATGTGATATTTTGATACGTGCATACAAAGAATAATAATTAAATCAGGATAATTAGGATATCTATCACTTCAAACATCATTTCTTTAAGAACATTCCAAATCTTCTCTTTAGCTATTTTGAAATAAACAATAAATTGTTGCTAGCTATTGTCACCCTCCTGTGCTATTGAACACTGAAACCTACTCCTTCCAACTAACTGTATTTTAGCATCCATCTTCCCCACTCCTTTCTAGCCTCTGGTATCCATCATTCTAGTCTCTACCTTCATGAGATTAACTTTTTGTAGCTTCTTCCTACATATGAATGAGAATATACAATATCTGTTTTTGTGGGCTTGGGTTACTTCACTTCACATAATGTCCTCCAGTTTCATCCACATTGTTGCAGTGAGAGAATTTCAGAATTTCATTCTTTTTTCATAGTTGAATAATATTCCATTGTGTATATATGCCCCATTTTCTTTAACCATTCATTCATTGATGGACACTTAGGTTGCTTTCATATCTTCACTATTGAAAACATGTAATTTTTCATATTTTGCCATATTTACTTCATTTCTTTGCTTAACTACTTAAATGTAAATTGTAGGCATCATGACATTTTACTACAAAATACTTCAGTATGCATCTTCAAAAATAAAGACTTTTCCCATATAACCATTACTCATCAAAATTAACAATAATTGTTAAATATCATCACATAGCATAGTTGAATTTGTGTTTTAGGACATTATTTCTGGTGACTGTATGGGAAGTGATATTTGTATGAGAAGGTATATATGTGTGTAAATATGTATATGTGGGAATGTGTGTAAGTGCATCCATCTACACATCTGTTCATATGTACACAGATACATTATCTATGTTGGTGGGTGTGTGCTTGGAGCACTCAGAGAAAAACTCTGAACACCAGGGATTTTTCTGTTTCCCTGGCTCCCAGGAGGCAGCTGCTTACTCCATGGGGCCGGCTGCTCAGAGTGATGTGGCTGCTGCCTCCCTGCATGGCGGGGACTATTCGAGTCCATGACTGTATCCCCGCAATCCTTTGGCAGATGTCATAGCCTCTGTGTACCCAATGCATCTTAATTTCAGCAGGAAAGGAAACATAACAAGACATAAATGTGTCAAATATGTCAGGATCTAAAAATCAGGGAAGTATCCGGAATTTAGTCAATTCATACTAAACAAGCCATTTTCATGAAACTAGGTTGATAAAGAGAGGTTCTGCAGGTGAGTGACAGGTGCTCCGACAGGCTTTGCCCATCCTCATTATGGCTGTATAGAAGTCCCAGGTCCGCCGAGGGAAGACCACTAAGTGAGGTGCTCAGGGCGTGTTAACAACAAAGATTTCTTAGAGAAGGGCTTGGTGTATCTTTCCTCTCCCCTTTACACTCCTCTTAGCAGTTTAACATACTCACACTCTACTGAGGTCACAGCCAACAGTATTGAGATGCTTGAGGCTTTGCAAAGAAAGAATCCACACTGTAATGATGGGCAGCTGAAGCATGAGCTGATCAACCATACCCAGTAGTATTCACCCTCCCCACGGGTGCCTTTTGTCTTCTCAGCAAATTGTCGGAAGTGATCACAGCACCACAGAACCAATCCTGGAATGACTTATTGCTCCAATAACATTAAAAGTTGGCTGATTCCAATAGGGTAGAAACTGTGTCTTAAAAAACACCTAGCAAAATGTTGCAGGCAGAGTCCTGGGTTGGGGCGCAGAGGGAACTTATGCTGAGTGGACCTCTTTCCCCCTTCTCTGCACTGCTCATTACAGGAAAACCAATTCTACCCAGCACTGACAGTGACCCCACTATTCCATATGCACTGGCAATGCAGACACATAGTTAAACATGGGCTTGCAAAACAAAGGGATACAGGTTCAAGCCTCAGCTCTGCCATTTCTAGATGAGGGAGTTTCAGCAAATCTCTTTACTCCTATGAACCTCCTTTGCCTCTTTGTATAAGTGGAATGATGAGACCCAAATAGCAATGTTGGTAGAAAGAATAACTGAGTTAGTACTTATGACTTGAGTTTTGATACCTATTATTTCAAACTAAACTAAAACTCAAGGAAGACATTGCCTGTGTCTAATATTTCTTTTTTATATTTATACAACACAGTGGTAGACCCTAGAGGAATTTAATAAATGTTTGTTGATGTATTGACATATTTACAGAATCTGCAACCATTTATTAGAAAGTTCATTAATTCATTGAACAAATGATATTATGTAATTACTCCATGTAAATCCCTGTGGAGAGGGAATCCAAGGGGGAGACTGATCTGATGGGGAAGTCCCAATCTTCCCGTTTCAGCAGGAGCAACTCCTTCTTTACCTGTCGTATTACATATTAAAGCTAGACAGTATATTTTGTTTGAAAAATTATGTTCATTTGATATTCCTAGGACAGGAGCTGGGGGATAAGGAGAGATGCAGCACCTGGATCACTTAAGTCCTACAATCGTTTTATGTAGTCTGGGGTCATACCACGATAATATAAGGCTTAGCTTGCTCCCAGCTGTTGGGAAGGTCAGGTGGGGTGTCTCAACCTAGCCCTAGGCTTAATGGGTTGCCATAAAGTTCTAACATTTTTAACCATAATATCCCCCACAGACAGTTGCCTTTGCACACATTGAATTTCCACAGGTCCCAGACACCTCTCGCACTCTTGGCACAGAGCTCTAAACACCTAGAGACCACAGGGCAAAAGAGCTGAGAGGCCAGCACTCCCCACAGTAGGGCCTGTGGAAGATGGACTCAGGGGAAAGGGGCACAAGCCGCATTTCTTGCTAATGTTTCCCTTAGCCAGAGACCACTGCTCACTTTTCCACAACCAAGGTGGCAGGGGGACTACAAAACGGCCTCCCTTGATCCTTCTCCATGAAGGAGGCTACTCTCTCCGTGTGGCTTGTTTCTCCCTAAGGGCCATGGTTGTTTTTGTAAATCTCTACTCCCTACTCACCTCTCTTCAGTGCCGGCCCCAGGAGCTGCAGGAAGATCACTTTAGTGTGTCTTTTTAGTTTGAATTTGTCCATAAGAATCATCCAGGAGGAACTGGCATAGACAAGAGTTGCTCCCAAAGCTACTATTGATCAGCTTATGTGAGCAAAAAAAATGCAGGGATTGTTAAAAAAACTACATGAGAAATAATTCCATTCAGGGGGATTACATGGACTTTCAATTTAGCCATGACCTGACACAGCAATTGGCCTGTTTTATCATTTTAATAGCCAACAAGCTTGGCTTCTTACTGAAACTGCATTTCAAATCTGGACAAATGGCTATACATTTTTTTAAATTATTACTCTCACAAGTTGAAAAAAAATCTCAGGAAATGCTAAAAAAGGAGTATGTACTCTTGAAATTATTTATGAAGGCAACTCTTTGCAGCTGTGTGAGGTGGTTGTGTATAGGAAAGGCTATTTTCAGCTGGGCGCAGTGGTTCACACCTGTAATCCCAGCACTTTGGGAGGCTGAGGCCAGCAGATCACCAGATCAGGAGTTTGAGAACAGCCTGGCCAGCATGGTGGAACCCCATCTCTACGAAAAAAAAAGAAAATACAAAAATTAGCTAGGCATGGTGGCACACACCTGTATTCTCAGCTACTTGGGAGGCTGAGGCAGGAGAATCGCTTGAACCCAGGAGGTGGAGGTTGCAGTGAGCCGAGATTGCACCACTGCACTCCAGCCTAAGTGACACAGCAGGACTCCATCTCCAAAAAAAAAAAAAAAAAAAAAAAATTCCATGATGAATTCCCTTCTATTCATCAGCATAAATCAGCATATTACCCAAGCTTAGGCCTTATAATGTTTTAATTCCCAGCCATAGAATGAAAAATGCTGGATTAGCTTTTATATTCTTTTCCTATAATTGCATTTGCTGCCATCTGGTCTGTTGAAGTCAGAGCAAGAACATTTTGAGATGGAAGGCAGATTTTGACCCAAACAGCGTTTGCATGAGTCATTTAAAATTCAGTGAACAGGTCATTTTTGAATGGCTATTTCTGGGAAAACCCACTGACCTGTGGGTAAATAGACTTTAGTTTCAGTTTCAAACCTCTCTCATAACCTGGGGTAAGATGTTAACTTAGCAGAAATAGATAGACATTTCTTAAGACCATGAATATATATCTAAAAATTTAAAGCTAGAAATATGCTTAATGGAACCCTAAAAGCCTTATCGTTAATGTCAGAGAAATATAAGAATGTTCACTATTTCAATAGTTATCTTTAAACAGGTACAAACCCATGCAATTAGGAAGAAAAGGCAGAAATAAAGGTGTGAAAAATTGAAATCAGAAAAGGTTTCCACTATTTTGTGGATGATGAAATAGTTGTTATTTTACAAAAGACAAGACAGTCCAGATAAAACCCATTAAAAACAAAAAAAAATTATAATAAATTCATACAGTTAATATTCCAATAAAGTTTTCTTAGATACAAAATATAACCATCAGAAGATAAAATGGAAGAAAATATCTAATTTACAATGCCATATCCAAGAATAAAACAGCTTAAAATCAACTTGAGAAATCTGTAGAATCCATCTTTGTAGAAGTAAAGTATAAAACTACTGAGAAGCATGAAATAAGATAGAATTTCATGCCATGTGTATCAGTTCATTCTCACACTGCTATAAGGACATTCCTGAGACTGGGTAATTTATAAAGGAAGAAGGTTTAATTGACTCACAGTTCCCTAGTGCTTGGGAGGCCTCAGCAAACTTACAATCATGGCGAGAGGCAAAGGGGAAGCAAATGCGTCCTTCTTCACAAGGTGGCAACGAGGAGAAATATAGAAGGAAGAGGGGGAAAGCCCCTGATAAAACCATCAGATCTCATAAGAACTCACTCACTACCACAAGAACAGCATGGAGCTAACCTCCCCAATGATTCAGTTACCTCCCACTGGATCCCTCCCACGACACGTGGGTTTCATGGGAACTACAGTTGAAGATGAGATTTGGGTGGGGACACAGCCAAACCATATCACCATGTCCTTACATGATAAGTGAAGACACAATATTGAAAAAATATATAGATTTTCCACAAATTTATATGTAGTTTTTATGTGGTCCAAATTAAAATACCAACAAGGTTTAGTAACTTAACAAATATGCTAAAAGTTTTCTAGAAGAAAATATATAAAATATATTATCCAAGAAAATTCTGACAGAGTATAGTAATGAAGGGATTCAAACCCTCCCATACATTATAGCATATTATGAAGTTATCATGATTAAAACAGTTTGGTACTATTTTATATTGGAGTTAATTTTAATAAATTACATTGGGGCAACTGGCTAATGCATTGGGGAAAAAAAGATTTCTTACCTATAACTATTTATATTAATCAACAAATCAGTACAGTCATGGAAGAAAGCACATATATGTTATTATAATCCCAGAGTAATAAAGATATTTCTAAAGCATGTTCAAAACACAAGAAGCCATGAGAGAAGATATTGATAAATATTAGTACTTAAATATTCTTAACTTCTCTATGGCAAAAAAAATTAGTCAGAAAATGAAATGAATAAATTCCTATACATCATAAGGCAGAGAATTTTCTTAACATACAAGAAGTTCAGAATAATCAATGACTGAGGTGAACAACATAGTATAAAAATAGACAAAGTTATAAATATTTGCAGGAAGAGAAATATCAATGGTAAAGACAGGAAAATGTATTTACCTTAAGTCACAATTAAAACAATGTAAATCAAAATAAGATACTACTTCTCCCTCATTAATTTCATAACAATAAATTATTTAATATCAAAATTGGTGCTGGCAAAGATATACAAATCTCATAGTGTGTATATTATTGCATCATTTTGGTAGAGCATTTTAGCAATATATGTCAATTTTTAAAACTACAGTTTTCTCTGTCTCAAATTTCACTGTTAGGAATTTATTATGAATATCTCAAAATATATGCATTGTAGTAATTTTGAAATAAAGATAAATTTCTAAGAGGTCTAATAATTATGTACTTATTAAATTGTGTTGCATGTATAATGGAACACGCAGTGATAAAGAATGAAGAATAGGCCGGGCGCGGTGGCTCACGCTTGTAATCGCAGCACTTTGGGAGGCCGAGGTGGGCGGATCACGAGGTCAGGAGATCGAGACCACGGTGAAACCCCGTCTCCAGTAAAAATACAAAAAATTAGCCGGGTGTGGTGGTGGGCACCTGTAGTCCTAGCTACTCGGAGAGGCTGAGGCAGGAGAATGGCGTGAACCTGGGAGGCGGAGCTTGCAGTGAGCCGAGATTGCGCCACTGCACTCCAGCCTGGGTGACAGAGTGAGACTCCATCTCAAAACAAAACAAAAAAAAGAATGAAGAATATCCAGTGTACTGGGCAAAGATCACCAAGATATATTAAGTGAAAACAGCAAGCTGAAGAAGATTCTGAGTACCATACATGATCCCTGGCATACGGAAATTTTGTAAGGGAGTGGGTGTGTGTATGGAAGCAATTGTCAAACTTTGGAAAACTACACAAGAAACGGTTACTCTTAATCACCTTTGGGTAATATAGGGAAGGAAGTCAGGCTTTTATTTTTTATTTTGTACTATTCTGTTTCTATAATGCATTATTTCCTCTTAGATAAAGGAAGCAGCAATAGAATTGGTGCTCATTTTGTTTTCTCACCTCTTTTTTTTCATGGAAATAGCTTTATCATCTTATTTTTCTGATATTAAAAAATAATATTCATGAAATCAACCTGTGTACCTCAATGGATAATTGGATAAAGAAAATGTGGTATATATACACATGGAATACTATGCAACCGTGAAAAAAAGAATGAAATCATGTCTTTGGCAGCAACATGGTTGAACCATGTTGGAGCTGGAGATCATTATCCTACGTGAAATAACTCAGAAACAGAAAATCAAATACTATACATTCTCCCTTATAAATGGGAGATAATTAATGGTATACACGGACATAAAGATGGAAATAATAGACACTGGAAATTCCAAAAGGGAGGAGGTTGAGAGGGGGATGAGAGTTGAAAAATTACCTGTTGGCACACCCTTCATTATTTGGGTGATACGTACACTAGAAGCCAAAACCCCACCATTATACAATATATCCATGTAACAAACCTGCATGTGTAACCCCTGAAACTATAACAATAAGAAGTAACATTGAGTGATTTATCAAAAACTACTTAGAAAAATACTGCAAGCATAAATAAGTAAAGGCATAGACAAGAAACTTCAAATTCATAGGTGATCCTCTTACCACTTAGAGAAAGCCACTAGGGTGAGAACACGTCTTTCAATCATTTGTTAGGTGTATGTATCTATATTCTTTGTCAATGAGATCATATCATGCTTGCTGGTTACTGGGCTTTCTGACATTTGATTTATCTATTGTAAAGCTATACATTTATAACTATATCCATATAACTATTTCACATATGATTTCAAGGCCTATATAGAATTACATTGTAATGGTTGTTTTGTAAAATTTATTTAATTATGAAACCTATTCATGGGCAGTTCTATTTTTTTTTTTTTTTTGCTAATTTTAACCTCAGTATGATGAATATTCTGTGTGTACATCTTTTTCCATTTGTCTGTTTTTAAAAAATATATACCTATAAGTAAATATATACCAAGAGGTACAATTTCAGGTCAAAGAAAAATGATTGCTTTAATCTTAATATAATTTATTAATTCATTTCACACTGCTAATAAAGATATATCCGAGAGTAAGTAATTTATAAAGGAAAGAGGTTTAATTGACAGAGTTCCGTATGGCTGGGGAGGCCTCAGGAAACTTACAATCATGGCAGGAGGGGAAGCAAACACATTCTTCATCACGTGGGAGCAAGAGAAAGAAGTGTGAGCTGAACGAAGGGGGAAGCCACCTATAAAATCATCAGATCTTGTGAGAACTTTCTCACTATCACAAGAATAGCAAGAAAAACTGCCCCCATGATTCAATTACCTCCAACTGGGCCCCTGCCACAACACATGGGGATTATGGGAACTACAGTTTAAGATGAGATTTGTGTGGGGACACAGCCAAGCCATATCATAGAATGTCTTTAACAAAACAAAACCCTTCAGAATACATGTTATTAGACTCTCAACAATGAGATGCATATCTTTGCCAAGACTTCTGCCAATCCATCTTTTCCCTGATAGCTTTGCATGCCTCCCTGATCATGCTTTAAGTTTAAAATATGTGCATAGATAAATTTGGGAACTTTCAATCCTGTTCTCTTTATCTGTTTGCTCATTTTTACATTAATATCACCCTGATTCCATTACTAGAGCTCAAAAACATGTTTTAATTCCCTGCAAAGCTAAGCCTCTCCCTTTTCTCATTCTTTTCTCCAAAAGGTTTATGACTTTTTTTAACATTATTATCTTTACCGATGGACTTTAAAATTTTTTTATAATATTTTTAAAAAACTGACAGATTTGGTATTTTGATTTGGGAGAATTTACAGCTTCATGACACTGACTGTGTCCATTTTTGGGGGTCTTTTGTTTCTCAGTATAATTTCATAGTTTGCCTCACATGAGTCCTGCATTCTACATTAAGTTATTCTTTTGGTCTGATGTATTCTATTGTAGCTTATTTTTATTATAGTATATCATTGGCTATATTGCTATATATAAAAAATTAATTTTTCTTTACTGATTGTATTAGTCCATTTTCATGCTGCTGATAAAGACATACCTGAGACTGGAAGAAAAAGAGATTTATTGAACTTACAGTTCCACATGGCTGGGGAGGCCTCACAATCGTGGTGGAAGGTAAGGAGGAGCAAGTCGCATCTTACATGGATGGCAGCAGGCAAAGAGAGAGTGTGCAGGGGAACTCCTCTTTTTAAAACCATCAGATCTTGTGAGACTTATTTACTGTTGTGAGAACAGTGCAAGAAAGACCTGCCCCCATGATTCAATTACCTCCCACCGGGTCCCTCCCACAACACGTGGGAATTATGGGAGTTACAATTCAAGATGAGGTTTGGGTGAGGACACAGCCCAACCATATCTTACATTCAGCTGACTATCTCGTGAACTCTTATTGGTTCTAGTGTATCTAATTTTGTTTCAGTTGATTATTTTAGTTTTTTCAGGTAGACAGTAATATCCTCTCCAAGTAATATTGATTTTTTTTTTTGCCTTCTCGGGCAATGCTTTCAAATATTCTTCCAAATTACTAAATGATTTTCTTTTAAACTTAAATATATATATTTATATATTTCTTGAGTAGGAAAGGGTCCTGTCTTTGGTTTTAGCAAATATTCATATATGTCTAGACATATCTAGAGACTTGATGGGTTGAACTCCCTAGAAGCTCAAATTCTGAGTACCAATGACCTTGACCATGGCCATTGAAAAGAGGCATAATTTGAGTACATAATGGTACCTGCTATTTGGATATCTTGCCTTGCAACCCACTGGGTTTATGTCTGCTTCTAGGAAGAATAGTGGGTAAGCTTATTTTATTTTTAACCAAAACTATAAAAACATTGCTGCATAACCATCATTACTTCAGATCCCTCTAGCAAAGTGTAGTGCAGGGTGTAGAAAGTCTACCTCTTTCATAGTACAGTAGACCCCTGGAAAAAAAGGGCACTATCAGATCTTTGATGTGTCGGTGGTAGTTCCAAAGAGGAATACCAGTGCCCAGTGGGAAGTGAATTATTCCCAGTGAAACAGAACAAGTGCTCATTACAGTACCTAAAACTCAGTGTTTAGTGGATGAATAAACTGATGTTGGCATGTCATAGAGTCCCATTTATTATTGGTTTTTTATTCAACTATCTTTGAAAATTTCAGCTTTCATTGTATATATTTTAACACTATATTAATTATCAGATGAAAGTTCTTCATGAGCAAATCTTTTATCAATATTAAAAATTGTCCCCATTATCCTATTTGATGTTGTTTTTACCTTTGAAATTCGCTTTGTCTAATACTAGCATTGCTACTTCTTAGTTATTTTTGTTTTCTTCAGTATATTTTTGTTAACCCTTTGATTTTTTTCCTGTTTGGGGTCATTTAATTTTTGCGTGTCTTTTAAGTAGCATATTTTAGATTTTTGTGGTTTAACATAATCTGAGAGTCATTTTCTTTTAACAAAGTAGTTTAACATTTACATTATTAATACCTCCATCATCATTAGTCCCCTTTAGCTTCTATAATGTTATTCTTTCCTTGTGATTTCTTTTCTACTCTATTTTTATTTTATTGGCTACTTTGGCATATTCCCAGTTTAATGATTTAAAAGGTATTAATACTTCTTTTAACTTTATTAATAGTGCAAAGTTTTAAAAAATGTAAATTTAAACTGCTGTTAAAATAACTGTGGGCTGGGTGCAGTGGCTCACACCTGTAATCCCAGCACTTTGGGAGGCCCAGGCAGGCAGATCACCTGAGTTCGGGAGTTCGAGACCAGCCTGACCAATATGGAGAAACCCTGTCTCTACTAAAAATACAAAAAATTAGCTGGGCGTGGCGGCACATGCCTGTAATCCCAGTTACTTGGGAGGCTGAGGCAGGAGAATCGCTTGAACCCAGGAGGCGGAGGTTGCGGGTGAGCTGAGATCACGCCATTGCACTCCAGCCGGGGCAGCAAGAGCAAAACTCTATCTCAAAATAAATAAATAAATAAATAAATAACTATGAAAGCCGGCAGAAATAAACAAGTGTATGAGTAAATATTGTAGAAATGGCATGGATTTATCCCCTTCTTTCCTAGTTCGTGTTCATTCAACCTAAATTTATGCACCATGTAATTTTCTTTTTGCTTTTACAAAATTATTCCACATTAGGAAGAGTCTTTTTCACTGGATGAATAAAATAACTGGTAAATATTACAAATGCATTTAAAGCAATTACTTGGTCATGTATCTATTTTACCTTTGCTTTGTTGCTATGGTTGTGATTGTTTTGCTTTGGTTTTGCATTCATTTATTGAGTTGTGGCTATTTGTCAGGCATGAGCTACTTGTGTTTGATATATTTTATCTTGTTCAAGCATCACAAAAGCCCCTGTGGAGTAATAGTCGCTATTCCCATTTTAGTATTGGAAAAAATGAAGCTCATAGAGATTTAATACATCACCCAAGGTCCTAAAACTATGAGTGTGTGGAGCCAGAGTTTGAGCACAAGTCTGTGCCTCTCTAACTTCCACATCCTTCTACACCATACTTGGTAGCCTCCACTAACACCTGCTGAACGTACACAACATTCTGTCTATGTGCTCTGAAATTGGGGATTCCCATGGAGTTCTTTCCGTTTGACATTCTTTTCATGATGTTTACCTGAAAACATGATATTCCTTCACAATTGTAAGCCCCAGATCCCTTCTGTGCCATTGTCTTCAATCGTATGCTCCCCTTATTGCTTCTGTTCTCTCTGCTTATACTCTCTGGGATTCCTTCAATGGTCTCTCATCATTTATCTCATTTTCGTCTATAAGAATTCCTCACATTTGCTCTTTCTCTAATTCACCACTTTGATTTGATACAATGTCCAATTTCCTGTTTTCTGGTCCCACTCAGTTTTTAATCGGACAAGTTGGATTCCCATTTCCATGCAATCCTCCATAGTTTTTGTGAGTTTCTTTCTTAGTGTCATCATGGTTGCAGCATCTGCTTTGATCTTGTTGAGAACACATATTTTCTACTGATTCCACTAAATGTATTTCTATTGGAGGCCATTGTTCTAGTTTTCAAGGGTGTCTTGCTTTTTGTTTTGTTTAAATCTGTAGTATATATTTACAGGCCTTGCTTTTTTTTTCTCCCCTTGTTTTCTCTTTCTTAGAAAGATAAAATGGAGTGTATGTACTATTAGTTTTTAGCCAAATAGGAGTTAGGCTGGATTCTGTCAAAGATTTGTGTCACTGTCTGAGTCTTTCAGCTCTGGAACAAACTGAGGATAAAAGTAATATATAAAACAAATTTTAATCTCTGTTGCAGCTCAAGCAGCCTAGCAAAGTGTGACAGAGCTAGGCCAAAGGGAGCTCCGACCCCCTGCTAAGTGGTAGGCTGCTCACAACAGACACAAACCTCAGTGTGTCCAGCCCTCTGTAGGGTCTGGAATCAATACCAGAGAGAAAACCTGGAGCTGTGGCATCACCACTGGAGTCAGGTGGCCTGGCAGTGTGTAGATGTGACAAGTGGGCGTGCCACCTTGCCTTCGGCACTCTCCCAGCTGAGATTTAGTGTTAGGGGCTTGCTGCCTCCATCTCCTCTGTTTCCTTCTAGGCATGCCTTTTGTTCCCAGACAGAGGCCACACACTAGTCCTCTCATCAGCTTCAGTATGGTGGAGTGTCAGCTTTTGTTAGCAGAAGTTACTTGAAATTCCCACCGTGTAGTTGACACCCTTGTTTACATAGCTGGTGAAAATTTTTCATCACTTGTATTTTCCATTGATTCTTTCTCTTTTATTTTTATTGTATTGTATTGTATTTATTTATTTATTTTGAGATGGAGTCTCTCTCTGTCGCCAGGCTGGAGTACAGTGGCGCCATCTTGGCTCACTGCAACCTCTGACTCCCTGATTCAAGCAATTCTCCTGCCTCAGCCTCCCAAGTAGCTGGGATTACAGGTGTGCACAACTTTGCCCAGCTAATTTTTGTATTTTTAGTAGAGACGGGGTTTCACCATGTTGGCCAGGATGGTCTCAATCTCCTGACCTCGTGATCCACTCGCCTTGGCCTCCCAAAGTGCTGGGATTACAGGCATGAGCCACCGTGCCCGGCCTTCCATTGATTATTTCAATAGGCCAGGGAGAATAGATCATTCTGTCTTGAACATCAGTGGGATTCCTCTCCATTAATTTTTAATTTTCCTTGCTTTTTCATTTCATTGGCATCAAAAATAGAATAGTTATCAGTATCTTCATTCCTTCCCTTTGCCCTTCATTTTTTGGCATCCACTTGACAAATCTCCTGTCTTAGTAGAGAGATTGACATTCTTTTCTCACATTGAAAACACCCTGGGAATTTTCTTCAAATAATTTATGAAATTGTATTTAAAATAAAATAAGTTACCATTTGATTTATGTTTCACTGTTCGGATGTCCATAAAATTCCTTTTAGTTCAAATTTATATACTGCATTTTAGCATCTTTAAGTAACTGCATCTACATTTGATGAAATGTGGATGAAGCTTATATTTATTAGATTGCAAATTATTATGCAGTGTGCAATTTTGATTAGCAAAGTGCATCATAGTGTTGTTATGGATTAATAAGGGGGAAAATGTTTGGTATTACCCAAGAGAAATGAGATGAAAATTTTAGTCCACAAAAATAATGAAAACAAATGGCTGGATTGTCCTATATGCTAAACCACAAAAAGAATTATTGCTAACAGCTTTCTACCACCTGGCTCTTGAGAATACTTGAATGGTACTTTAGTATTTTTCCTTGGAATATGCAGTTTATAGCTGACTAAACCATTTGTACCATTTTCCCATTAGCTGCATTGAATGCATATTTATTCAAATATATTTTATGTATATTTGGCTATGAATGTGAACATATACATAAAAGAATATAAAAATAATGTCTCTAAGCATGACTTAATAGAATGTGGGCTTGGTGAGTTAGAAATGGGGTTAGGGATATTGCTAGGAGTTCAGCAGGACAGTAACTGAGTTATAAGATAATTATTCCTCTTCAGTGGCTCTCACCATGACAACTCAGTTCTGAAATTCAACTATTATTCAGCTCAAATTATTGTCAAAGTTTAAAGCTTGAATTTTATTGACCTCCTTCTGATGTCTATGACATCTAATCATCTGGGTATAAGAAGCTAGATTGTTAACAGCAAGAGCAGCTTAAAAGATTCTTACTGAACACACCTGGACAGGTCTTTTGTGAAGCCCAAGCTATGATTCAGTCTCTGGGCTCTGTTATACATCCATAACCACTTGGGGAAGAAACTGAACATGGCATTCCCATCTTCCTTACTATGAAGTTGCAAGTCTTTCACAGCCCAAATATTCCAGTTTGTTTTATAGTCAATATAGGCAGTCTTGTGACTCAAATGGCAAATCTCTGCTCAACTTTTAGATGGAGAAGTGGAGGAGGAAGAGGAACAGAAGTAAAAAAGGAAGAATGAAGAGAAAAAATATAGAAAAAAAAATCATTAGTACCAGTAACTTCCAATAAGATTGTTCAGAATTTGCCTTAAGATTATGTGGGCAATTATACTATCCAACTAACCCATTGTCGGACTTTGAGCCATCTCTACACATAAAAGGAAAACATTGTTTTTCAGGGTCAAGTTGAAAGGAAGCATTGCACCTCACCACTGAAACTGGTGAGTAGCAATCAGCTAGTGTATTAATTTGCTAGTATTACCGTAACAAAAATACCACAGTCTGGGTGACTTAAACAACAGAGATGTACAGTTCTGGAGGCTGGAAGTCCAAGATTGCAGTGTCAGCAGAGTGAATTTCTTCTGAGTCCTCTCTCCTTGGCTTGCATGTGCTGCCTTGTCACTGTGTTCTAGCATATAGGTGTCTCTCAGGCTGTGTGTTTCTGTGTCCTAATCTCCTCTTCTTATAAGGATGCCACTCATATTTGATTAGGGTCTATCCATATGACTTCATTTTACCTTAATTTAAATTTACCTTTTTAAAGATCCTGTTTCCAGATATAGTCACTTTCTGAGATACGGGGGTTGGGACTTCAACATCTGAATTTAGGTGTGAAGACACAATTCAGCCCATAACAGCTACTAAAGGAGCGAAAAATAATTTTATTCAACAGGGCATTTTTTGTGTCTACTATTACAAAAAAATACTATTGACCATACAGAAATATACAGACTGCATCTTTGCTTCAATAAATTTATAGACTCTTGGGTGAAATCAGACCTACACAGGGGAAAGGTGAATAGCTGGAGTATTCAAATGGGTGCTGAGGGCTATGAAGTTACTCAGATCCTTCCTGGGTAAATAATGCCCTGCCTCTGCCCACAGGGAGCTCACTATCTAGAAAGGGGGAATCAGTTCCTAGACAACAAATTAAAACTTAGCCTGCCAATTACTCTAGATGTGTGAGCAAAATATGGTACAAACTCACTGGAGGGAGCGATTTCTTCTGAGTTGTTGATGGAAGAAGGAGGAGGACTTTTCTCAGGAAAGCCTTGCTGAGAAGGAGATGGGACAAATGGCCTATTTACCAAGGAAAAGTCAAATCCAGCACCTCTTTCAGGGGCAGCATGGAGATAATGATCAGTGTGTCGGCATGTTCACAGCGCCATCATGAATAGCTCCTCAGTGTTTAGGAACTGGGAATACAGATCTTGAGATCAGAGGAGATGTACTTGGCATAAAACATTTTGATTGTGGAATGACAGGCATAGAGCAGGACGTGGGTGAAGTGGAAGCTATCGGCAAGAATGAAGAGAATATAACAAAGAAGAGTACAGAGAGCAGAACTTTGATGAACATCTGTATGTTTAAGGGTCAAGAGGAGCCAGTGAAAGGGACTCATCAGAAGTAGAGATGCAGGAAGTGAGGCAGGAGGACAGAATACAGCCCACACCACAGGAGGCCATTTAAAGGTCAGGAGAGTAACCACACAGGAAGCGGGTTGATTGTAGACCGCAAGCAACCATAGTTGTTTGTCGTTTAGGGGCCCAACATTTCCAAAAGGGCAAACAGGTTCCAGACCAAGGACAGACAACAGCTTTGGTAACTAGGAAGCTGCTGGTGGCATGTCCACCTGGTTTCAGAAGAAAAGCCAGGAAGAAGCCAGATTGAAGAGGGGTGAGAAGCTAATGGCCCCAGAGACTTGGAGGGAGCAGGGCCAAGCTTTGTAAATAGCAGCACTGAAAGGAAGAGGATGAGTGCCCAGCAGAGTAGGGAGCAATGAGGCAAGAAGAGAGGGATCAGAAGCAGGCGTTGGTGATCTCCAACATAGCTGGGCTTTAGGCAAAATCAACGTACAAAAATCACAAGCTTTCTTGTACACCAATCACAGACAAACAGAGAGCCAAATCATGAGTGAACTCCCATTCACAATTGCTTCAAAGAGAATAAAATACCTAGGAATCCAACTTATAAGGGATGTGAAGGACCTTTTCAAGGAGAACTACAAACCACTGCTCAATGAAATAAAAGAGGATACAAACAAATGGAAGAACATTCCATGCTCATGGGTTGGAAGAATCAATATCATGAAAATGGCCATACTGCCCAAGGTAATTTATAGATTCAATGCCATCCCCATCAAGCTACCAATGACTTTCTTCACGGAATTGGAAAAAACTACTTTAAAGTTCATATGGAACCAAAAAAGAGCCCGCATCGCCAAGTCAATCCTAAGCCAAAAGAACAAAGCTGGAGGCATCACGCTACCTGACTTCAAACTATACTACAAGGCTACAGTAACCAAAACAGCATGGTACTGGTACCACAACAGAGACATAGATCAATGGAACAGAACAGAGCCCTCAGAAATGATGCCACATATCTACAACTATCTGATCTTTGACAAACCTGACAAAAACAAGAAATGGGGAAAGGATTCCCTATTTAATAAATGGTGCTGGGAAAACTGGCTAGCCATATGTAGAAAGCTGAAACTGGATCCCTTCCTTACACCTTATACAAAAATTAATTCAAGATGGATTACAGACTTAAGTGTTCGACCTAAAACCATTAAAATCCTACAAGAAAACCTAGGCAATACCATTCAGGACATAGGCGTGGGCAAGGACTTCATGTCTAAAACACCAAAAGCAATGGCAACAAAAGCCAAAATTGATAAATGGGATCTCATTAAACTAAAGAGCTTCTGCACAGCAAAAGAAACTACCATCAGAGTGAACAGGCAACCTACAGAATGGGAGAACATTTTTGCAACCTACTCATCTGACAAAGGGCTAATATCCAGAATCTACAATGAACTCAAACAAATTTACAAGAAAAAAAACAAATAACCCCATCAAAAAGTGGGCAAAGGACATGAACAGACACTTCTCAAAAGAAGACATTTATGCAGCCAAAAAACACATGAAAAAATGCTCTTCATCACTGGCCATCAGAGAAATGCAAATCAAAACCACAGTGAGATACCATCTCACACCAGTTAGAATGGCCATCATTAAAAAATCAGGAAACAACAGGTGCTGGAGAGGATGTGGAGAAATAGGAACACTTTTACACTGTTGGTGGGACTGTAAACTAGTTCAACCATTGTGGAAGTCAGTGTGGCGATTCCTCAGGGATCTAGAACTAGAAATACCATTTGACCCAGCCATCCCATTACTGGGTATATACCCAAAGGACTATAAATCATGCTGCTATAAAGACACATGCACATGTATGTTTATTGCGGCACTATTCACAGTAGCAAAGACTTGGAACCAACCCAAATGTCCAATAACGATGGACTGGATTAAGAAAATGTGGCACATATACACCATGGAATACTATGCAGCCATAAAAAATGATGAGTTCATGTCCTTTGTAGGGACATGGATGAAACTGGAAAACATCATTCTCAGTAAACTATCACAAGGACAAAACAAACACCGCATGTTCTCACCCATAGGTGGGAATTGAACTATGAGAACTCATGGACACAGGAAGGGGAACATCACACTCCGGGGACTGTTGTGGGGTGGGGGGAGGGGGGAGGGACAGCATTAGGAGATATACCTAATGCTAAATGACGAGTTAATGGGTGCAGGAAATCAACATGGCACATGGATACATATGTAACAAACCTGCACATTGTGCACATGTACCCTAAAACCTAAAGTATAATAATAAAAAAGAATGGCAATGAAAAAAAAAAGTAAGATACAGAAAAAAAAAAAAAAGAAATGTTAAATATGTCATTCCAGTCAGTCCTGCCAACAACTTGTTACCCTATTTGACCATGAGGGAACTGAAGCTTAGTCGTGTCCAAGTTTAGATCATTGATAAATAGATAGATTGAGACTCTAAGCAAGTAGTTGTCAATGTTTTGTTTCTTTTTCTGGTGGCATTTCAATTAATTAGAAGAAAAAATAATTCAAATATTAGAAGCCAAAACCTTCTGAAACTTGGGATATGCCACTTCACAAGACAGCTATGGAAGGAGCATAGGAGAGGGGGATGACCTGACATATGGGAAAAAGTACTTTATCAGCTTTAATGTGCATTTATTGTGAATGTGAAAGTGCCCAGCAATCTGAGGTTACAGCCACCTAACTTATGTGACATGCTTATGGTCCTGGAGGGTGCCTTTTGGGTTCCTGGCATGTCCTGCTGGAGACCCTGATGCTATAGATCTTCCCAAGTAATTCCCTGATGCTGGGTTAGGAGTTGGTAGAACAAAAGTACATTCACTTTGTACTCCATCCTCTTTATCTGCCACCTGGTCAGGCAGCATGGAGCAGCTAAGGGACTAGACTCTGCAGTCAGACTGGCTGCGTTTGGGTCTTGGTTCTGCCACTTACCAACTATGTGATGTGTGACACTGGGCAAGTGACTTAACCCCTCTGTGCCTCCATTTTCTTATCTGGTGGGGATAGCTCCATGTAAGAAGGGTGTTATAATAATTAAATCTAAGACTGTTTGGCAAAGGCTAGTGCATTTATTAAATAAATAATCTGAAACTACTAAAGGTCCAACCAACTTCTGTACTTACTACTTGGCAGAATAAGAATACATTTTAATCATTTACAAATTAATATATAATGTGTGTGTGTGTATATATATATATATATACCTACAGAATTTTATATATATTTATACACACACACACACACAC
This sequence comes from Symphalangus syndactylus, assembly GCF_028878055.3. Classification (NCBI taxonomy): domain Eukaryota; kingdom Metazoa; phylum Chordata; class Mammalia; order Primates; family Hylobatidae; genus Symphalangus; species Symphalangus syndactylus. The sequence goes on from NC_072440.2 coordinate 90,860,707, forward strand.
ACACACACACCATTAACTACATACAGAATTTTGTTCAGTGCTAAGCAGGGGATATTTATTCCTGTTTTTGTATGAGGACACTGAGGCCAAAGTGGTCAGACAATGTGCCCTTGAAGCGTCATATGTCCTTGGAGGAGCAGAGTTAAAAAGCCTCCTGATTCCTCTTCCAGGGTTTGTCAGCTTAGAGGATAGCTTCAAAACCTCTCTGCTGCTTCCTGCTCAACTGGCAGCTTCTGACTCTGATATCTAACCCGCCAGATGGTAGGTCCTCTAACAAAGTATAAATGCTTGAAACAGTGTGATAGGCAGAGTAAATGCTCCCAAAGATGTCCACATTCTGGTCCCCAGAACCTGTGACTGTTTTACCTTACATGGCAAAAGGGGTTTTGTAGATGTGAAAAGTTAAGGATGTTGACATGGGGAGTATAGATGGGGAGTATTACGACATCAACTGGTCCACTACAGTTCAATTCGGGCACTAACAGCATGGAGTTATGGCAGTATTATGACATCAACTGGTAGACTACAATTCAATTCTGCCACTAACAACCTGGAGTTACGACAGTAATTCTGGCACTAACAATGTGCGGAATATTATGATATCAACTGGTAGACTATAATTCAACTCTGCCACTAACAACCCGGAGTTAGGGCAGACCCCACAACTTAAAGAGCATAGTCCACAAGAAGGCTGCCCTCAGTTCAGACTAACTGGCTACAAATCCAGGGGCATCCATGACCCCCTTCAAATTTGATAATTTACTAGAGTAACTCAAAGAACTCAGCAAAGCACTATATTTGCAATTACAGTTTTATTAAACTATAAAGTTTTATGGGTTTTATTAAACCCAGTTCAGATATCTGACCTCCAGAATGATAAGAAAGTAAATTTATGCTCTTTGAAGCCACTTAAGTTTGTGGTAATCTGTTACAGCAGCCTTGAGAGACTAATACCAGCAGAATCACACAGGGGTGAGGAGAACCAACAGAATCATGCAGGGGTCAGGAGAACCAGCAGAATCATGCAGGGGTCAGGAGAACCAACAGAATCATGCAGGGGTCAGGAGAACCAACAGAATCATGCAGGGGTCAGGAGAACAGGCATTGGCACCACACTGCCCTGCTTTCAATTCTGATTTCTCCACTCACCAGTTATGTGGCCTCAGGCAAATTTAATGTTCTTTCTGTTCCTCTATATCCCCAAAGTATTACCTAAGATTTTGCACACTGTTTTTACCCATAAAATGCTTAAAACAGTAACTAAAACTTAATAGATAGTCACTATTATTGGTGTACAACGTCTAAAATGTATGAAACTCCTCAGGTGAAAACAGTAATGACATTAGCCAACTCTTCTTGGGAATTGTGGGCTTGACTAATGTCTCCCCTGCCCTTTGGTCGCCTAAATGTCTATTCTGCTGCTGGAATCTTGATCCTCAGTCATTATTTAAAATCTCTCTCTCAATATCCCTCTCTTTATTATTTTCTCCCTCTCTCTCTCTCTTTGTCTGAAGGCAGTTTAAACAAATCGCTGAATGCACCAAATCCCTCCCTGCTCTTAAGCCCTGACCTCCTGCCACACTGGCTTCATTTCTCAGAGGTGACCCATACATATCCTTTCCCTGTCCCTGCAGTGTGCTCTGCACTGCACTAATCCAGGCTGCAGCCCTGTGATGTCAGGGGTGGCTGAATGCCCTGGCTCATAGCCCTCAGCCTCTGGGGGTCCTAAGCCTTTCAGCAGTTGCCAGCATGGCATGGCCAGAATTCTCCATAAGTGGGTTTTGTTGTTGTCAGCCACCTCTTGGTGTTGCACATCCACGGGAGTAATGAGGATCTACTACGGTGACTTCAGGTGAAACTGCGCTTCAGCAAGCCCTAGAAATCTGGAGAGGAAGGTGCCTTAAAGGTCACCTCGTCCAGCCACCTCATTTTATAAGTAAAGAACAAGAAAAGTCTGGAAGGGAACAGACTTAAGATACCAAAAAGTGCATGGACTAATTCAAACACGGGCATCGGTTTCATCTTTATTTTGTCAACTGCCCCTGCTTCCAGCTTGACAAGATAGCATCACTAAGCCTGCCAAAGGGTTGTTTTGATGAACAAACTTTAGGCTCATGGACTGTGGAGGCAGCAGGGCTGGGACAGATTCGTGATAGCCGTGCCTAATGTGTTATTCTGGCCCTCAGACCATGAATGACTCAGAGAAATAGGCAGCAGCCTGATCAAAGGCCACAGCTGGGACGTGGTAAAGTGAGGAACACACTTTTGGCTGTAGAGTCTCAACTAGGGAAGAACAAATGCTAACTACCGAGAAATAAAATCTTTGGTTCCTACATTTGATTTTGATGATGGGACACATTTGAGGGCAGCTGCCGCATGAGTTACTGGGCATGGCTTAGTGATATGAAATGGTAAGGCAGCACACTGCTCTCAGCCTTGTGCCCTGAAAGGAGCAAGTCTGCCTCTCTCCAGACACCTGGTGAACAGGTAGGTGTATTTTCAGCAGGATCAATCTGTTAAGACTGCAGGGACAATGACTAACCAACTTCCCAGAGTGTCTCTGTCAGTCACACTGATGAGGACACTGAGGTATATTGAGACCAGCTGTGTCACACTGTCCTTACGGACCCTCCCCCCAACTTCCCATTGACCGCAGGATATATTGAAACAAGGTGTGGTCACACCCTCCTTATGGACCCCCCTACTCGACTTCCCATTGACTGCAGGATAAAGTCAAAACAACTTGTTAGGGCTACAAGGCTCTTCTGAATTGCTTTTCAACTTTCTTTCCCAGCATTTCCTCTGTGCACCTTCCCATCAACAATCGCAAAGATCTGGCAGGCCACAAAACCAGAACTTCTGACTTTCGAGGGCATTCTCCCATGCTAACATGCTATCCCGGAATGCCCTCCAAAGACCAGATTGCCCCTTTCTTCATTGACTTTATATAGACCCATTTATCCTTCGTGAACTAGCTCAAATGTCACCTCCTCCTAGAAGCCTTTCCTGACCCCTTGAGGCAGTCAGTCTTCCCTCTGCCACGTTTCCACAACATAAACTCTCTGTTTATTACCCGTTTGACCTCTTACCTCATTGCATTGGGATAGTGTTTATATAACCTTTTGAGCTTCCAAAGGGCAGAAAACACACTGTGTTTTTTCCCTTTGTAACCCCAGTTCCAAGCACAGGGTGGGCCCCTGATCCATGTTTACCAAATGGATAAATGAGCAGTGGAAACTAATGTTTATTGACTAGTGGTCACATGCTGTGCTAAGTGTTGTGCACATAGCGTCTCTGTTACCATGTGAACACTTTATCTGGGTCATTCTGCATGCACAAGGTGAGCCTGGACTGCAAAGCTACACTGCATTTCTCCTGCTCCTTTCCCAGGAGCACTGAGAAGGAGAGATATGAATGTGGTAGAACATCATTACCCAATTCTGAAAACTCATGAAATCTCCCTGTGGACCTAAGCATGTCTTAGTCTATTTGGGCTGCTGTAACAAAACGCCATACAGTGGTTCACTTAAAAAAAAAAATAAATCTTTTGCCCACAGTTTTGGAGACTGGTAAGTCCAAGGTCAAGGTGCCAGCAGATTTGGCATCTATTTGGTGTCTGGTAAGGCCCCGCTTTCTGTTTCATAGATGGTACCCACTGTCTGTGTCCTCACAGGGTGGAAGTGGCAAGGGAGCTCTCTGGGGCCCCTTTTATAAGGGCACTAATTCCATTCATGAGGGTCCCACCCTCTTAACCTAATCACCTCCCCAAAGCCCCACCTCCTAATATCATCACATTGAAGGTTAGATTTCAACATAGGAATTTTGAGGGCAACAACAACCTTCCGACCCCAGCAACGTAAATGGACTAGATGGCTACGGTCTCTTCCAGACCCCTTATTTCCCTGAGGCAGGTCTTTATCAGTCAAAATCCATCCTTATGCCACCAGAGCCAGCTAAGGGCAGCTCCCTCCTTCCTCTCCTCTCCCTGCAGATGCCCTTGCTCCCCGCTCTGGCGCCCCCTCCTGGCTGCAGCCTGACTCCTAGCTTGGTGGGCACTTATATGAGCATTTCACTTCCCTGATAGCTCTCCAAGCTTCATCCTGTTCTTTTCATCTCCAGTTGCCAGCTGCTCCCTTCCTGCTTAAGGCTATGCATTCGTTTATTTTCAAATTTGTTTCCTGATTCACTCACCTACCTAGAAGTCAAAGTTTACTATTTTATTTATTGTTAGAATAAATAACCCAAACTGAGGCACAGGTAAATATTCCATAAAATCTAAAAGATCCAAGTAGGATGCCCAGCGCACACATCACCGGAAAGACATTGCTAGACATTTTCATTCTTCTGAGGGCTGAAGTAAAAGCAAAACCTACCCAGGGGCTACGCTCAGGCCAGAAAGTTATATTCTCATCCAACTAGCAGCTCCAGGTACCTGACGGGCTCTCCAGTTACACTGTGTGCTCACGCACGTCTGGAAATTCAACTGGCCTCAAAATTGCTGCTCTGAAATCTCCATCGTCATTTTAAATAGGAGATTAAGAGATTTCATGTTGTTGAGACACTTTTATACAAAGAATCTTGAATGACATATTTAAATAAGTAGAAAACTGCCTTGGTTTCCATTCCCACAGCCAGGAGCTTGGGGAAGGATGAGGAGACGGGCAGCCAAGGTCTGCTCAGAGCTGATTGACAACTGTGACTGTATCTGAGGACAGCCAGGTACTGCAGGCAGACAGCGGGGCTGCCCAAGCTCATTGATTTTTTGTAATAGGTCACTCCCGCCCAGCTCCTTCTTCTTCCTCCTATGAACATAGAAGTCCAGGGCAAAAGGGAGGCCTGCATTATATTTCAGTAAGCGCTACCTGAATCCATATAAGCATATGATTCTGGCTAAAACTCAGTAATTCACTGAACTGGCATCCTTTTAGCATCTCTGCAGTCAATGCCTCTCAAAGAATAGTGCTACAATTGAACTAGAAAATTAGAGCTTTTAGCTGGACTCCCCAGAGGTGCATATGTAAAACAGAATAAAAAAATGATTGTCATTTCAGTTCAGGGCACAGAATTAATCATGGCCATAGAGAGAGGGCTGAGTCCAGTGGGAAGGGCCACCAAGGGTCACTAGTCACCATCACTTCTCAGCAATGAGGTCAGCAATGGAAGAAGCATGTCTCTTTTTTTACTCGGAGTATCTATGTGGTATATCTGTTGTTGTACATAACCTTTATAGAACCCACCAACAAGAAAATTATTTCCCAATGCAGGTTTCTTGTTTTTTTGTGGGTTTTTTTCTTTTTTTTTTCTCTCTGCTGAAAAATTCAAAAGCCAAGCCTCAGGCAGTAGAAACACAATTATCAGGCCATGAGCATGACAAACACACTTGTCCCTTTTTCCAGGCAGACAGTGGGGCAAGAGAGGAGTCCCAGAACCCTGGAGGAGTCATAGTAAGCAAGGCAGAGGCTATGAGAGTTTTTCTAGGAGCTTCTCTTTGACCAGTGCAATTAGGTCACTGAAAGATCATCAGTCCAGACTCCTTTCCTGCAGAGAAAACCTCACAGCCTCAGCATCAGCAATGGTGATGCATCCTGAGAGCTTGTGGGAATGTGTGTCCATGGGTGTGTCAGCTTAAGGGCTTGGAGCCACGGGTGCAAACACAGAGCTACTCAAAATGTGGCCTTTAGCATAGGCATCAGCTAGAAGAAATCCTCGGGCTCCAGCTTAGACCCATTGGATCAGAACCTTTATTTTAGCAAGATCACTGGGCAATTCCTATGCAAGTAAAGCATGGTTTAACACAGGTTTAGAGCTCTGTGTCCTGGTCTTTGAGAGACATTTTACAGCTCCCTAGTATTTGCCTAGATTAGCCCTTATCAAGGAAGGAGAGAGAGAGAGAGAGAGATCCCCTACACCACTCTACCCATCAATTACTGTGTATGCATTACGAAGGCAGTCCTCCATTCTCCTGGGCTTTGTGTTTGGCATAAATGACCTGAACACGGGATCCGAACACAGAACTGTAGTCTATAGGCCAGTGTCTTAGGGAGAAGGTGATCACTATCGCCCAGCCCAACAAGAATGGCTTCCTAGGAAAGAGGCTTGACCTGTAACTGAGAGTGAAAGAAGAAAGTGGGAAGCAGTCTCTAGAGGGAAGCTCCTAAATGGGAAGATCTGGAGTATCATTTGCAGGAGAGGCTGTGTGTGCAGGGAGGGCCCTGCAGTGGATGGTGGGTGAAAGTCCCTCCAGGGAAGCACTGGGAAGGAGAGGCATACATACTTCTCACCTCCAGTCTTTGTATTTTCCCTCCTCTCAGACCCTTGTTCTGACCCCACCCCAGCCCCACCCCTGTCCTTGTCCCTTCCCCTGCCCCAGGCAACATCCCAGACTCTACCCCTGCCCTGAGCCACACCCCTATCCCAGGCCCTACCCCTGCTCCCCCACTTCCCAGGAACCAAAGCTCCCACCACCACAGCCCAACGTTATCCTCTGTTTAGTGATCTACTACCCCACTTAGACTCTAACAATCCCTACACCTCTCAGAGCCCAACATAGCCCCGTCCCTCTCCTGAGGGACAGCAGTCCTGAGTTAGGGAAAAGTTATGGGTAGGCCTGTTTAAAACCAAGAATGTCTTCCAGAGGCATCCCAAGTCTCCTCTCTTTTTCCCAGCACTCTACCACCCACTTCCCCTTCTTAAGCTCATAAATGCTACTGAGGTTGAATTAAAGGAAAGGCTAGGCATAGCAAAGAAGGTGGAGGAGTTCAAGTTGACTCTGCTTGCCCAAACTTTGGAGAAATAGGGTCCCTGAGAAGACCAGAGTGCTCCTGCCCAGGAGAAGACTGTCTACAAAGGAAAATGGCCTCTGGACTCATCAGCTGTTTGAAATACTATACCCTCGGGGCTGGACAGTTATCATTACAAACTTGTATATAACAAAATGAAATGAATATGCTCATTACTTTCTAAAGTCTCAATGCTGTAGACAGCCTGGAGTTGCAGAAAACAAAGAACACTTGGGGTCAGGCAGACCTGGGTTTAAGTCCCAGCTTCACCCTCTTGTTTTGGGAACTCAGGCAGATTACTGAAACTCTCTTTGCCCTAAACTTCTCTTTTGTAAAATGCAGAGTAATACTGGAAATCTTATAAGGTTGCTTTGATGAACAAAATAATCATATAAATTATCTGCCACATCAGAAAGTTGGGTGGATTTTTAATTTAATATATTACAGCAAAAGGATAATACCTTCTGACATATTTACTATACATCAGAAGTTGTTTTCTAGCTTAAATAGTTTTAAAATATCTAAAGGCTAAAATTTGAACTTGAGACTTTATTGGTTGGATAGTAGAAATAATGGCTAACAACAACTTCAGATTTTGGAGAAGGGTTAACTAAGATAATATTTTATCAATATAAAATTGACAAAAAGTAGGGAAGTCAGGATAATCTGATTGAGGGGGGAGAAGAGATGTGACCAGACTGTTGTGACACTGTGTTTGTGAAATACCTCTAGCACAATAAGAACCAAAGGAAATCCAATATTAACATCATGAAACAGCAATAACATTGTTAATCTTCCTTTTTGCACGTCTATTATCAAAGTTAGTCATCTGGCTTACGGTCAATAACACATTAAAGTACTTGCTGATTTCAACTCCTTGGTACTAAGTACAGTTCTTGTGTAATGCAAACATAATTTTTGAAATGCAAACATATGTTCATTTACCAATAATCCTGAATTCATTAAACTAGAATCTACCTGCTTATACTGGCATCTTTGGGAATCAAATCTTACACTTTTAAAACTTAGATAAATAATTTCCCAGCTACAGTATTTAGACTTGTGCCACAATCAATTCGTAGGCTAAAGATTTACAATGAACTTTATGTTTTGCAATAAATGATTAAGAACTACTAAAAATCAAGCATTGTGTTTGTGCGTTCACAAAAAGAAAAAAAAGTGACAGTTGAAAAGTGTGTTTTGAAAAATGTATATTTCTCAAAAACAATCCATAGTTCAAACCTCATTCTTTACTGAGTTAAGTTTCATGTCAAGAATGTCATATCAAGAAAGTCTAATTTTGGAAAGTTTTCACCTGAGGGGAAAACAGGGTCGGTCTGAAAGGAAGTGCAGATGCATTTTCTGCTATAGTGTTCACCGTTGCCACCATGACAGCAACATGTTGGAATTTCAGAAGAGGAAAAACACAGAAAGAGGACATGCAAACAAATGCATCTAAGGGTTTCTTCAAATCAACTCTATGTCACCAGCAGTTCTTCTCCTGAGGGGCACAAGGAGGCAGACAGATGTTCTCAGCCTGAATACTGAAAAGGAAGTCCTTCCGATGGAGCTTGCTGACTTATACTCCCGTGTTCACATATGGCTATCTCAAGGGGGTGATATCTCCTACGGGAGGAACCCATTCTCTTCTTAATAAATCCTGTGCTTTATGCATAAAAATCAACACCTTCCAAAGGGGCTCTGTTCTACACTGTGTGATGCCTTGGGGTGAAATGACTCTATAGTGGATAGGAAAAAAGGATATTGAAGAATATCTCTGGGAGATTTTTGGCAACCCATTTAGAACATGCCAACCACAAATATTCATTGAACACCTAGTGTCTAAAATGGAGCTTTGAGCTGTAAGGAGACAAAGAATCAGAATGCCCACTGCCCAGACGGCTCTTGCAAACTAGTTGCTGATAGATTCTTTCTCTTTAAAATTGTATAATCAAAGAGAATTTTTAGGCATTTTGTCAAGTGAGCTGAGTAATTGCATCTTTGTTCAAATATAATAGGCTATTCCATTAGCCACCTTTGCAAGGAAAAATAACTTAATAATAATTGTCTCCACTTATTAAGCATCTGTCATCATAGTTTCTGGAAAAGAGTACCATAATATCATTTAAATTAAATTCTGGTATTTTCATCAGAGGTTTGTGGGGTATTTTTAGGGGGGTGAAGTGTATGTTGGTTGGTTTTCAGACAAGATCAGTAAGAAAACCTGAAAGAAGCCCCTTACCACCACCAAGAACAAGGCGATTAGTCCCAGCTGGGTTTTAAGATGCTTTGGCCAGCCCCAAGCAAAGTAGAAGATGTATCCTCAAAGATATTCCACCAAGAAGGCTTGGACACCCATGCTGAGCTCCACATCATGGACTTGTTCTGAAGGTTTCTGACCTTCCACCCATCTCTTGTGGTTTTGTTCTAAAATTCACATGCTATTACTGGGCCAGGACAGGCTTCAAAGGTTATCTTGGGAATGGGTTTTTCCAGGGACATAGAGTAGCTGTTGATAAAGACTCCAGTGGTTGCTATGCACAGAAAACTCTGATTTTACTCAGCACCCCCACTGCCTGGGATACCCTCATTTGCAAGTCTGAAGGATAGGGTATCATTGAGCAAGAATCACTGCTTTTTTCTATTTGTGTTTTCAGCAAATAGACCACCTACAGGACACTGCACTGGGCACTGAAAGGACACTCCTAATGTTCACCCAGATAAATGCTATGTCCTGGAGGCCCTGTCCATCTGATCCTCCAGTTTTGAGTATTAACCCCTGCCAGTCTACCACTATGATGCATTTGACTCCAGAGTCTTGAGAAGCAAGTTTTGCCTCTGTACTGAATGGCTCTCACAATATCTCCAGTAGAGTTTAGTAGACCTGCAATACAACTAAGATGTCACGTTTTATATCATTTAGAAGGATTTGTGTTTATTTTTTAATTTAAAAAGTAACTAGTTCAACTTATACTTTACTGATGAGAAACTGAGGAAGCGAGTTGCCACGATGGTCATATCCCTGGAATCCCTGAATCTTAGTCCAGGGCCTTTTCTATCATCCAGCTTCTAAGAAACCAAATGATTCATCAAGATCTACCATAAACAATAAGATGACAGGGTATCCTGAGGAAAATAGCAGCTGGAAGCTGCTCAGTTTATAGTATAAAGGCATTAATTTGGGAATTAGAGACTTGCAGAGAAACTCATGCAACAGTCCACTACTGTGTCTGTGGAGTATTAGTCTCTCCTCTCCTGCCTTCCAAATGTCATGTGAATGTCACTCCTTGGCTGACTCTTCCCCCCAAACTTTAGGAGCAAGAGAAGGCTGTGCAATGTGGCTCACAGCTTCTCCTCTGGAAGAAGGAAGTGGTAATGTTGAGTTAACAACAGAAGACTCAACATCTGTGGATTCATCAGTGTTAAAAACTGATGGGGTAAGGCTCTGAGTAGATAAGCAAGGGGACTTGCTGAGTTGTGTATTAGTCTGTTCTTACGCTGCTATAAAGAACTGCCCAAGACTGGGTAGTTTACAAAGGAAAGAGATTTAATTGACTCACAGTTCTGCATGGCTGGGAAGGCCTCAGAAAACTTACAATCATGGACAAACGGGAAGCAAACATGTCCTTCATCGCATGGCAGCAGAAGACAGAAGTGCTGAGCATAGGAGGAAAAGTCTCTTATACAACTGTCAGATCTCATGAGAACCCACTCACTATCACAAAAACAGCATGGTGGAAACCACTCCCACAATTCAATTTTCTCCACCTGGTCCCACCCTTTTCACATAAGGATTATAATTAAAGATGAGATTTGGTGGGGACACAGAGCCAAACCATATCAAGCTGTTAGCCAATTAACCAGAAAAATGCCCAGTCAGAACAAGTCTTTTCCAAATCATATCTCTCTCTCTGTCTCTCTTTCTGTTTCAATAATTGCTTGGGCCTGAAGTACTTGGAAAATTTCCTCCCTTTAGCAGAGATCACGTTCAAGGAAAAGAAAAGTGCCTTTTTAGACATTAGAGGCTACAATAGGTGCATGTGCTTTGACAGTCGCCCTCCAGTGGGGTGAGTGAGAGGGAACACTTTGGAAGATTTGAGAGATCTCCCCCCTGCAGAACTGGGAGCGAACCAGAGGGAGTAGCCTAGGGCTTGAATACAAACTGATGACAAATTTATGCAGACTGAGTGGCTAATATCTTCTAGATAGTTCAGAGATGCATTGGGTTGTACATTGTTTGTGATGAAAGTCAAAGCCAAATCAATGAACAGATTGTTACATTACAACTTAGCCAAATGGGAGGTTTCGTTAGTGGACTGTAATGATAAATCCTTCGTTCATCCCGTATTTATTGACCACCTACTGTAGTAGGTGTAGTGAGTATAATACATGTAGTAGGTCCAGGTCCTGGGCTAAGAGTAGAAAATGCGTAGATGAATAAGATAAAATGCCTGCCTTCAGGGAGCTAGCAATCTAGCTTAGAGACCAACTTAATAAGTTAGCTACTGCTATAAAATACACTAAGTGCTATGATGAAAGAACAAAGGACATATGGGAACAGGGAGAAGTGAGTGTCAGCCTCTTCTTTTGTGAGGAGCAAGCTTTGCTAAGGAAGAGATGATTGAACTGAGTCTTGTAAAATGAATAAGCATTCAACAGGCAGAAGAGTGTGCATTCTGTGAGGTGGTGGTGCAGTTCTAGACAATGAGAATAGTATGAAGGAGCAGATAGACACCATGTGATGACTAAATTGTATGTGTCAATTTGGCTAGGCTGTGGTGCCCAGCTGTTTGGTCAAACACTGGTCTAGATGTTGCTGTAAAGATATTTTGCAGATGTTATTAACATCTATAAAGAGTTGGCTTTAAATAAAGAAGATTACTTTCTTTACTACGGATGAGCCTCATCCAATCAGTTCAAGGCCGTTAAGGGCAAAAATTGACCTTTCCTGGAGAAAAAGGAATTTAGCTTCAAGACTGTAACATAGAAATCTTGTTTGAATTCCCAGCCCAATGTCCTTCTGTACAAATTTCAGACTTGCCAGTCCCTGCAACCATGTGAGTCAATTCCTTAAAATAAATCTATTAATATATAGTCGACCCTTGAACAGCCTTGGGGTGAGGGTGACCAATCCCTTGTGCAGTCAATAATCCATGTATAACTTTTGACTCTATCAAAACTTAATAACTAATAGCCTATTGTTGACCAGAACCCTTACTGATAACACAATTGACACACATTTTTTATGTTGTATGTATTATGTACTGCTTCTTAACATAAATTAAGTTACAGAAAAGAAAATAAGAGAAAGTATATTCGCCACTCATTAAGTGGAAGTAGATCATCATAAGAGTCTTCATCCTCATCACTTTCACATTGAGTAGGCTAGGAGGAAGAGGAGGAGCTGGTCTTGCTGTCTCAAGGGTGGCAGAGGTAGAAGAAAATCCGAGTAGAACTAGACCTGTGCAGTTCAACCCTGTGTTGTTTAAGGGTCTATTGTATATCCCTTTGGTTCTATTTGTCTGTAGAACCTTGACTAATACACAGCAGGTGCAAGATGTGCCTAGGTAGGAAGAGATTCTTTATGGCAGAAGTGCAGAGAGTGGTGGGAGATGGAGCCATGAGGGAGAAAACATGATTGTGAAGAACTTTTTGGCCGTGCTCCTAAACTGGAATCTTATCCTGTAAGTATACAGGAGGCACTGAAAAATTGCAGGCAAGGATTGCCACACCATGTCCACTAGAAAAGCTCTCTGAGAATCCTCCAAATAGAAGAGGGATGGGATGGGACAGAATTGTTGGCAAGAAAAGATGGCCTCGTAGACACTATCTCATTGTTGCCTGAGCCTTAAGATGGAGTCTTCACTCTCATTCTTTCTCCTTTGTGTCTAGTGCACGAGGTCTTTTTAGCCTCTTCACCTTCTTTTACACTGTGTGCGAGGTGAGATACATGAGCAAGCCAGGCTGTGCTGGTGACCAGAATTTTAGGTCACCATCCCACAAGGGACACTAGCACTAGACCTATGAACATATATACTTTAGCTGTAGTCTGCCTCCCCAGGCCCATCAGCATTGCAATTGTCACTTTCCTGAGTGACACCCTTGGATATTCATCACCATGTCACATTTGGCAGCTGAACCAACGAGCATCTTTTATTTATGTATGAGCTGAGCACTGGGGAGCAGCAAGCCTCTGTCTCCAGATCTATAGGGCTGCTGATCTTGAGAGAGCAGCATATTTATTCAAAACCATCCTGAGCTGCGTGAGACCTTTACACATTTGTAAGTAAATAGACTGGGATTATTCATGCTTCCTGTGCAGGCCCCATTCATTGCCTTCCCTAAAGGCTGTAGGCAGCTTTGCAGGAAAGAAGGTTCCAGCCAGTCAGAAGGGCAGCATTCATCACCAGGTGATTTGTTTACTGCCTTTCACCCAAAGGGCCCCCAGCTGCATTGTAGAAGAATCACTAAGCTGCCAGAAAAATGTGGCCACCTTCCCACTTGCGCTCTGGAGACAACCCCCTAGCAAGAAGCACAAGGGGTTGGGCAGAGAGAGAATTCAATAGTTGCCCCAGAGAAGAGCTTCACAAAAGGGCCACCCAGGCTTGATTTTACTATCAACGCAGCAGGCTCAGCGCTGCATGCTCCTAATCCATGGACTGCGCAAAACCCAAAGTGTTTTCTCTTGGTTCCCAACAGCTTAACAAGGCCTCCATGACACTTTTATTTACTCTGGGGCTCTGCAAAGGGATGAGACCAAGTACATTGGATTTGGGTCTATGAAATACTAACAATTCAGCTTAAAATTAGATTCTGTTGTGAGGGAATCCTTGAAAACTCCTTTGGCCTGTATTTTTCATCACTTTTTCTCTTTGAGAAGGGGTTTATAGTTCTGTAAGTATCAATCCAGCAAAACCTGAATCATGTTTTCCGACAAGTCTAAGCTTCTAGGAGTGACTTAGATGGGGAATTTAAAGAAGTCGATCTGACTAACAGAACATATGAGAAACATCACAGAGTGACAAGCATGTCCCCAAAGGCTCAGACGCCTTTGGTTTTCACCAATAGAAGATTAGGGTCCATCTCCTTAAGCTCCTCCAATCACTGGGAAAAGAGGTGCGGGGGCGGGGGGGTGGTTAGGGCACAGGGTAAGCTTCAAGTGGAAGGAGTATTTGCAGAGCTGTAGTCTGTCATTAAAACTTTGAACCTTTGCTCTTGTCCAGCAAACGGGCAAATCCTGACTCAGATCCTTTGATGGAGGTCATAGTGGAGACAGAGTACCCAGAACACCTGTGTGACCCTAAGTGCATTGTTACACAGCAGTGAGGCTCAATATTTTTAAGCATTTCAAAGAGAAGAGAAATGTGGGGCAGCACGGAGATCCTGATCTCCAAAGCCCAAGATTTACAGCCTGTATTTCAGTCTCAGATTTCCTTGTGGGAGAATTGTTGGCTGTTGTGTGGTGGTGTTTTGTTTTAATGACCTTTTCTATATGTTTCTTAGTGTAAACTAGAAGAAGCCCATGAGCGATGCTGGGGAAAGCTGACAAGCATTCTGCTGGCCTAGGGCACTTTGTCTTGGCGACGTCATTCTGTCCTCTGTTGTAACCTTTGCTGCTCCACTGTTGATTTTTTTCTCAGGCACAGAGAATACATAATTGATATATATATACCTGCCCTACCTGGGACAATGAGGGACCCCTGTTCTTCCACAGTCACTTGCTCTCCACACCATATGCTATTGCTATGGCACTTTGTTATAAGGGCCTGTGGTCAGAGATTGTCATATAAACCTGTATCACAGATAACATAATTTGCATATTCACAGAACCATCTAAAAATGACACAAAAATTTGCCAAAGACATAATATATTTTGAAGATGGGTGACTAATAATGCAAACGTTAGGGCACTTCTTGTAAGCATCATTAACTCAAGGATGCTTTATAAAGTACATATAACATAGACATTAGAGGGTTTTTAAAAACTGTAACAGGAAAAAATGGAAACTAATTATTGCAGTTTCATATTGTGAAATTGTCAAAGAGTTGATACGACTTAAAGTTGTTCATGACCCCTGCAAAGCTGAGGCCCAATGAGTTAATTCAATAAGAAAATAGTTTTAGATAGAATAAGCTGTCCTTGCATCTTAGAATTGTTCCTGTATCTAAGAACAAGTAGGAGATGGTGAGATTTGTGGACAAAAGACTTTGAGTCGAGGTACCTTCCTCCTCACCACATCTGGACACACCTGACCTCAGCCTTTGGCTATGGTTTATTCATCTGACATTGAGAAAACTGCACCAGGTAATTCTTTGAAAAGCAGAGTATTAGAAAAGGAAAATTTCAAGAGAGCTGACTCAAAAGAACAGTGGGATAGAGGATATGGTTGCCTGAAAGCCATTTCTTGGCAGTTGTTGCTAAAAACTAGAAGGCTCTGACTTGATTTTAATTGGCAGTTCTGGTCACACTGGGAGCAGCTTTGCCCCAGAGCAATCAGAGGGAGAAGCTTTAAAATGGCCGGAGGTAGCCAAGATGCACAGAGGCTCTGGCAAGTGTAGCAGCTGGGTCTTGTTGCCTACTTGGTAGTTGCCGTTGCTATAAGCTGCTCTGGGAAGACAGCAAAAATGCAAACCACAGGGAGAATTTAGTGGCTGTTTTAATATTTGCTGAGTGTCCGTGAAGTACTCTTACTCAATATAAAGAAGATACTGAGATGAATG
This sequence comes from Symphalangus syndactylus, assembly GCF_028878055.3. NCBI lineage: Eukaryota > Metazoa > Chordata > Mammalia > Primates > Hylobatidae > Symphalangus > Symphalangus syndactylus. The sequence continues at coordinate 90,876,207 of NC_072440.2, forward strand.
ACACCACCCCCACTCTGGAGAGGATACGCATGTGAGTAATTATACAGACAGTAAAGCATGACAGCATTGCCTTGGTGGAACTAGGGGTAATGGTACAAAATAAATATGGAAAGATAGTTTAAAGATAAATGATACGTATGGGTTGATGAGTTAGACTTTGACGTTTATAAAGCAAGGAACCACTGGATATTTCAAATACAGAATTAGAACTTTGTATTTCTATACAACTGCTCTGACAGCATCTGCAAAGTTTTGATATAAGAAATGGGGATTTGAGAGAGGCAGGCCTGGTCAGAAGCTATGGCTTATACAGTAGACCAGGTAAAGATAATGAGCGGCGCAGTGAGAGTGAGAAAGGATAGAAGATGTGGACATCAAAATCTTTATTTTATGAATGCATAATGGTTTTATATATTTATGGGGTACAGGCAATATTTTGTTTTAAGTATGCAATGTGTAATGTTTGAATCAGAGTAATTGGGATATCCATCACCTCAAATATTTATCATTTGTTTGTGTTGGGACCATTTCAAATGTACTCCTCTAGTTATTTTGAAACATACAATAAATTATTATTAACTATAGTTGCCTTATTGCACTACCAAACACTAGATATTATTCCTACAACTATATTCTTATAGTCATTAATCAATCCTTCTTTATCCCCCACTTCCTGCTACCCCTAAAAAGAATGGTTACTCTTAAAAAAAAAAAAAAAAAAAAAAACTTGGTAAGAAACTGTAGGTAATCCATGAAAAAAAAAAAAAAAACTTTGATGTTTTCAGCCCACAGGGAGTAGTGACAAGGAAGAGAGAGAGAGATGGAGAGAGAAAGAGAGATACAGAGAGACAAAGAAGCAGATTCAATAAATATGGTGCCTTAGGATAGTCAAGAAAATGTATCCAGTGGACAGTTCCATTAAGTCGATGAAACTCAGAAAGATCATCCACTTTGAGGATCAGGATTTGGAAGACCTCAACCTATAAGCATTATTTGAATCTGGGAGATCAAACAGTGCTGAGCACGCAGCTGTGTCAATGGCTAATCCAACTGGCCAATGCTGGGAAAGTGGATGCAAGGGCCCAAGTCCCTATTCTTCCTTTTCATTGTATTATGAAGACAGAAATAACGTAGATCTCTTGGAGTCTGCAGAACAATGCTCCCTGCAAAGATGTCCATGTTCTAACCTCCAGAACCTGTGAATAGATTAGATTATATGGCAAAGTGGAATTAAGGTTGCAGATGAATTGAGGTTCCTAATCAACGACCTTAAAATAAAATTACCTTGGATTATTCAGGTGGACATAATGTAATCACAGAGGTCCTGGTAAGTGGAAGAGAGAAATGGAAGAGAAGGTCTGAACCACAGAGATGGAAGCATCCCAGCTGGACCTTGAGGGAGGAAGGTCTCCTTGAATACAGACGAGGGGGTCACAAGCCAAGGAATGCAAGTGGCCTCTAGAAGCTGGAAAAGACAAGGAAATAGATTTTTCCCTAGAGCATCTAGAAGAAACTCAACTCTGCCAACATCTTGATTTTAGCCCAGTGAGATCCGTTTAGTATTTCTGACCTCCAAAACTGCCAGTCTCTCTCACCTTTTCTTCTGAGGCCTTAACTCCTTTCCACATTTCTCTCTTTCTCCACTCTAAGTGTTTCTATCTGCCTGGCCAGGTCCCAAGCAGCTGCTAAGATGCCATTATTTGGGGGCTCTTCTGAGTGCAGTAGGCCTTTACCTGGAAGGAACTATCTCCTACCTCCAGGAGCCAGCAGTGGCAGACTCTTTGCTGAAAGAATGTACAGCCTGGCCTCATACCCGGACATGATGCTGTCGGGATCAACACTGGGAAGACAGTGATCAAAGAATCCACCAGAAGACTGTGATGCAATTAAAAAGGCCTCAGACAGTCCCACTGGGTGCTCAGGAGCTGGGATGGTCCTGCCAAACACTCCCAAATTGGGACAGGGGTATCAGGCCTTTTAACCTCTGTATCAACCAGCCATTGGATGTGGGATACCCCCTGGAAAGGAGATGTGATGTTAAAACAGGCAGCTCTCCTCAGCTGAGGATAATTGTGGAGTTGGGTGTAAGACTCAGCTATAAGCTGCTAGCCATAAAAATCCCCAGTCCTACAGAGGGTATATGGATGGTGCACTACAGCATCCTTTATAGAGGCCAACATTTCCCCTACCGTCAGGGTTCCCTCATTCCCCTCCTTCCTCCACCCTCATCTTCAAGGTCCAACCTAGACATTACCACACTGCCACAGCCCCTCCCAAGACATAGGGATCTCTCTCTTCCTACAGAGCCTCAAAGTGCATTGCACTTGCCTTATTTGGAATTTTATGTGAGTTACTTCCTCTGCGATTTACTGGCCGGGGTTCTTTCCCCAGTTCAGAATGTACTAAGGACCACCCTTGTTACTTCAACCCTATTCCTCTCCCAGTCCCCTTCGACTCAACCCTCCCGCACCCATCACCACTCCCCCATGCACACATGCACACATGCAAGGCAACGCATTGGCCAAACCATATGGCATAAGGCTAGCCACACCAATATAGGTTTGTTAGATATTTGATTGACACAAAAGAAAGAGAAATGGTGTTAGATGTAACTTTAGAAGTAGGAGAATGTGCTGGGGTAGCAGGAACACATTTCTTGGATGGCTGATAAAATTCTTCTGCTTCCAATATGACAAATCCAGGAAAGCTGCTGCTGCTTCTAATCCAGCACAGAAATCTCTGCCAGGTTTTGCTGCAGAATGAGCACAGCACCGCTGGAGGAGCAGCAAACCCTTAACATGCATCCAGCGCCAGAACTGGGGCAGTTACAATATGGGACACTCAGGCTCTGCCCTCCTCTGCTCCCCAGCCAAGTTCTTCCAGCTAAACCACCTCTCAATTGTATGTGACATAAACTTCCAGGTTCTGGGTTCCCTGTTTAATAGTCTAACAAATAATGGTCTTAATTGCTTGTGAAAGACCTATAAGATTTTAAGAGGAAAAGCTAATGAAATGAGAAAAGAGTAAAGCTGCCCTGGCTTGCCCTATCAGAATAAAGAACTCCACTAGGTTATAGCAGGTGACCCCTGATTTTTGCTTTAGCTTTCTTACCTTTTCATTTCGTTGGTTATAGCTGCAGGGGTGACAGAGCTGAGAATACCACTTAGTGAGCTCTAATTGGTCTGAAACTGTCTTACTGCTTTGTGGAAAGAAATTGCAGGAAGCATTTTTAGATATTGATATGTGTTTGTCAGAGAAAGTACAGTCATTCATGGAGGGTTTCGACAGGTCAGTTTTGCAGACAGAATCAACAACCTAGAATCTGTGGTTTCATATTTTCAAATGTCTGGCTTCACCTAGGATTCACAAAATGGGCACAGGAATCTTTGACCATCTTTGCCCATTCCTCAGCCTCCAGCCCCAGTCCTGCCCCTGATTTGCAGAAAAAATTTTCATGCACTTTAGATCAGTGTAATCACTCATTCTTCAATTTATTTTATTTGTAAATGGGAACTTAGCTGATATTATTATTCTGCATTATTAAGCATCGTCTGTTTCCAGATGGTCTGCAGAGTCTGTCCGAGCTGAGGATGTGTGTCCCTGGGCTTTTGCTAATCAATCACCAGGGGCACATGGTCTGCAGGCTTCACTTTCAATAACTGGTCTGTGTTTTTCCAAATGGATTTACATTTTTATGTTCAAATGATGGCTTCTCTGGAGACACATACCATGAACGTCTGGCTTGCTATTATTACATGTACAAGTCATAAAGCTATGTAATAAGTCTCATAAAAACATGCAAATGTTTTTTCCAGTTCTTTTCCAGGGAGGAAAGAAACATGATCAGCCCTAAAATCTGAAGCTTTGCAAAGCTGATTGTTCTGCTGGGAAATGACAAGAAGGAGAAGAAAGCTTCCTCAGAGATGTCCATTTTCAAATAAATAAATAAATGCATAAATTAATGCATAATCAAGCAAGCCTGACTATTCCAGAATTTTGTGTGGACAGGGGAGTCACCTCCAGTGGTTGGGAAAAGAGACCTGCAATGTCCTGTTCCAAGAAAGAATGTGCTCTTCCTGCTCTCCACCATGGACCCCTCTGGAAGCCCTATCACTCATGCTCTCCACCTTGGGAATTCATGCATGAGGCCAACCTCTCTATTTGCCACTTGGAATTCTTTCTTTCACTCCTCCAGGCTACACTGGTCCCTCCTGACTAGAACCCTCTGACTCATCACACTCAGCTCTCAATTTTATTTTCAGCCTGTGCTTTTTCCTCTCTAGGTGGTTCATGACTTTAGCTCCAAAAAAGATTTCAGGCTCTTAAATAATATATACCTCTCCCACATTTACTGTCCAACTCGTATGTCCTGCATACTCTTCAACTCATCCAACAGTTGCTATAATCAGTAGATACTCAATAAAAGCTGCACAACTTAGGTGTTCAAAGCCACTCACAAGTGGATTCCCTGTATCCATGCGTGCTCACCTCAGTCCATTTTTCATCCTGTAGCCACAGTGAATTTTCCCATGCAACTCTGATCACAGCACTCCCCAGCTCAAATCCTTCCCAAATTATTAACCTGCCCAATAAACCCAGCCACATCCTGCCAAGTCTAGCTCCTGCCATCCTCCTCAGCTCCCCTTACATCTTTCTGTCTCAGCTCTCTCTGCTCCAAACACATCAAGCTGCTTTCATTTCTCACATGCCGGGCTTCCTCCTGTGTAAGATATTTCAGTCAGGCTGTTCCTTCTGTCTAAACCCTGTTCCCCCTTCTTTGACAAGTTAGCATGCATTCCATGACCTACTCATCTTTCAATTTGCACTTATTCAATTTTCCTTCTTCATGGAGTTCTTCCCTGATCTTCTAAATCACTTTCAACCCTCTGTTCCACAGTTACATGGTACTTGATACTTCTCCTCTGTATTCTTTCCAACAGATATAATTAATATAATTATTTAAATAATTGCTATCAACCTCTGTAAACTTGGAACACAAACCTGTTTCTTCCCCCATAATCATGAGGACTATACTTCATGTATCACTGCAGCCTACAGCCTAGAGGATCCTGAAATACAATAGGCACTCTATCAACATGTTTTAATCAGTCAAGGAATAAATACAATAGATGACACATTTCCAGTTGTCCCTTCACCCCTGGTCTTTTTCTGGCCCAGGCATCTTGAGTTTGCGGTAAAATGTTGATCATAGGTACTTTAAAAACTGTCACGCCTGTATCACCAGGTACCACAATTGTCCCAGGGAGGTTCAGATCACTCTCAGTGCCTGCTCCCTGTAACCTCCCTCAGCCACAGAATTGAGCAACGCCAATGAAGTGAAAAAGCCCTAAGACAGGGAAGAAGTGCATGGGATGGTGAAACACTTGACACTGCCTGCAGACCCGCCCTTCCTGAATTGCCCTCTCCCCTTGGCCTTACGGCTGCCAAGGCCCCCTGGACTCCCTCCTCTCCTGACCTCTCTTTCTCAGCTTCCTTCAAGGGCTCATTGAGTTAAGTCTGTCCTAGAAATGTTTATGGTCTGTTCTTGGACCTATTTTTGGAGCTCTCTCTTCTCCCTTTGATCCTCAGACCTGTATATCCAGCTACCTCCTGCACGTGGCTCTCTCACAGACACCTCAGTTCCTATAAAAATGAACTTTCCCTCTTCATTCTCTATTCCCAAGCAGTATAAGACGAAACGAAAACTCTTCTCTTCCCCCTACCTTCCCCCTCTCAGGGAATGACATCACCTTGGGTTCTTTGTGATTCAAGCCAGCCAGCCTTGAGTCATCTTTGACCATGTCTCTATCCCTACAACCTATTATTCACCAAATTCTACTGCTAACACCTTCCATATAGCTATCAAATCTGCCCATTCTCTGCCATCTTCACTGCCTCTGCTCAGTTTAGCACAATAATCTTTCACCTGGACAACTGCAGCAGCTTCCTCTCTAGTCACCTTGTCCCCTCGTAATTGCTCTAACTACAAACCAATTTCCACATGACAGCCAGAGTAATATTTCTAAAATAAAAATCTGATCAGGCCACTTCCCTGTCTAACCCATCATTGACTCTCCATTGCTCACTCTATTAAATCCATCAGCTCAGCACGGTGTTTTCCTGCCACTTCCTCCCATCAGGCTCTCAGGTCCAATTGTCCTGAACCACTTGCCTCCTCACTGTTATGTCTGTTCTCTCTGGGTTTTTGCATACATTCCTACTTCTGCCTATCCATTCCTACTTGATCTTTAGGTCTTAATGTAGATAATGCCTTTTCTGTGAAGACGTCCTGGTTCTGCCTGGATTAAGGTAGTTATCCCTCCTCCGCGCTGCCAGAGCGATCAGCCACCTGTGTTGACCCCGTGCTTACTCTGGCAGTACTCACCCCTTTAATCTCAGAGTCTAATCTTCTGTTTCCACCCTCTCGCTTAGCTGCTCATTATTAAAAGCACCTTGCTCTGGGCTTTCACCAAAGGCACGATCCCTTTGCCCCAAAATCTACAGCCTTAAGCTTATCAAGATGAAGAGGTCAAATAAAACTGACCACAGATAAATGAAGAAACTCAAATGGCACCTGCGCTTTAAGGCTTATTTTGATTTAGAAGATACAAGTACAGACTTTATTTCACATGGACAGAGAGGCAGATGATAAATTGTGGGTGAGACTTTGAGATGGAAACAGATGTTAAGCTCAATGCCCAAGGCTTATTATGTGATCTTCGATGCTATTAGATTGTGGGCAGAGACCATGTCTATCAGTGAAACCCTAGTGAAATAGTTGTTGAAAGAATGGCCTGTAATTGTAAAAGCTACATATAATTGGTAAAAATCCAAATTGTAAAATTCATTGTGAAGATTCTGAGTTTGCATTATCTTTTTCCTCAATATCCCTCTAGTCATTAGGTATAAATTCTGAAACAATTTCTGGATGAAGGATGAACAGACATAATATTGCTCACTGGGTCATGTCTTACAAGCCTACTGTGTGTCTGCATGAAGGTCTGTGGGGAATACAGAGCTGAATAAGGGAAAGCTATTGTATTGTAGACAAGCACTGAAGTGGGAGCTAGAGCTCCTTCCTATAGGACTTCCACAAGCCTCTTATTTTTTCTGAAAATTGGTTTCCTTTACTGTGAATTTGGGAATGTCATACTTACTTTGACAAGCTGCTGTGAGAAATGAAGGAGATAACATTTTTGAAATCTCAGATTGTTTTAGTCCACTCAGGCTGCTATAACAGAATACCATGGACTAGGTGGCTAATAAACAACAAACATTTATTGCTCAATGTTCTGGAGGCTGGGAAGTTCAAGATCAGACACTTCTGGTGAGGGTCCATTTCCTAGTTCATTGTTAGCCTTCTTCTCAATATGTCCTCACATGGCCGAAGGGAGGAGGCAACTCCCTGGGGGCTTTTTTATAAGGGCACTAATCTCATTAATGAGGGCTCTGCCTTCATCACCTAATCTCCTCCTAAAGGCCTTATCTCCTAATACCATCTCATGAGGGATTAGGTTTCAACATACAAATTTTGGAGAGACACAAATGTTCAGACCATAGCACAGGAGCTCATAAGTCTCATTTATTTCATAAAACAAAGTTCCTTTCCTTAGCAAGCTCAGCAGTTAGCAGGAGAGACAGACATGCACATACACAGAACAAAACATAACACGAGGTGGGACTGAAGTCTTCAGGAAGAAGGACCAGGTGCTTTAACAGAGCAGGCTGTCCTGAGACTAGAGCAGTGAGTGGTGCTGCAGTGGACACTCGCCACCTCCCAGGTTCTCCTTTCCTTCTGACCATCTCGGACTTTGCTCACAACCCCCATCTGGGCTGATGGTGCTGTCACTGAATTGTTGGGCCTAAAGTATAGCATGTCCCATGTGAAACCAATGAAAGCCTTTCTACTGCCTCTAATTTTATTATACTGGTGAGTCTCCCTTGGAAAGGCAATTTTGTCTGTAGCAATAAGGCCAAACTAAGATGTCAAATCATTAAATATAATTCAGTCCTCTGACTCTTCAGGTGATTTCTTTCAAAAAGTTTACTTTCTTAGGAATCAATTTTTCCTCCTATTGCCTTCCCTACAACCCCATCCCCTTAGAGTCTCCTCTCATGCAGGTGCCTGGCCTTCTGCAGAATGTAAAACTCTTCCCCTGTGCTCCAGACAGCACCTGCCTCTGCTTCCACAGGAGTCAGGCAGTAGGTAGAAGAAAGAGCTTGTACATGAGACCCAGCTCTGCCCCATCTGGCCTGTCCCCTTCATACTTTGCCTTCTCTGATACTTGAAACGAAAATACATTCCCTGTACCACATACACCACCCCTTCCTGGCCTTCTCCTTCCCAGGTTCATATCCACCTTTGCTTAATGGAGTTCTACTCATCTTCCAAGATAACTTGTCACCTCTTATAAACTGTTGGCAATTCTTTTTGAGAGAATGTATTCATTTTGGCCTGCCTTCACCACCCTATGGGCAGAAACTAGGTAATATTCACAGTAATGTGTAATATTTTGTTTGCTCATACCACCATCTACATGATGCAGAAACTCAGCTCTCTGTCAAGCATTCCCACCAAGACTTTCTGGAAGCTTCCCATGCCGTGTCTCACTGTGGCTCACATATGCCCTTGGATAGGTCTGTTCCCAAGGGGAACTCCATCTCTACATCTGTCTTGGCAGTGTCTTCTACCAAGCTACCAAGCTCCATTGCTTTCTCTCTGAAAACTGGGGTCTCCCCAGGGCCAGTTATTGCTCCTATGGTCCCCAGAGCTTCCACCCTGCTCTGAGGACACTGTAATCTCCACCAGGCCCTGTCTATACCTCCCACAACCCCATATACCACCATGTGCTTATTTTATAAATGTTTCCAAAGGGTACTCCAAGGATAAGAGTTCTGCAGAATGCCAACATGTGTTACATAGATTAACAAGAACATGCTAGATTCCATGATTAAATAAGGAACACTACATCGTTGCTTCTCAAAGTATGGTCCTTGAACCAGCAGTATCAGCATCACTTGGTAGCTTCCTAAAAACGCAGAAACTCAAGTCTCACCCCAGACCTGAATGTTAACAAAATCCCCAAGTGAATCGTATACACACTGAAGTCTGAGAAGCACTGCTGTAAATTAAACAAAATTAAGATTTCTTTATGCAACTTCCTCAGAGCTTTTAATATGCTAGTATGTAGTATAAACTCCAAGAAGCACATAAAGTGTGCAAGACGAGTGTTCTGCAGTGCACATTTTCAGAACGCTTGTATTGGAACTTCACCATGCCCAATTGTACTATGATCTAGAATGGCTTGGGAGATAAGATCTTCTCTCTTTCAGCCTGTTGATCATATTCCAAGAGTAGTATGCTGGCAAATGTTAAATAAACAGCTCTCCATGGGACAAAACAGTCCTGATTTATAGGACTTGCCAAATTCCATGGTGTAAATATTCCCACCATGGCTGATTTCAAGCTACCATGGTGGTGTCACTGGAGAGCGACACACACAGTCAGCTCTGGTGAGCAGAAAGAAGCCAGCTCCAGCACTACACTAGTGGAGAGTGACTCAGCCATGTGCCTGCCCCCAGCAATTCATACATATTTAAGTGGAGTAAATAGTCCAGTTTGTACTTCCCCCTTCCATCTCTTCCATTCACCCTTTAGTGGCAGACACCAGACTGTACTCAGAATTATCCTTCCATGGCTAAGGTTTTCTTAGTAGGACCAACTTCACCATATTCTTCCTTCATCATCCTTCCCTCAGAATGAGCTCTCCCACCAGATTCCTTATTCTTCCAAAGGAGTGATTTCTGATGCATTAAACCCACCAACTTGCCAGACCTAGCCTAAAAACTCAATGCAGGTTGAGAAACATACAGAGTTGGTGCTCCCACAGCATCATGTCAAGGCTTCCATGATAGCACACATTTGGCATATTGTGTTGTAATTGGCTGCGCTTCCCTTTCCCCTGGATACTGTGAGTTCCTTCGGGCAGAGTCCTTGTCTAAATCACCTTTATATCTACAGTGCCCAACATGATAAGTGTTTGAGGAGTGGTAATAAACACAAGAAATCATGCTTACGGGATAGCCCGAAAGTGAAAGGAGATGGTTTACTCCTATTGGGTTTACCTTCCATCCTCTGAGCCTTGCCTTTTGTGAGCCATGAGGAGTCCACTCCTCACTCCTATTGTAGCTGGCACTTAACACAAGTGTGCTGAGCATCTACTATGGGCTAGACCCTCTGAGCTAGGCTGAGATAAGTAAGAAGCAGTCTCATTCCATAGGGAGCTAGAGTAAGAAGAGGCATGGCCACGTTCACATAGTAAATAAGTGGCAGGGTTGAAATAAAAATCCAGATTTCCATATTCCTAGCCTAGAGTTCTTTCTTTACAGATTGCTCTTGGGAGCTGCCCTTTGTGAAACTGGTAATGTTTCTCAGTTTGAATCTTTGCTTGTGCTAATCTATGTCATTTTGGATCTTCCATAGCCTTTCTTGTAGTCCAAATATTTGTGAATTGATTTACTGAAGATATTTTCTGCTCCCAGCCTTTTGATAAAACTGAAACTAGAATTACATTACCATCTTTCTTACCACAAGAAGAGAAACTGCTGGGCACAGAAGCATACTCCTGTAGTCCCAACTATTTGAGAGGCTAAAGTGGAGAATTGCTTGAGCCCAGGAGTTCGAGGCCAGCCTGGGCAACATAGTGAGACCGTGTCTCTAAAAATATATATTAGAAAAAAAAAAGAAATAAACCTTTAATTTACTAATTATACTCACTCAACAAGTACATATTAAGTGCCTACTATTGCCCAGTACTGTTACAGGCCCTTGAAAAACAGCAGTGGGGAAATCAAAATGAATCTATGCCTTCCTGGTGTTTGTCCTCTAGCAAGGACAAATAGAAATAAACAGTAAACTTAATTTAAAAATAGGTTGCCTGCAACATCAGAAAATGATAAGTGCTATGGTTTTACTATGGTCACTTGCCGATCCCATCCAATCATCCGGCAATCTGCTTTCAGAGGAACCTTTATAAAACACAAATCTCACCATGCTAGTTCTCTGATTAAAACCCTTCAATTGTTCCCATTGCGTCGAGGATAAAGCCCATGGCTCTGATCTCTGGTTACCCCTCCAGCTGGGTCTCTTATCACAGACCCCCCCCTTGTCACCAAACCTGCAAGTGTGCAGGGCCCATGGACACACCATGCTATTTCATGACTTTCAAAGAATCTGCAGGAAGAATCTGTCACCCCTTCTTCTGGGTCTTCATTGAACTCTGTTCTTCATGAATCCTTTGGAATATTTAAAGAACTGTACCACCATGACTCACCTCTGCTTCTGTATTAGCCCCTAACAGCCATGGATCATGTTTGTTTACCTTTATATACCCAGGACCTGTAGGTTGAATACGCATTTGTTGATTGGGAAGACTAGCCAATTTGTGATACCAGGGACGTGACCCAGAGGGTAGCTAATTCCAGGCCAAGGAGGACAAGAAGCCATCTCATTTCTTACGTTCTATATATTATATAGGTTAGTGAATGGCAAAATATCACCTGCAGGCCAAATGTGACCTAACACCTATTATTGTAAGTTACATTTTATTAGAATACAGTAACTCCCTTTCATTTACATATTATGTATGGTAACTTTCACCCTATCATGGCAGAGTTGAATAATTACAACAGAGACCATGTGGCCCCTGAAGCACAAAATATTTACTGTCTGCATCTTTAAATAAAATGTTTGCTGACCTCTAATCCAGTCGGAGTTGGTTTGATCAAACTTTTAAAATGTACACAATTTACATAACTTTTCCCCTGGTTACTCCAGAAAATGGTGCAGGATAGGCCCATAGTCAAGGATTGCTGGGCAAGTGAATATAGAACAGTCCAAAGGAGATCCATTAAAAGATACAATACCTCATGCTGAGCTTTTCAAAGGAAGGCTTTTTTTCTTTCTGACAGGATTTATACGATTCTGCTTAATATTAGAGCTTGACATGTTAAATGAATACTCCATTAAGGAGATTATAGCAATGAGCATATTAAAATGTCCTGCAATGACATTCATCACTGCTTCAACATATATTTATTGAGCACCTAATATATAAATAATCCTTATTATGATGATAATAATTCTTGTATCAAGCTCAATATTTTAAAAGTACTCCTGTAAGTCAGGGTCGACAGAAAGTGGGCTCTGAGATACAGAGTAGCCTACAGGAAGTGTCTTGGGCAGTGCTCTCAGGATTAATATCTAGAGGGAAGGAAAGGCAAACAGCTCTGGGGAGAGGAACATCTTGCACTGTTGATCTTCAGCACAATCACAACAATCTCAGGTGACCCCACAGGGAAATCTGGAGCTGGAATGCTCTTCCAGAATTGTCTGCAGTTGGGGTGAGGGTGGGCTTTATGCCTCTGCAATGACTGACCTTTGAGGAAGACTGATTGTAGGAAAGGGGCTCTTCACAGCCGAGGGCAATTCCTGGAAAGGGCAGACAGCTGTGGGCTGTAAGGTGTAAGCCATAAGCTTGCCTTAAGGGGAAGATCTGGACAGCACAATCTTAGTTCTACTATAATCTACCCTTGTGCCACCTAGAGTCCTTTTATAAAAGTTCCAGCATCAGCTCCTCCAGGATTCATGGGGGCCTTTTTTTCCTGGGTAAACTTATAATAGAAACAATAGTCGGTCAAATTACAGCTTCTGCTGCTACAGCTGGTCTCAAAGCCTCAACTGATACTAATCGTCTCCATCCCTATTATCCATTCTCAATCGCGTTACCCTCCATCAGCACCTCTGCTACCTAAGTGGCATGATCCAGGCCCTCCTCTCTGAGGAGTCTGAGCCTCTGGACATCATGCCTTTCTCAGGCCATGGCTGCCATCTTTGTCCATTTACCATTAAAGTTAGGCAAAGGGATGGAAAAAGTATTTTCCCTATCCTCATTATAAAACAGTAGCCTTACCGTCTCCTGATTATCAAGGTCACTTGCCCCTGACTTGATGGCAACTCCTTTCCTTGCCTACTCTCTTTGTACAAAGAGCTCACAATGCCTGGTAGCAGCTGAAACTCAATGTTCAATGGAACTCTTGTCAAGTCCACTGGTACAAGCACATCTCCTTTGGAAATCAAGACCTAATTTTCTAAATCCACAGAGACCAGAGTTGTGGGAGCAGAAAGCCCTAATTCCAATTCCAACAAGTACTTTTCTGGGAATGATGATGAAATTGGCCATTTCTTATTTTATCTCTTGTTTCCCAGACTCATGTATTCTACCTATTTGGGACACAGCATTCATTTACCACTCTGACCTTACCTCATTACCATAGTTTTACCTCTTTTCCTTCTGATTGTTAAGCACTACCACCCTACTTTTATTACTTGGGGGATCTTATGATACTATTACTGTTAGTGAAACTAGTTCTTTATTAGGGACAGCCACTGATAGGTTCTGGGAGATGCTGGTGCCCTTTTTTTTTTTTTTTTTTGGTATATCTCATATTGCTTTGAGAAACAGAGCATCTTCTGTGTCCTCTCATTAAATATAACCAGATGCTGGACTTTCCACATTAAATAGTATATAGTATTCTTACATGCTCATTTTTCTGAGACTTTTGATCCATCCTCTGCCATACCAATTCTGGTATTTCTGCCTTACATTATTTGAGCCATCAGTTTCTTCATGCTTTTCAGAGCCATCCTAACAACAGGTTAGAAGCCTCTCCTGGGGGTCTTGCCAGGTTGTTAAATTCTGTATCACAGACGAATGCATTCATATTGACAAACCCTCCCTCATCCAACTTAATGTTGGATCCCCCTCGCTTCAGCACTTTCAGAATCCACTCACATATGTATGCAGCTCTTCTGGTTCTTGGAGATCTATACTCCTCCTACATTTGAATTAAGAAAAAAATTAGTCCCTTTGCATGTCTAGCACCTTCTCAGCCAATTTGTTCAAACTTTTGATGAAGACATGAGATGAAGTCTGCCTCCAAGGATGCAGGTAGTAACCTCAGGGGAGGGAGCCTTTTGCAGCCAAGGGTGATGCCTGAAAGAGCTCACAGCTGGGGTCCATCAGCCAGCAGAAGTCCTGACATGTAGGGAAATAAGTTCTTCAATAGCAAAGGGAGCTGGCTCTGAAAGGCACAATCCAGCATCCACTACAAGTGTTTTCCCAACACCCTCCTATATGCCTGGATGACAATAAGACCTGTCACCCAGGAGGTTAGTTCCTGGCAGCAGGAGATCTAACAGGTATGAAACTTCTCTAAGGGAAAATTGTGCAATCAGACTATTACAACAGAAAGGGAATTCAGAATTCCATTCTGTCATAATGAGGAAACAGGCCTGGTGGTCAAGTGACTTACCCAAAGCTCAGATGGTTTATGGCTGAGACTAAAAGCTGGATTGATCTTGAACCCTGCTCCAGGCATCTTCTCGAGGTAGCTTTTAGCCTCAGTTTACCCTTTTATAACACCTGTTCAATTCAGAGGTGGTACATAAATATTAAGATGAAGACTTCTAGGAGCCCAAATTCCCATCCGGTAAACTACTTACACCAGGGCGAGGTGGGGGATGAAGTCCCCCATTAGGCACATCTCACTAGTGGCACAAGCACTGCAGATGAGTCTGACAGTCAAAGCGGGTGTGGTCTAATGCCTGCCCCTGTTATGCAAGGCTCTGGCTCATTGTCCTGCAGGGTGAAACGTTCCTATATAAACAGGAAGGAACTTAGTGGTGGCCTTATCCAACCTCCTCACTTTTCAGGGGAAAACAGTGTGTCCCAAATCACACTGTGAATTGTGATAGAGCTGAGAACAAAATAAAAGCTGGAGAAGGTAAAATACTTGTCCTTCAGGAGTTAATCCTAACTGCTAGTGGGGAACAAACTTGTAACTTCTGTAACTGAGAAAGTAGAAACCCAAGAGCAGAGAGGACACACTAGAGCTTCACACAGAACTCAAATGCTGCCTCTCTCCAGCCAAAAGGCCCTAGATGGGGCAGATGGGCAGTTGCTGGTGATGCTTCATCAGAGAGAGGATGAAAAAGCAGAACAGATTCAGTTCAGTGTTTCCCACTGACCCTACCACAACTGGTGTGTAAGTGTTTGTGTTTGCATGTGCTTACATGTGCATGTGTGTGTTAGAGAGACACAGTGACCACTAGAGGCCCCAGAGCTGCCTCTTCCCTGGGGCATTAGACTTCATGCTCTAGGCCAGCTCCAGCCAACCATCCGCAGCAGAGTCCAGACTTTCTCCTCTCTTCATGACTCCCCAGGATGGAAGAGCTCCTTTAGGATTCTCCTGGGCACATAGTCAGGTCTTGATTATTGTATATTAGCGACAGAAGTATGACATGTTTGTGGGAAAGCTCAGTACACAACTGGAGCTTGCTCAGGGGAGGGTTCCCAGGACTGGGGAAGATTTGAAGCCCTGATCTAGATAATCGACTTTGAAAAGGGAAGCTCTGGGGTTAGGGTAGGTCAAGGGTGTTTCAGTTTGTCTGAGGCATAGCCATGGAGACCTGTAGATGTCTCCAAAGAGCATGCAAAGGAATTATAGCAAGGCAGCACTCAGCTCCTCCTAACCTGTGGCCTCCTAGTACCTGTAGAGCTACTTAGCAGTGCTGAATGGCATAGTCTGCTCTTGGAAGAAAGTAGTTTCTCAACCCTTGAAATGTTCATAAACCATATGTCAGTAACATTGCCAGTGGGGGTTCTAAATTGGGATGGAGTCTTCAAGGGATGGATGCTTAGGTGCCAGCCAACAAGAGATTCCCAAACACTGGCTTGCCTCGGTGGAGAAGCAAAGGGCAGAGAAGCAGCTCCATAAATAATACAAGCTCCTTTAGACTCCAACTATTAAAAGCATAAGATTCTCTTCTATTTCTCACCCAGGCAGCATTGTGCTGACGCTCAGTCCCATATATCTCTGCTTACAAACCCTAGGGGTTAGGATTCCACTCCCATCTCAATGCTGAAACAGTGCTCACGACTACAACTTCTCTACATAGAATCCTGAACGTACCCCTGTGAAGTCACCAGTGATTTCTTAGACTTTCAATGTGTTTATTTATCAATTTAACAGGTATTTAAAATGACTATTATGTTCTCTCCCCTCTCTAACATGTACTGCAACTTAAGCTAATAAGACAGAGAAAATTCAGAGATCACATTTCAAGAGAATATGATGTCCTGGCTTCTGCTGACTGTGCTCATGTTAAGTGCTAGATGTTTATGAAAAGGAAGAGATGATCCCCTGGGGTCATTTCAGAGTCCTACACCTCCCTATTAAGAATGCTCAGAAAGAGAAACTGGATTCAACCAGGAACCCAAGATACCCTTACTCCCAGCTTCCCACTTTCAGGGAAGTTAGGTTAGGAAAAAGCATTAGTCAATCAATTTTGAACGTTAAAGTAATTCAAATAAATAACTTATTAATTAAATTACTGATAAAAGGTCAATTGCTGGCAGTTTGAAAACTAGATTTGTAAGAAGGTATAAAAAAATAGAGGAGACCTGAATCAGAGTTTGGCAAATAACCAAATCCCTGGTACTTACAGAGTACAGAGGCGTCACTCCCTGCAATGGACTGAATGTTTGTGCCCCTTCAAAATTCATGTTAAATCTTTATCCCCAAGGTGATGGTATGAGGAGGTGAGGCCTTTGGGCCATGGTGATTAGGCCATGAGGGTAGAACCCTCATGAATTGTATTAATGACCTTCAAAAAGGGAATTTGCCCTCTTTCTGCCACATGAGAATACAACCAGAAGGAAGCCCTCCATAGAACCCAACCATGCTGGCACTCTGACCTTAGACTTCCAGCCTCCAGAACTGCAAGAAATAAATTTCTGTTGTTTATAAGCCACCATGTCTATGGTACTTTTCTGTAGCACCCCGCACTGACAAAGACACTCCCACAGCCAGTGCCACAGGTAACGAGTTGGAGTGAATGCAGTCAGGACCCAGAATCAACTGCAGCTTGGGGCCTGGGCCCAGAAGACAGACAGTGTCTGCCGCGGGCAGCCCGGCGCCCAGTCTGGCAGTTTTATAGAAATACGGCTCCTTCTTAGAGTCATAAAACACTTGGATGCACAGGACCCTAAGACTCTGAGAACAATTTCCTCATTTGACAAATAAGGAAACAGCTTAGAGTGGTTTGACATGTTGCTGACGTTCCTAAGGAAGTAATTGTCAGAACGTGACTGGATCCCATTTTATCTGACCCCAGGGTCAGTGTGTTTAACCCATCGTATCCCACCATCTCTCTAAATGCCTCTTTGGGTAAAGCTGGCACTCAGACGGCATTCTAAGGGGAAGCCAGCACTACTGCCATCCATCACCAGCCTGTCTCCCCTCCTGTGACCCCCTGGCACCTCTAGGAGTAGCAGGACCAGCTCTGTCTTCTGACCCCCCTGCAGCCCTGCCCCGGCTGCCTCTTCCCCAGAGGACTTGCTTTCCTCCCTCTTTAGTGTTCATCTAAATGATTTTCTTGAAGGAAACTGACCTAAGCAAGATGATTCTTGTAATTCTAAGGTGGGTGCTTTTCTGAGCTTAAGCCTCCCCAGAATATAACACAAATGCATCTCTCTGGGTAAAATGCAGAGCTGTTTTTGAGGAGGAATGATTCCCCTGTGGCCCTTCCCAAGTCACAGCCTTCAGGGGGTGACTTATTTTTTAAATCTCTTAAAAAAGAGATTTCCCTTCCTCGGTGCAGAGCCTCTCTGAGAAGATAAGAGCCACAAAACAGGCAGCTCCACAGACTAAGGAAGTGGCCCTCAGAAGCCGGCTTCTGCAAGACAGGAGCCGCGGTGGAGGAGTAATCAACTCTCCCTCCCATGAGGCAGCTGTGCAGAGGTTGTGTCTAGAAAAGAAAAAATGTCATTACTGCCCATGGGAGAGTGTAATGACCCAAATTATGGCCTGTCAGATGAGGCAGCGCCTGCCCCAGGGAGGCCGCTGCAGCAGGCACAGCTTACAGAGGAGGTAGGAAAGAAATGTGCCCCTGGGCAGCCTGGGGGACATGGGACTTTGGTTTCAGCTACAGACTTCTGCTTGCACATTCTGAGGCTATGAAGTCTCCTCCTGGGAGACAGGGCTTCCTGGGCTAAGGGGAGAGGGATGCAGGGTAATACATACAAGCTACCCTTTAAACAAGGCCACTTGACGTGGCTAGTAACCATCCTCTTCACCAGCATCTTTAAATAATTCTTCTTCTTTTGTTATTTATTACAGATTTTAATCTCCCAGAATTTTTATAGAGGACAGAATGGTATAAAAAAATCACTGCTACTTGAAGTGAGGTGGGGAGTGGAATATAATGGAAATTGAATTCACACTAGAGACAAATAGGGGTGAGTCCCAGTCCCAGTTCCATCACTGGCAACCTTGGGCAAGTGAGTTTCCTCTCGGAGCCTCATTTTCCTTATAATGTTACTCTATATAATGGCTCTGGGGACTGGGCATCCATTCATTCAAAAGATATTTACTGAGCACTCATTCTAGGCTGGGGCATACTCTAATAAGTAAATAGTAGTGATTTTATAATAATAGTAATAGGAGCTGTTATTGCAGTTGCTGTAGAAGAGTTGTAGGGATATGCATAGATTAAGTGTCAGACACAGTTCCAATAACATTACATCATTAACCCTATGAGATTAACAAGCCTTTGCAAAAATATGAGCATCAAGGGGCTCTCTTATACTTCCAGAGGGAGTATAAATAGGTAGAACCACTATGAAGGGGCATTTGACATCATCTAGCAAATTTGGCGATGCATACATCCTATGATCCTACAATTTGGTTTCTATTTACATGCCCCAGAGAAGCTCTTGCACAAATGAAGTAAGAAGCATATAAAAAGGATGCTTATCATAGCACTGTTTCAACAGAAAACATTGAAGACAAACTAATGGCCCATAAACCAAATGTACTGTGTTTATAGAAGAAAATACTTCTTCAATCTATCTGTCTATCTATGTAGATCTTAAAACCTAACTACAAGTGTTGCAAAAGGAAAGGTACATTATGATAGCATTTACGTAACTCTGTAAAATGCACATAAACATTACCATATATGATTTTATAAGTACATCTATATGACCAAAAAAACAGTTATGAACATATAGGTTATGAACAGGAAGCTAATGACAAAAATGACCTAATTTTAATGGAAAAAAAATAGACATAAAGGATTAAACCAACTTAATGGACCTAATCCATTGCCAGGCACAGGTGTGGCACTCAGTAATAACGATTATTTCTCCATACAAAGATGATAAAGGAATCACTCTGTTGGGATTTGACAGAGGAGTAAGGAAGAGCTAGATATTGACCAAGTAGCTGAGATGATTATCTTTGACATTGACTTCTTAGGCTTTTTCCACCTGTGCTTTGAGGGGAAAAAAATCTTTTTGATTTTAGTTCAGTTTCAACTCTAAGAAAACGATGATCTAAGAGAGTGTGATGTATCACCCCAAAGAACTTTTCATTTTTTTTAATGCCTCTGTAGACCTTTAATAAAGTGTCATTGCTTAGATTTTGGTCATATTGGCAAAAAAAAAAAAAAATTCTTATTGTTGTGTCCAAAGCCTGACAGAATGTTTCCAGGGGCAAACTTCTCCTTTTGTTATAAGGTGCAAGATCATCCACAAATATGAAGTCCACTGCCAGTTTATTTTACAGGCTGGTCATGAAGGAACATTTAAATTTATGAATTCTAGTGCCACGAATTCTACAAAGACTGGAAGCAGAATACTGTTCTCATCATTTGTCAAGTGGAGTATGTTCTCAAAGATCATCTAGTTTTTACTCAAAGTTTAGCCTGCAGATCAACAGCATTGGCATTGCCTTGGAGCTTGTTAGAAATGCAGAAAATTAAATCCGGCTACAAAACAACTGAATTAGAATCTGAATTCTAACAAGATTTCCATGTAACATATGCACACCAAAGTCTGCAAAGCAGTGATTTTGCCCAGAGGTTTTCAAACCTATCAAGGAATGACATGGACTCTTTAGCACACAGATCCTTGTGCCTCACTTTCATAAATTAATATTCTTCCATAGGTCTATAATGAGGTCTAGGAATATCTTTTTTAAATTTTGAAATGATTTCAAATATACAAAATAGTTCCAAGACTATTAAAAGCATCATTCCCCACTCCCCCATCCTCATGTTTTCTACTCGAGATAATTTGAGATTAAATTGACAACATAAAGCCCCATTACTCCTGTAATACTTCAGTGTACATTTTCTACAGATAAAGACCTTCTTTACAACGAAAGTGCAACTATAAAAATAAGGGAGCTAACATTGATTTGTTACTAATTATTTAATCATGTGACACCATTTGAGCTTTGCCAGTTGTCAGTACAATGTCCTTTATAACAAAAGCATCTAATCCAGGAACATGAGTTACATTTATTTGTCATGCGTCTTTAGTCTCTCTCCTTCAATCTGGAACTGCTCTTCAGTTTTTCTTTAACTTTTATGACTTTGACCACTTTTGAGGATCACAGGCCATTTATTTTGCAGAAAGTCCTTCAGTGCAGGTTTGTCTAAAGCTTCTTCAACATTAAATTCAGGTCATGCTCTTTTCCCCAGAAATATCACATAAGAAATGAAGTGTTCTTCTTCTTATGTGTGTGCGTCTTATTGGATCTTTATCAAGGAACACATGATTTCCATGTGTCTTTTGACTAGTGTTATTAAACATGATCTTTGACCATGGGGATGATTGCCAGGTTTTTCCACTATAAAGTTACTCATCTTTACTTTATAATCAATAAATATTTTGAGGAAATGTATCCTGAGGCTATCATACGCCTCAACACATTTTTACTCACTAGTTTTAGCATCCATTGATGTTTCCTGGCTGAATTAATTAATGCAGTGATTGTTGCTATATGGTGACTTTCAAACTCCATAATTCCTTCAACATTTATCAGTTGCCATTTCACTGTAAGGAAACATTTTCTCTTCACTCCATTCATATATCTATATCAGGACAGACTCAAGAATATATTTTATTCATTGGGTTATAATCTTTTGCTATCCTTACACATTTTGTTGCTCAAATTGTCCTAGATTTGACCAAAAGGAGCTCTTTCAAGCTGGGTCCTGTGTCCTTTTGACATGTTTCATCATTCACTGAGCACCTCTTTATTTTCTGGCACAAAAATATGTTTTAGCTCATCTAGTACTTTCCCTATCTCAGCCCTAGAATCAGCTATTTCTCCAAGGAGCCATGGTTCCTTTTAGTGAAGAATGATGTTTAGATACCAAGATATCAGTTTAGGTGTGTTCATTGTTATTGAGGTATCACTGCTACCACTTCTTCTCAGTGGTAAGAAATGTATGTGTGTATGTGTCTGTATCATATATACAAGTATGTATATTAATTTCTATACCAAAAAATTATATGTATCAATATATCTATAGATTGACAATTATGGATTTACATGTCAAACTCCAATTACAGTTCAACAATCCTGAGTCAATTCTAGTTCGTTTGTTTATTTGTTTGTTTCCTTTTTATATTTCTAATTTTCTTTCCCAATAGTGAGAAGCATGACTCCCATAATCCCACACGTACTTACTTATTTGGAAAATCCCCTCAGTATGTAATCAACACACTGTTGCTGGTCACTGGCCTTTTTTTTTTTGTAATACTTGGGATTTTTGTTGAATACTCTGTCACCTGTGCTTAGATAAGAATTTGGGTCACTATTTTTTTCTCACTGCATCTTGACATATTGTATTATAGCACCTAGTTTACCCTGACATCCCTTTCATGTGCCATCTCCTTCTCAAGACTATCAACTTTTCTAAGCCTGAGCCCTAACCTTATTTTTCTCCATATTCCCAGATCCCATCACAGACTCCTGCTTGTTATGCTCCCATCCCCATCCCCCACTGTGGAAGCTCCTCCCACCTCACTTAGGCGTCAACACCTCACACTGGGCTGCCACAGTTGCTGCTCCTCTGCAAAGACACCCTTCTCATCAACCTTCTGCACTGCCTCTGCTCTGCCCTTTAGAAACACACTTCTCACCATGCCATGCTCTAATACCCACTGCCAGGCTGCACGATGCTTTCCTCACCCTGTTCGGGCTCTAACACATATGCCAGACTGCCATCACTGCCCCCAGCATTGCTCTTCACCCTGCTTGGGCTCTGACACCCCACCCTGGGCTGCTGTAACACATTTCCCTGTTCAGGTTTCCTTCTCACCCCACTCAGACCCCAACATCGGGCTGCCTCCACCTCCACCCTCATCTCCTCTTGTGCCAACACCTCCTCACTCCACCTGGTCCCTGCTATTCCATGTCAGATCATGGCACCCTCTCAACCAGCATAAAGGCACACATCACTTTGGCCTTGATTGCTTGGGCCCACCCTGAATTCCTATTTTTTAAACAGCCTCATTTGGATGATTCTTATGAACAAGCCCAGCAGTGAACTTACACTGGCATGTTGAGGTCCAGTTGGTAGTTCAGCCTCTTACCCATTGCCATGATTCTCTACATCATGCTTAAGATTTCCTGCGCCTGCCTTTTGCCCCAAAACGAAGGCCGCACAGCTCCATTCATGGGAAGGTCCTTTACACCTGAAGTTTTATTCCTTCTCATTTTCATCCCTATTCCTTAGTCTACTCACTTCAGACAGAGTCTAAATAATCACATTTTTCTCTAAATCTTCTCTTTTTTTCTTTCTTCTTCTTTTATTTTGTTTTTTTTTTGTTTGTTTGTTTGTTTAGATGGAGTTTCGCTCTTGTCGCCCAGGCTGGAGTGCAATGGCATGGTCTCGGCTCATTGCAACCTCCGCCTCCTGGGTTCAAGTGATTCTTCTGTCTCGGCTTCCCAAATAGCTGGGATTACAGGCATGTGCCACCACATCTGGCTAATTTTGTATTTTTAGTAGAGACAGTTTCTCCATGTTGGTCAGGCTGGTCTTGAACACCCAACCTCAGGTGATCCACCTGCCTTGGTCTCCCAAAGTGCCGGGATTACAGGCATAAGCCACCACGCCCAGCCTCTAAATGTCTTTTACATTCCTAAAATCTCTAGGCTCATAAACATTTTCTTCTATGTCACAGTTGTTATATTCCTTGATATTTTAAAGCTTTTTATTGGGAATATTCTAGGTTGCGTATGTTCTTCTCAAAATGTGATTACTGTTATAGTGACCTCACCTCCTTTAACTTGAAATACATACTTCTACTGATTCATCCTAGGATTCATCCTATTTTCCATTCCATATATTAAACAAAGAGCTCACATTGAGTTGGCTGTCCTCTAAAACTCTTAGGCCTTTCTCTCACAAATCTCTTTATTTTATGAAAGAGAAAATGGATCCTCATATAATTCAAAGTGATTTGGCCTCAATGCATAAGATGACAGGGGAAATATATAAAGTCACTGGCTTATTTTTATCTTATTCTAAAATTTTGTATTTACTTACCAAAATATCATGTTTGCATTTCTCAGGTATTTATTAAGGACATTCTTAAAACAATCAAGCTTCTCAAAGTTCCCTTACTTATGGAGGTTACTGTCACTTTCAACAGAGCTACATTAAAAAGGAGAATCTCCAAATTAACTTACTTTGGGCCCATGATTTAGCAATAAGCCATTTCATTTAAATGAATTCTTAGGCATACTCCCAACACATAAAACATATAAAAGGGATCTGCCCTTTTTGTAACTTGTAACACCATCTTAGCTTTATCCTTGTTTTCTGGAGTATTTCCCAGGTCCTCTACAGAATATAGAAGATTCACTGGATGGATTATCAAGGAGCTGCAAAATATATTGAACAGTCATTTTGCCACAAATAGCTGGCCGGAAAGTGCAGCTTCCATTACTAGCCTAATAGGTCCCCTGTCTGAGTGCTGGAAAATGTATTATAAACTCTAAACCTAGCTTCTGTCAGAATGAATTGGCCAGTCCTCAATAGCAAGGTGATGATTGGAATCACTTAGAGATGTCATAGAGACAGGCCATCGATCCAACCATTCATCCATCCCTCAAAATTATTATAAGGAGTCAAGATCCTTAAACTGGTTGTAGAACAAATATCTATATTTTCCTAAGGAATGTCATTAGCCAAGTCCTTTGGTTTATTCATCTTGAGTCTTATGGATGGTGGACACCATCATATCCCAGATGCTTTACTGTCATAGTGCCAGATCAGGCTTTTGTTGGGAGGGGCTGGGTGGTGGTCTTTCCCATTTGGGTAATAGCCAAGGTATTCCCTAGTTTCCTGAAACTGCAATCACATTTGCTCTTTTCTAATAAGGCATGTTCTCTAGCTCAAGGTAAGGCCTCCTCTGATTTTCATCACTTATTTTTTCAGTCTTAGAGATACAGTTTCCTTCACCATGATTTTAAAACTTTTGGCTGATATACATGTCAAGTTTCTATAACAAGGGGTTGACAAGTGAGGGGATACTAGCATTTATTAAATAACTGCTATGCATTAGTGTGTTATGTTCTTGCATTGCTATAAAGAAATAATTGGGACAGGGTAATTTATAAAGAAAAGAGGTTTAAGTGGCTCACAGTTTTGCAGGCTTTACAAAAAGCATCGTGCTGCCATCTGCTCAGCTTCTAGGGAGGCCTCAGGAAGCTTACAATCATGGTGGGAGGCTAAGGGGGAGCAGGCACATTGCATGGCAAAAGCAGAAGCAAGAGAAAGAGAATAAAGGGAGGTGCCACACACTTTTTTAAATGACCAAATCTTGTGAGAACTCATTATCATGAAGACAGTACCAAGCCATGAGAGATCCACCCTCATGATCCAAACACCTCCCACCAGGCCCCACCTCCAGCACTGGGGATTACATACAAAATGAGATTTGGGTGAGGACAAATATCTAAACTATATCAACTAGATGGTTTGCTAGTTGTTTTCCTACTTTGATTTATGCTTTTCTCGTGGTTGGTGCTTTCTCACTTCTCAGACCTAGCTTCAAAGTCACCCATGACTAAATGATCTAATTAGGTCTCTTTCATTCTATTTTCTAAATTTTAATCTAGTGTATTCCAATTTAATTTTATAATTAACAGCTTATCTCCTGTTTCCACTGGGATATAAGTTTCCTGAAGGCAGCAGTTATGACTGTTGGATAAGTTACTTATCTTGTGAATTTATTCCTCTATAAAAGATGATGTACCATTAGGAACTCCCTCATAGAGTTACATGAGGCAGAAAATCCAGCTAAAAACATCGTTTTAGTATGTCTAGCCTCTCCATAATATGGGTAGACTCTAAGTCTAGACTTGGAAAAAAATAGAGGCAGGTGTAATTTGTAGCTCCCTATTTAATCCACATTTTCAAATTCAGGTTAGTGATTAATAAAATTGACATTAATCTAATCATTATTTCTGATTTTTTCATCTATTTTCTTAATTGATCCTAAATTCAGACAAATAAAAAGATATACTAAAATATCAAGGCTGATCTCTGGCCTCTGATGTAGGCAAAGTAGTAACATAGATAGCAAATATCTGTCTTTTCACTGGGATCTCTGAGAAACAGGACATGTTTCCTAAACAAGGTGCTAAAACTTCAAGACTCACTTTTGGTGAGATTGGAATTAAACATAGGAGTTAAAAGGAACAGAATAGAAACAAGGATGACATCAAAAGTCTGACTTTTAACTGAGTAATTGAAGTTTAGTTCAAATTAAGTTGTTTTTGTTTGGGTGTGGTAGGGGGCAATTGATGACTTCTGTAAGGAGACCTTCCTGATTCCCAGAGAGAGCACAACAGCAATAGCTCTTGCCCTACTGGCTGGGGTGTAAAACCAAGTTGGGAGTGTGGGTTCCAGCAGCAGGGACATCTAAGGAGCTCTGCTGGGTTGTCACTAATGCTGTGGTCTTTTTATCTAGGATAGTGGAAGAAAAAGCAAGATGACCAGGCATTCTTGGGACAGGACAGTGCCAGCCAGCTTCTGGCCTCCAGACAGCTTGACTTTGGCCCCAGCTCTCCAGCAATTCTTCATAATCCTCCTACCCCCAACAGGCATTGAGAAAGGAGATGGTGTGGGCAAGTTTCATAAAGAACTAACATTCGAGAAGGGCACAAGGCAGCAAGAAAACTTGTCTGGTCCAGGAAGACAAGAGGCATAAGGGAGGTTCAGTGGCCATTGAGGAGGCATTTATGTTTGCAGCAGACATTTTGAATAAGGAAGAACTGGGTGATCAGTCTGACAATATATTTAGAAGCTTTCTATTTTTTTGTGTTCAGAACAGCACATTATTATTTATTACGTTCCAAATAGTCAAGTTGCATAATCTTCCTAGTTCTTGCCACTCTGTTTTGTCCAGGTTTCAACAAATTATGTCTATTACTGAAAGTCTTGCATAAAGAAAATGTGTTTTCAAGGAGTATATTCAAATAAATATTTTAAAAATGCAGAAAATACCTTTGAGTTACCACTCAAGAAGGTAGTGCAGGTTCACTCTTAGCTAATATTTGTGAAGAACTTATGCATGATACATGTTGTAGAATTGACAGTAGTAATAGAGCAGAGTTTTATTTGATTTAACTTGCTCATTGCAGAGTCATGTATAGTCTTGTTGAGGTGCTATATAGCATTTTAAGTAAAATGGTGCTGCAGAGGAGACAGGATAGACTTTCCAATGTCTCCAAAAGGCAGCCTCAGTCTGCGCCAGAAGAGTTCTGGGCATGAGAGGAAGACTGAACAGAGCCATGTGCAAGATGAGCCCATTTTAAGTGAAATGGCTGTGTGGAGAGTCCCTTCAGCTCCTTTGCAAATGGACAAGTCATAAACCTGCCTAATGACTTGGAAACTCAAAATTGCCCTCTTCATTTTAGAGAATTTTTAATGTTGTCCTCTCCAATGGGCACCATTAAGAAAGACACCCTTCCCTCCTCCACATGGGTTGCCTGTTAGGCAAGTATATTTTCAGTAAGACCAGAGGGGAAAAGAACTCTCAGTGGGGGAAAGATTTGTATAGAGAGAGGAGCACTTACTGATTTCTCCAACCCACCCAATCCATTGAGCTGGAGAGACTGCAGGGTGTGCAAACCACAGAGAAAGTAGAATTTATCTCAGCTGTGATTGCATCTTCCAACCATTTTAATCTCTCTTTCTTTTGACACTGTATAATAATACTTTCTTCAAGGAATGTTCTTTAATCTTATAATTTGAAAACAAATTCTATTTCAGCTGTCCTTCTGGTAAGCGACCTTTAATGGTTTTGCTATAGGTAAAACTGTCATTATGTTCTGCCTCCCTACTCAGCTTTCTGGGTATCAAATTGCTCAGATGCTGCGGTTTTTGTCAGTGATAATATTGCCCTTTCAAAATTTCTCTGTAAGCAGGCTGAAAGGATTCATTCAGAGCAGTGGTTTCATTAATTTATTTAAATGCATTTCTCAAACAAAGCAGGTTAGTTGTTTCAAAATGTCAAGGTCTGGGAGCAGATTTGAAAATATTCTACAGGATACAATTGTCCAGGCTTTCTGGGGGAAAGACAGTAGAGACTTGTCAAAGAAGCAAACTGACATGTGGCCACATGCTGTTCCCAAAGGCCCCAGCAGTCTCAGTCTTGTCCAAGGAGATCAGCAGCATTCACGCTCGGCTCTGTGGCAGGATCGGGCTCCTGCTTACAAAAAGGGCTGTGTTGTAGCAAAATGGTTTTGCTGTGGATGAAAGTCAGCACTAATCTTTCTAATACAAATTGCCTCTCCCTTAAGGGAGTTGCTCGCAGCAGATTGTTTTAGCTTTGCAAAGTGACTAGGCCCATTGGATGGGAACCCAGATGGAGTGAATTCTACTTGCTCAACTGGATGAATTGGGGTCTAGGGAGCTTCAAGTTGGAGGAAACAGAGGCACCAGACCAGGCAGAGGAAGATGAAATAGCATGTGTTGAAAACCTGTGTGAAATGCAAACAGGCAATTCTAAAGTATTGGCTGGAATATGTCACTTAAGAAAGGAGTAAAATATATCTTCTTCAAACATAGCTCTTATCACTCTGGATTTTCAATCACCCAGATGTTTTAGCTTTTCTCATTCCCCTACTAAAAAAGCAATGACTCCCTATTGTCTACTGAATAATATATAATCTTCTTAGCATGACATTCAAGACCCTCCACACTCTGGCATCAGCTTGTCTTTGAAATTGTAATTCCCATTATAACCCCCTCACACACATCATACATACTCAAGTGAAATTAGATATCCCTCTGTTTCCTAATGATGCCAGGCTTTTTTTTACCCACCCTCGTGCTTTTGTGACAGCTGGATACCCTCTCCCCTCTTCACCCTCCTGTCAACCCCCATTGCTTCTTCATAGCCTGGCACAAATGCCTGGAAACTCACCCCATATTGCAAGGAAGGTCTTTACCTTCTGATTTTTCATGACACTTGGTAAGTCTAAGGCCCATACCATAACGCAATGGACTGATTATATGATGATCTAGATATACACTGCATATTCCCTCCAGAGAATGAATGCCCACAGGCAAGACCAGTCCTTACCCACCCACCATCTCTTTACTGTAGAGCTTCACAGCCCTGCAGCACATCTTAGTCATCTGGGGGCTTCATGGAAATACCATACTGGGCTGCAAATTGTCTGAGGTTGGGGTCTAGGCATTTTTGTTTCTTTTTATTTTGGAGTGTTTCATTTTTTTTTTTTTTTTTACGATCTGAACAATTTTTAAGTTTACAGTTCAGTAATGTTAAGCATGTTCACATGGTTGTACCTCCGGAACATTTTCATCTTGCAAAACTGAAACTCTATACCCATTAAACAATGACCCCATTCCCCCCAGCCCCTGCCCCAGTCACCACCATTCTACTGTCTGTCTCCATGAATTTGACTACTTTAGATACCTCATATAAGTGGATTCATACAGTATTTGTCTATTTATGGCTGTCTTATTTCACTCAACATAATATTCTCAAGGTTAATCCATGTTGTATACCATGCAACAGGATTTCTTTCCTTTAGTAAGCTAAATAATATTCCATTATAGTTATATGTTATACTGTCTTTGTTCATTCATCTGTGAGTGGACATTTGGGATGGTTCCACCCCTTGTCTACTGTGAATAATGCTGCTATAAACATGAATGTGCAAATGTCTTTTCAAGATCCCACTTTCTACTATTTTGGCTGTATTCCCAGAACTGGGATTACTAGATCATACGGTAATTCTATGTTTAATTTTTGGAGCAGTCATCATACTGTTTTCCACAGAAGCTGCACCATTTTATATTTCTACCAACAGTGTATAAGGGTTCTAACTTCTCCACATCCTTGCCAACACTTCTTATTTTCTGTTTTAGTGCTAGTAGCCATCCTAATGGGTGTGAGAGGTGTCTCATTGTGGTTTTCATTTGTATCTCTGTAATGATTGGTGATGTTGAGCATCTTTTCATGCTTATTGGCCATTTGTATATTATCTTTGGATAAATGTCTATTCAAGGTCTTTGCCCATATTTTAGTTGTGTTATTTTTTATTGTTGAATTGTAAGATTTCTTTATGTATTCTACATATTAACCCTTTATCAGATTTGAAAATATGTTCTCCCAATCTGTAGTTTGCATTTTCACTCCATTGATTGTGTTCTTTGATGCACAGAAGTTTTTAAGTTTGATGCAGTCCCATTTGCCTATTTTTACTTTTGTTGCTTGTGTTTTTGATGTCATATCCAAAAATTCATTGTCATACTCATTGTCATGAAGCTTTTCCCCTATGCCCCTATGTTTTTTTCTAGGAGATTTATAGTTTTTGGTCTCACGTTTAAGTCTTCAATCCAGTTTGAGTTGATTTTTGTATATGCGATAAGAATGTCATTCTTTTGCATGTGGATATCTAGTTTTCCCAACACCAGTTGTTGAAAAAGCTCTTTTCCCTTTGCAAGATCTTGGCCCTTTTGGCAAAGATTATTTGATCACATAAACCAGGATTTATTTATGGACTGTATTCTATTCCACTGGTCTGTGTCTATCTTTATTCCAGTACCATTCTGATTTTTTTGATTACCATAGCTTGTAATAAGTTTTAAAATTAAGGAGTGTGACACCTCTAGCTTTGTTCTTTTTAAATATTTTGTTGTCTATTCAGGGTCGTTTGAATCCATATTTATTTTAAAATGAATTTATCTAATTCTGAAAAAAATGCCACTAGGATTTTGATGGGGATTATGTTGAATCTACAGACTGCTTTGAGTGGGTAAGGTATTTATTAGAAGCTCCCCAGGAGATTCCAATGCATAATCTCCACCGAAAGCCAGTGATATGGTTTGGCTGTGTCCCCACCAAAATCTCAACTTAAATTGCATCTCCCAGAATTCCCATGTGTTGTGGGAGGGACCTAGGTGGCAGTAATTGAATCATGGGGGCCAGTCTTTCCCATGCTATTCTCATGATAGTGAATAAGTCTCACAAGATCTAATGGGTTTATCAGAGGTTTCTGCTTTTGCTTCTTCCTCATTTTTCTCTTGCCACCACCATATAGGAAGTGCTTTTCACCTCCCACCATGATTCTGAGGCCTCTCCAGCCATGTGGAACTGTAAGTCCAGTTAAACCTCAGCTCATTCCCAGTTTCGGGTATGTCTTTATCAACAGCATGAAAATGAACTAATACAGTAAATTGGTACCAGTAGGATGGGACATTGTTGAAAAGATACCTGAAAATGTGGAATTGACTTTGGAACTGGGTAACAGGCAGAGTTTAGAACAGTTTGGCGGGCTTGAAAGAAGACAAGAAAATGTGGGAAAGTGTGGAGCCTCCTAGAGACTTGGGGGGCTCAGAAGATAGGAAAATGTGGAAAAGTTTGGAACTCCCTAGTCACTTGTTGAATGGCTTTGACAAAAATGCTGACAGTGATATTAACAATAAGGTCCACACTGAGGTGGTCTCAGATGGAGATGAGAAACTTGTTGGGAACTGGAGCAAAGGTGACCCTTGTTATGTTTTAGCAAAGAGATTGGTGACATTTTGTCTCTGCCCTAAAGATTTGTGGAACTTTGAATTTGAGAGAGCTGATTTAGAGTATCTGGAGGAAGAAATTTCTAAGCAGCAAAGCATTCAAAAGGTGACTTGAGTGCTGTTAAAAACTTTCCATTTTAAAAGGGAAACAGAGCATAAAAGTTCAGAAAATTTTCAGCCTGATGATGCAGTAGAAAAGGAAAACCCATTTTTTTCAGGAGAAATTCAAGCCAGCTGCAGAAATTTTCATAAGTAGCAAGGAGCCTAATGTTAATCCCCAAGACCATGCGGAAAATGTCTCCAGGCCACATCAGAGACCTTCACGGCAGCCCCTCTCATTACAGGCCTGGAGGTCTGTGGTTTTGTGGGCTGGGCCCAGGGTCCCCGTGCTGTATGCTGCTTAGGGACTTGGTGACCTGTGTCCCAGCTGCTCCAATTTTGGTCCCCGTGCTGTATGCCACTTAGGGACTTGGTGACCTGTGTCCCAGCTGCTCCAACTGTGGCTGAAAGGGGCCAACGTAGAGCTCAGGCTGTAGCTTTAGAGGGTGGAAGCCCCAAGCCTTGGCAGCTTCCACATGGTGTTGAGCCTGCCCGTACACAGAATTGAAGAATTGAGGTTCGGAAACCTCCATCTAGATTTCAGAAGAGGTATGAAAATGCCTGGATGCACAGGCAAAAGTTTGTTGCAGAGGCAGGGCCCCCATAGAGAACTTCTGCTAGAGCAGTGCAGAAGGGAAATGTGGGGTCAGAGCCCCCACACAGAGTCCCTACTGCGGCATTGCCTAGTGGAGCTGTGAGAAGAGGGTTACCATCCTCCAGGCCCAGATTGGTAGATCTACCAACAGCTTGCACCATTTGCCTGGAAAAGCCACAGACACTCAACATCAGCCCATGAAAGCAGCTGGGAGGGAGGCTATACCCTGCAAAGCCACATTGGTGGAGCTGCCCAAGACCATGGGAACCCACCTCTCGCATCAGTGTGACCTGGATGTGAGACCTGGAGTCAAAGGAGATAATCTTGGAACTTTAAAACTTGACTTCACTGCTGGATTTTGGACTTGCATGGGCCCTGTAACCCCTTCGTTATGGCCAATTTCTCCCATTTGGAGCAGCTGTATTTACCCAATACTGTACCCCCGTTGTATCTAGGAAGTAACTAGCTTGCTTTTGATTTTACAGGCTCATAGATGGAAGGGACTTGCCTTGTCTCAGATGAGACTTTGGACTGTGGACTTTTAGGTTAATGCAGAAATGAGTTAAGACATCGGTGGACTGTTGGGAAGGCATGATTGGTTTTGAAATGTTAGGACATAAGATTTGGAGGGGCCAGGGATGGAATGATATGGTTTGGCTGTGTCCCCACCCAAATCTCAACTTGATTTGTATCTCCCAGAATTCCCACATGTTGTAGGAGGGACCCAGGGAGAAGTAACTGAATCATGGGGGCCAGTCTTTCCCATGCTATTCTCGTGATAATGAATAAGTCTCATGAGATCTGATGGGTTTATCAGGGGTTTCCGCTTTTGCTTCTTCCTCATTTTTCTCTTGCTGCCACCATATAAGAAGTGCCTTTTGCCTCCCACCATGATTCTGAGGCCTCCCCAGCTATGTGGAACTGTAAGTCCAATTAAACCTCTTTTTGTTCCCAGTTTCAGGTATGTCTTAGCAGCATGAAAATGAACTAATACAGTCACCACTGTCTCTCTACAGTGG
Organism: Symphalangus syndactylus; assembly: GCF_028878055.3. Lineage (NCBI taxonomy): Eukaryota > Metazoa > Chordata > Mammalia > Primates > Hylobatidae > Symphalangus > Symphalangus syndactylus. The sequence goes on from NC_072440.2 coordinate 90,908,899, forward strand.
CTGACACAGTGCCTTGAGAATAGTCATGAAATGAGAACTTGTTTTAACTTATTAATCAGTTACTATCATGCCTTTTATAACTACTTTGGTTCATGAAGCAATATGACATTGTAAAATTTGATTTAAAAGGTAAACAACAAACAAACAAACATAAAAGGCCAGCAAATGAGCCCATGATCAAAAACAGCCAGGCACTATAAAATGATGAACCCTGAAAGCGGACCACATCTGTAACTAAGCCTCCTTCCCAAAAGAACATCCCTCACTGCAAGAAGAAAGCATGTGGCTCCAGTGAAATGAGCAAAGGAGAAGACATACATGAGATCAGAACCCAGCCTGATCATGGCCAGCTGATTCTGAACTCTCCCAGAGATTCTTGTGAGCCAGATACCAGTGGAAGTGGAAGTGTCTTGTTAACCAGATATGAGTAGGATATTCCACCCAATATCCCATGAGTGGAATTTTCCAGAAGATCTCTAGCCTCCTATTCTACTCCCCAGGAAAGAATATGCAGCCATCCACAATTCTGGTTTAAAAATCAATATTTTCTTTTTCTCTCTTAACAGACTGCCCTTCCTTCTAGCTCGCTATGCTTTCCTGCAGCTTGCAGTGATGCACATGCTCTCTGCAGGCCTCCTTCCTTCTGGGAAGCCAGTACCCATAGAACCAAAGGCAGGGAAGTGGGTGGTAGAGACAGTGTTGCCTATTACTTCCTAGAGGAAGAAAAGAATGTGCAAATATTGCTATGAAAGACACTCAAAACCTCTTACAAATTGTGAAACATTCTTTCACTTTAAATGTTTACTTCTTTTATTTTTACTTACAAATTATGCATTTTTCACAAACATAAAAACTAAAAGCCTACTGCTAATATACTCAAATGCCCTGCCTTTCCATCCGTATTAACTGGGCAGGGTCCTGGAGGCTCAGGAATTCACATCCTTCTGCCAATACAGCTCCCTCCAAGCTGCCTTGATGGAGCAGAGCTTACCATTCACAGCTGCAAGTGAGTGAGATCTCCAAGCAGAACCAGAACAATGACGCTTAGCAATTTGATTGTCTTAAAAGAAATCCTCTTGAAATACAGATCAGGCTCTCTTCTGAAAAGGGTATTAAGCCTTGGCTTGGAGATAAGAAAGAGACAAAGAAGGTGGCTTTCTTTAGAAGTGCCACAGCTGGGTCTTCAGCCATGGGGAGTTTTTCTTCTGAAGATAGTGTTCAGGGAATTTCAGGAGCCTAGAAGAGATCAGGTTCCCTGGACAGGAGCCGATCAGTCACCCCAACCCACAGAGTTGCAGCTTCTTTATTTTAGAATGATAGCTCTAACAGTCTAGTGTGTCCTGGTTGCTGTTGTTGTCGCCCTGGTCCTCATGACCTGGGCAGAAACAGGATGGAGTATAAATGGGTGTGTGTGGCATAAATGCTCATAGAAGGAAAGTAGAAAGAGGGTAGGAAGGAGAGGAAGAGGAAAGGAAAGTGAAGTGGGAAAGGGAAAGAAAGAAGAAGAGGCAAGGATGAGAAAGAGAGGTATCACTCGGGCATTGCCTCTGGCACATACAGACTCATCTTTGGAGGGTTTGAGTTTGCTGTGGGGCTAGAGAATTCAACTACAAGCATGGCTGGAAAGAGAGAGTGTTTTCTTCTGTGTGAAATATTGATAATTTTCACAAATTTCACTTCAGGCTAAATAATCAAGACCAGTGGATGAAATGCTGAAAAACATCTCTGTCCTCTCATGCACATGAGGGAATCTGCTCTCCTTACCTACCTCTCTATCTGCTCATCCTCTCAAATGCAGTTCAGAATACATCTTCTTATTACAGCCCTCAATTACCACCCAGCATTAGGCAGTGATACCACCCGCCTCCTTCTCTGAACTTCTAGAGTATTATCAACTGTAAAATTCAGTTAGCAATGAATGAGTCATGTACTACATGGAGCTATTTCATTGTTCTTGCAAAGCGCTATTAAATAAAGGATGGACATATGTTCAGGCTTAGCCCAGACAGTATGTGTTTACACAGGTTAGTCCAGATTAATAATTATCACCTCCTTTTACTCTCACAAGTGTCTCAGTTAGGGAAGATAAAAAACATGGTCAGCCTATTTACATGTTAAATTCTATATCATTCCAGACTCCCTAATGAGAGTCTAAAAGCTCTTTGGGGCTGTCTGTCATTCTCCACACCAGTCTGGTTCCTTATATTCTGCGCCCAATAGTGTCTTTATTGTGAGCATGAGTCACCCTTTTTGTTTTAGAAGATGGAAAATGAACGAGTCCTAAAAACTTGTGAACATGTTGAATAAAAAGAGAGGAATTTTCATTTTAACCTAGGCCCTTGCTGTTTTCATTGTTTAAGATTTAAAACACATCACATTCCAGAACTGAAGACGAGGGCAATTCCCAGACTTACATCTGATGTTTAAAGATAATGGTGAAGGAGAAAGTGCCAGTTCAAAGGCAGACAGATTGTTCTGCCTGTCCTGATGCCTGCAGACTGCTCACCCTCTAGGAAGCTCATGCAGCCTAGGCTTCCCGGTCACCTTGGGTTACTTGAAAATTTATTTATTCAATTTCATTCTTGGAGTAATATAAGTGTACTGGCAAATAAAATGAGAATTTAAATGATAAACATTCTGAAAACAACAATCTAGAAAATGAAATCTCTTCTCTCTTATTGAAACATTATGTTCTCCAGGTGAAAGTGAAAATCACCTCTTTTGTTCTCCGTCTTCATTTTCTTCCAGTGGGAGAAATAGGGAGATGGTCCTATTATCCCCTATCTATTCATCTACCCATGGATCCATATTTATTAAACACCTATCATGTACAAAACATGGGGCTCTGTGTCTGACAAGTGATAAATAGACACAGTCCCTTCCTTCAAGTAGCTCATAGTCTAATATGCAAAAGAGATACCAAATACTAGGGCAAACAGTTATGTAATTAATGTCTGGGTATTAAGGATTATTTCAGCAAGAGCTTAGCAGAAATTCTTACCTACACTGAAGAGTCAGAAAGGACCTCACTAAACAGGAGATATTTAGGCTGAGACCCAAAAGGCAAATAGGAATTTGGGTAGGAGAAGAAAAGAGGAAGAAATTTCCAGGCATAAGTAGCAACTGGCACAAAAGCCCTGAGGTGAGAGTGACTTGGTGACTTTGAAAAGAAAAAATGTGCCAGGCTTGCTGAACAGGGTGGGTGAGGTACAGAAAAAGGGAAGACTCCACTAGGCTTGGCCCCTTACTCCAAGGTTTGGTTTCCTTCTTTTGCCTTTGATCGATTACCCCAAACCAGTTACCAAGGTCAGCAACTAACCAGGTAGCTGAGTGAACATCAAAATCACTGCCAGGTCTTAGGGACTTTCAGTTTGGCTTACATCATTTTGGGAAACAATGATAAGAATTATGCTTAGTAGAACCCTGTGCCCTGACAGTAACATTTTTGAAAGACAGGCCTACCGAATCACCATCACTTCTGAACAAATTGCTCCACTTTTCAGCACTCCTCATTTCTCCAGGTCATGTTCTACTATTCTCTAGGAATAACCAACACATCAGTTATGAATTTTTGTGAATGCCAGCCTGGATGTGGCTGTGGCTTACTATGCTAAAGGCTACCAAAATAAAAATGGAAAGGCACAGTTTCTGTCTTTAAGAAGCTTCAAATGAGCAAGGGAAATATTGAAAATAAAGCTCTGGCATGGTAGATAGAACCTAGACTTTGGAGTCAGAGGCTTGGGTTGAAATGCTGCCTCTATCACTTGTGAATTTTGTGACCTTACACAATTTTGTTAACCCCCCTGAGCCTCATTTATTAATTTGAAAAATGAAGATAATATCCACCTGCCTCCTAGAACTGTTGGGAAGATTGAACGAAGTAATATTTTCGATACTATGTGTGAATGCGTGTACAGAGAGTAATATTTTCAGATACTTTGGGAGGCCGAGGCGGGCAGATCACCTGAAGTCAAGAGTTTGAGACCAGCCTTGCCAACATGATAGAACCCCATCTCTACTAAAAATACAAAAATTTAGCTGGGCATGGTCGTGGGCGCCTGTAATCCCAGCTATTCGGGAGGCTGAGGTGGAAGAATCACTTGAACCCGGGAGGTGAAGTTTGCAGTGAGCGAAAATCATGCCACTACACTCCAGCCTGGGCAACAAGAGTGAAACTCCATCTCAAAAAATAATAATAATAAATAAAAATAAAAATATTTTCAGATTGTGTGTGTGTGTGTGTGTGTGTGTGTGTATGAATGTGTTTACTCACTTCCAAGCAAGAAGAGAGATGGAGAAAAAAATATCAACAGAAATTCTTCCCTACTCTTCAATATATAGACTGATGGGAACACAGACACATAGACAGACATTGTAATCACCACGTAAAATGTAGGTTCAACAATGCACAAAGAGATGATGAGTAAAGTAAAGGAGAGGCGATGATGTAGAGGAAGGGACAGATTCAGGAGCCATCTCAGGAACATTCAATTATATAGATGTGAAAAAATTGAGATAAAATATTAACAAGGTTTTGTTTCATACAGACAATTTGAAATCATGTGAATCCGTGAATGCAAAATGCATTGATATGGTTCTTTTCTAAACTATTAGATCAAATGATTTGAAGCTTTGTTCATACTCTAACCAGATGCCAGTGACATGTTAGCTGGGAAACAAACACGGCTACCTTCAGAGGTTTAGTCTTAACTTCTACAAGTTTTCAGCTATGTATGGTCTTTATGAACCATGTCCTTTCAGGAAGTACAAGTTATCTTGCATTTGGGGTGTAGGTGGGGAGAACTAATAAGACTTAGTCAATGAATGAGGGGCAAAGAAATGCTATAAGACAGAAGGAAGAGAAAAGGTTGACTTCTAGTTCCGTAGCTTCTGTGACTTGTTACCCGGCAAAACCATTTAATAAGATATATTCAACCCGAAAAAAACAAGTTCCTCACTGAAAAATGTGCAAAGATGTGTTGGACAATTGTGTGATAGGAATATTATAAATGAAATTCATAAGTCTCATCAGCTGTTGAACAAGAGGAAAACTAAGGCTCCCTCCAGGCAAGAGATTTCAAGATGAGGAGGTCTTCCCTGAACTTCTACTCAATTTCCATAATCCTCATTGTGAATACCTTTCCTTTGGAATTGCCTGCATTGGTTAGCTTTTAGGACTCTCAGTGCTGCCTCCTTGTGGATTGTGAGCTCCCAGGGCTGCTGTTGTTAGTAATACTAACAGCAGCAGGAACAATAATGCTAATATTCATGTGGTACTTACTAGGTACCAAACACTCATGTATCAACCCATTTAATCCTCTCCTAGACCTTAGTAAGAAAATAGTCTTATCCATATCTTACAGATAAAGACATTGAAAGGCAAAAGGATCAACTAACTTTCCCAAAATCACATATGAGAGCCAGGATTGAAACTCAGGGAGTTTCCAGCTGTCTCTGGAGTCCATGCTCCTACCCGCTTACTTATCCCACCACCCCAGAGGAGAGATGGATCTTGGCTTCCCAGCTGTGCAGGTATAGCATATGGTAAGAGTGGGGGTTCTTTGGAACCCAGGACCCTGGAACGTCTTTTTCCGGGATCATGTTCTTCCCTGTGACAAATGACCCTGATAACATCTCAGGACTGTGGCTCCAGCAATACTTGGAAGGGGCAGGCAAGCCCCTTAGAACCTCTGCTCTACTGAACTTTTCCTTTTGTGCTCCTGGTCTGTTAATCTCCTGGGACCCAGGGTTAGAAACTGCCAATTTCTGCAGCTATAACACCGTTCCAGATTTTCTTTTATTCATATGACTAGGCTAGTTCTGACTACCTCTGGACTAAGATCATGTTACCTTTGTTTTTGTTTTTGTTTTTTGTTTGTTTGTTTTTTCATTCAGAGGGAACTAACTCAGAGAAAGAACAATAAAATACAAAGTAATTTTTAAACTCATGTAACCACTCTGTAATGCCATCATAATGATGATGACCAACTATTTAGAAAGACCAGGTGGGTATAATGTCTATTAGCAGTTAATACCAGCTAGACATCTGTGCTAGGCACTCTCCCTGGTGTAATATGTGTGGAAGAAGGTATTACTTAGAAAATCCAACTCTCCATAGCTTAAGTAAAAGTAGAGATGAATTATTAAAATGCTGCTGGATAATCTTAAAAAGCATAGAAACCAGAATACGACTAGATCTCAGGAATAAATGGAACAAGATATAACTTAGAATTCATTGCCCGGCTCATATTCCCACTCCTCTCGGCACATCCACTACACATCTCTTCCTCACTTCCATCCTTTCTTTCTTTCTTCTCTTTCTTCTTTCCTCCCTCCCTTTCTCTCCCCTTTCTCCCTCCTTCCCTTCTTTTCCCCCTTTTTCGTTTTCTTCCCTCCCTCCCTCCTTCCTCCCACCCTCCTTCTTCCCTTCCCTTTCCTTCCCCTTCCCCTTCTCCTTCCTTCCTTCCTTTCTTCCTTCCTTCTTTCCTTCCTTCCTTCCTTCCTTTTTCTCTCTCTCCAGGCCAGACTCTTGTGCTTCTCAGGTCCACATGGCAGGAAGAACGGCTACTCTAACATCTCCTGGACTACAGTTTTGACCGATATATGTCAAAGAAAGAACATGACCCAACTCCCTGGCTCCCAAGTCTGAACCTTGAGCCAATAAGCTATGGCTAAGGAATAGAATCACTCTATCAGCACAGTGACTCTCATATGGCCACATTAAGGATGAGGAGAGACAATTACTAGAGAAGAGGGGCTGAAGAGACAGCCCTTTGAGTGTCTTTTACAAGTAGCCACCATACCAATTAATGTACCTCGAAGTTGTCCTCTGTGAGGTGAAGTGTGCCAGGAAGCTTTGCCTAATGTACATGAAAACCACAGGCATATGCTTTGATTCACATGTGCACAGCATGCATACATTTGGTATTCTGTAATAATAAATAATTATTGCATATTTAAGGTCTGACAAGAGCACTCAGAAATCACAATATTCCTCTAAGGTAGTAGTGCAATTGTCTCTACTTGAGAGAGAGGAAACGGAGACTGAGCTTTAGAGAAATGAAGTGACTTGCTCAAGTTTATACAGCTGGTACGTTCAGGACTTGAATCAGGCTCTATCTGACCTTAGACTCAGCACTCTTTGCCACCAAGACATTCTCTTTTTAATTGAGAAAACATAGATTAAGCACTAAGCCAAATGCCAAAATTATATATATATATATATATATATATATATATATATATATATAAACAGAACTACCAGCTGTGTAGATACAAAATTTTGACTTTGATTCTTCTCACCCGATCAAAATGAAAAGCTGACACTGCCCACCTTATTAACCTCAAATGACCTCAGAAGGCATCCAGAAAAGAAATCCAGCTACTCAGCAGTCTTAAGAAGAATCCAACACCATGAACCTTTTTTTGCCTTGGCTTTCCAAGGAGGTCTTCTAAGTCCTTAAGAATCAGAGGTAATTCTATGACATGAACTGTCACTTACAGAGAAAGGTCAAATAGCAGCCTAACCCCTATTTGATACCATTCACGGCTCAGGAGGCATTTGCTGTGGTTGGAATTCTAAGCGCATGGCATGACTGAACTCAGGTTTTGCTCTTTATGTTTTATAGGTGAGAAAAATGAACTCATGAATATTTAATTTGGCCTAAGACCAGAATCACAGACACGTTTCAGATAAATAATAGTGCAAGTGGAACTGGAAAATCCAGTGTGGGGTATCAACAGTCAACAGTGGGCGCTGAGAGATTTGAGAGATAAGACCCATCCCACTGGCCTGGCTCCTCTTTGTGCCACAGAACCCTGTCCTGTCCTCTATGGAGGTGGTTATCAGACTGCCTTAAGCATGCCTGTTTCTGTCTCCCTCACCAGCCTGTGTCTTTGTCATCATAGTATTTCCGGCATCTAGCAGTGTCCAGCACATAGACACTAGACATGAAAGGCAAGGAGGGAAAGAGAGGAAAGGAGAGGGAGGGAGGAAAGAAGATAGGGAGGGAGAGAGGGAGGGAAGGAGGGGGAGGAAGGGAAGAAGGAAATGGAGGGAAGGAAGAAAGAAGATAGGGAGGGGGGAGGTAAGGAGGCGGAAGAAGGGAAGAAGGAAATGAAGTGAGGGAGGAAGAGAGGGAGGGAAGGAGAGAAGAAAGGAGATAAGAAGGGAGGGGAAGAAGGGGAGGAGGTAATGGAGGGAAGGAGGGAATAGTGGGAGGGAGGAAGAGAGGGAGGAAGAGAAGAGGTATTGGGACATCCATACAGGCTTTTTTTTTTTTTTTTTTTTGAGATGGAGTCTGGCTCTGTTGCCCACAGGCTTCTTGCAGGAGAAAGTACTCAGTCCATCTGTTTTAACATCAAGGCAAGTTTTTGAGCAAGGCATCTATAAACCTTGGTGAAGATCTAGTTGACACATGCAGACCACTAGCTCTGGCAAAGAGACAATACCCCCTGAGTGGCCACTGGACTCCTTGATCTTGGCAGAGAAGAGTAGAGCCTGTCCCTAAAGGCACACAGGCAGTGGCTGGTGCTTCCCCTCTGTAGAAGGAAGAGATATGAAAGTGGAATCACTCCCCGGCCAACATTGTTTGTGTGGAAACAACTGGCCGAGGAAAATCTTCTCAGCCTTCAAGGAGCTCCTCCTAGTTATGCCAATTAAATTTCCATTTCTCATGTACCTTCAGCTACTGTCTTCAGAGAAACCTGAGCCCACAAAGCAGGCCCTCTGACCCTATCCAGAGAAAGAGTGTTAATTGTATATCTTCTAGCTGTGGGGCTTCAGTCATGTAAATTGAAAAAGTAAACCTAATTTGAGGGATATGTAAATGACAAACTGAAAGAATTAATATTTAGCTCTGTGAAAAACACAGCTTTCCTCCTCATTATGAAGGCTGATTTTTCTGTAACCAGAGGAAAAACGAATTGTTGGAAGCTCCTCAAAATGTGCAGCTGAGGATGCCTTTATATTAATGAGGAAAGTGATGTTGATTAATAGGTAGCCCAAAATCCAGAAAGAAGATTTCCTCCCTTCCTGCCAGCCTGGAAACAAGTAGCCTAGCGAGGTCTCCAGGCAGAACGAGAGCACAGTCCCCTGGGTCTGCTGCTGGCTGGGGCACTTGGAATCTGATGATTCTCCTTTCAATTATACTGACAAACATGGCTAGGCTTGAACAAATTGGCCCCCATGAATTAGACTGCATTATTATAGAACTCCAGATCTTCCGAGCCTCCCTGACCATAATTAATCAGGACCCCCCTATTGTAGCCCACGGCTAGTCTAGGAAAATATTTTCTGAAAGTTTAGCTAAATAACAGTATTGATTTTTATCCTTAATACTTTCTTCTACTCAACAAATCCCTTACACGGACTTAGTGAATTTCATGTTTCCATGGCTCTGTAGCCAGCATTGTGTAATACATCCTTTAACACAATCAAGCAAGGGACTAAAATTCCCATTTTACAGAACAGGAATGTAAATCATAGGGAGGCAGAAGTACCTTGATGAATAAGAACTTGAGTCTTCTGCCTCCTAGACTAGCAGTACTTCTCTCTAACAATGGCTTTGAAGATCGCCTCTGTCTAGGGGAAGAACTTCTGTCTGATTTTGCCACCCTCTGAGTCACACAAGCCAGGGGCAACTAGGAGTGAAAGCAAAGTATTCATTTGCCTTTTTTCTCCCAAATAAGAAGGAAAGCAGCCTCCTCTTTCTGGTTCATGGTCTGCACACTGGCCATTCTTTGTTCCTCCCTATAAAAAGAGATAGTTTACTGTCAAAGATCAGAGGCCAGACTTCATATGCTACCCAGCTTTGGGCACTGCAACCTGTCCTCAATTTCAGGTAGCCTTTAAAAGATTGGTGACCTCTGAAGCTCATAAGACATATGTCCCTGCAGTGGATGAATGCCCTAAGCAAGCAAGAAAAGCCTTGGTAGGGTGTGGAAACATTCTTTGGCCAAGAGTCCAGCCTGTAGATATGCAGCTATAGTGAGACCTGAAGCTTATGTACAATTTTGACAGCCCATTTTAGAAACGAATGCAAAGTTACAAAATCAGAATTTTGTATAAAAGTGAATATTTACTTATAAAGAAAAGACAAAGTATATCATAGCACGCAAATTTTAGAAAACTGACAAATACCACAAACATCATAAAATGAAGATAAAGAACACAATATTTGTATTAATTAACTGCCTAACATACTTTTTTTGGTATGTTTCCTACATTTTCAGCTGTACATGCCAACAATTTTATGACATCATTTCCAAGGCAGAGAAGGAACCATAACTTAGTCTTTTTCTCTTCAGGTTTCTCCTCCACTGCCTGTCGGCATCCAGTGCCGGGCTGTGTAAGACACAGTCACATGGCAGCATGGCTTCTGGCCTCACATCCTCCTGCCAGCACCAGGCAGGTCATCTCAGCAGGTGGCAAGAGCATCCTGGAAGCCATTCATGCAACAGGACAGTCAGCTACAACTTACCTCTGCAAGGAAGTGACTTATGTGTGAATCACAAAACCCCAACTCACTGTAATTCCAGTGCAACTCTCCCCTTAGCTGGATCCCAGAAATGTCTACAACTACTCCACCAAAAACAAACTAATAGGATTTGTCTGGAGAAGTTGAGAAGAAAGAAAGTGTGGCCTTAGCTGACTGCACTTAAAATATCTTAATGTCACAAATTTTGAAAAAATGACCATTTGATCATGTTGCTAAGACTCCTCCCCATATGTTGAAAGGGACTCATGCAATTGCAGAACCCTAAACTGTAGCTTCATTATCTTCATGGTAAAATTACCTCTGGGTCTCTTCTTAGTCTTTCTGCCCCAGAAGCAGTGGAGAGCAAGGGGGAACTCTGGAAGAAAATATCTCTAACAGATCTGGCATTACCTAAAGCACCTAGACTCTAATCCCAGGCCCAGCTGAAAATCTCACTCACGCATGTCTGGGCTGAACAGACCTTTGTTACAGTAGGCTGCCATCCTCACAGCAGATCTGGTATACATCCACAGGCTGAAGTTCTCACTCTCTCCCAGGACCTAATAGGCCCACTCACCTCTCTCACAACCACACTGTTTCTAGGAAGGAGGCATTCTGGCTGTGCGGGTTCAGTATGTAAACAATTTAGCCCCAAACTTGAATCTCTATTTGGTACCCAATGATCTCTTTCGTTTATATAATAGAAATGCATAGCTTGGCATGGTGGCTCATGCCTGTAATCCCAGCATTTTAGGAGACTGAGGCAGGCGGATCACTTGAGGTCAGGAGTTTGAGAACAGCCTGGCCAACATGGCAAAACCCCATCTCTACAAAAAATACAAAAATTAGCTGGGTGTGGTGATGTGCACTTGTAGTCCCAGCTATTCGGGAGGCTGAAGCAAGAGAATCTCTTGAACCCAGGAGGCGGAGGTCGCGGTGAGCCAAGATCATGCCACTGCACTCCAGCATGGATGACAGAGGGAGACTCCATCTCAGGAAAAAAAAAAAAAGAAAGAAAGAAATGCAGGTGCATAATCCTCAGCCCTAGGGTTAGGCCCTGACTCCTGCATAAAATGCAATATGTCATCCTCATTATGAATAAATGCATGCACATGTAATACAGGTAGAGGCATACCGTTAAAATAAAAAGTACTTTAGGAGTCTCCACCTACCCCATGGTCCTCCCCATGAATTTCATAGTCTAGTTTAAGACAGAAGATTTGAATAGCTGTACATCTACTGATATGCTTCTCTCTTATTTATGTTTTTAGTTAATTCAGTGGTTCTCATCCAGTATACAGGAATACTACATAAGATTGTACATTTAAAACTTTGCATATTTTAATTTATGGGTAGTAGAAAGGTTTTCATGTGAAGTTTTAACGATATATGATTTTCACCTTACTTGTTGACTTCTGAACTTAACCACCACACAAAATGTGACTTCACAGTATTTTTGTTCATTAAATCAAGAAAGTAAATGATTTCCAGTGAGTAACTGTAAGACAGACACTTTGGTACTATAACCTGGGGATGAGGAGAAACAGAGTGGAAGCAATAGTGTGCAGCATTCTGATAAACCTCCCTAGACACAAAAAGGAAATTGCATCTCTAATCTCAGTATCTGATTAAATATGAAAGAGAGACGGGATGGTGAGGAAACGTCACATAATCTTGGATAACTCTTGAAAGGAGGGCTTCAAAGCTCCACATCATAGGGCTTTTAATTGAGATTCGGTATTTCTCTTATGAATATGAACTTGTACATTACTCAAGGAAATTACATTTGGTTATAAACATTGAAAAGACTTGAGTTTTCTTTATTTTTTAGTATCTGTGTTATTCAGATGGTAATGAAAATCAGAAATTTCAAGCTGGCAAATAACAGCTAAGAAGAGTACTGTGGGGAGCCTGGAAGTCAATGTGTTTACCCCGTTATCTGGTCAAATCTCACTAAAGGCAACTCCAAGAGACCACCCCCTGCTTCCTATTTTTTCCTTCTGTTTCTAGCAGATATTAAACTTAGATTTCCTTTCATTTTTGTTATTAATTCTTCTTTTGTTATGGGTTGTTTAAATGTGATTTAACTCACATACGCAGTTATTCTACTTGTTTTTTGATGATTGGTTTCCAATTTGATTTTATTCATTCATCCCATCAACAAATGTTTATTCAGTACCTACTATGTACCTGATGCTCTTCTAGGCATTGGAGATACAGCCAGGAGCAAAAATCTCAATGACATTCTATTACATTAAATCACATGAAACTGCCACACTTATAGGTCAATAATAGTCAAGAATTAACATTCTGACATGGGCCAACCTAATGTTGGGGAAACAAAAAATGTAAATGGAATTGGTAAGGATTTCTGTAGTGTTTTATAACCTTTTCTTAGGTTATAGGCTTTTACACAATGGGCTCTTATTAGACCCACCACATAGGGTGAACTCTTTGTATTGACTTCTTATCCCAGCCTTAAAATCTGAAGCTCAGTCCAGGAAGCAGTAGGTGGCCTCAGTGAAAAAGCTGCATTCTATAGTTTTCCCACCCTCTCACTTCTGCTTTCATGCTTTTTGGGCCATGATGAATGTAACTTTCTTATTGGCTCAATGATGGACTTTTAAAGCATTTATCATTCTTCTTTCAAGAGTTTTGTGGGTTTTTTTAATAGGAGGTTTGAGAGAAGACTAGTTTAATAATATCTGAAATAAAGTAAGCTGACGGTGCATATTGAGAACATTTTTATTATCCTATTACTCTCAGTATAAGATACGCTGAGAGAAGACCACCTGCCTGATAAACTAGACATTTGTTCAGTTTTGATGTTCTGGCTTTTGGTGGGGTGTTCCTTCTAACAGAATTTTAGAATTAAGTTCTCCTGAGAAATTTCAGGACCTTGTGTAGCCCACTGATGAAAGAACTTCTATGAGAGTTACAATACACCCATATATTTCTAAAGGAAGCTATGTCTGGTGTAAAGGGCAAAAGAGAAAACTGGCTTCCCAGAGATAACAGATATTTAGATGCTCTTGCAGCACTGAGAGAGAGTGCAAAAAAAGCCCTGAAGCTAGAGGGAGGAGGCTTTTCCATTTACCAGCTTCGTAAGCTTTGATACATTCTTAACGTACCCAAGCCACAGTTTCTTGCGTATAAAATAAAGACAAGTTCCTCCATTCCGCAGACTGTTAAATGAGAGAACATACGTTCAAGTGCTTTGAACACTAAATATAGTTTCTGCTAAATATATAGAAAGGCAATTTTCAAAATGGGAAAATAAAATTTCAAGCAAAAACAAGAGTGCAGTGTAGCAGGCAAGGGAAGGCAAGGGAAAAGGGACAGTGGTCGCAGAGTGCACTGCGTTGCTGCTGCCACTGTGCCAGCCCCTTGAGTCTCAGTGAGGTCAGTGATGCTCCAGAATATGAGGCAAGCCAATTTGGGAGCAGATTGGACCCAGCTTCATTCAACATTACTACCAGTTATTTGATTACAATACAACCCAAGTAGGTGCAATGTACATTGACGTGTCACACCTTACATGGGAAGGACAGCCGTTCCAGGAGAAAGCTAGCCTTCCCTTCTGTTCCAGAAAATGCAGCACAGCATCATGGTGCAAGATCATCAGCCTGTTAGAGTAGGCAGATAGCTAGAAATGAGCAGGAAGGGAGAGCCCCTGAGAAAAGGGAGGTCTGGAAAATCTCACACCCCAGGGACCATCCAAAACATGCATGCTAGATATGAGCAGAGAGGAGGAGAAATACGTATGCAGAAAGGAACACCCCTTAAGATGCCCAGTAATCATTCACTCTGCAGTTAACTGGTCAGAATGTAGCTAGCTACATGCTGATAAGGTGGAAAGAAGGCAACAGAGAAATTCCTAAGAGATATGCAGGCACAATACATTTAGGTTTGATGCTATACAACCTTCCTGGGGTGGCAGTAATGAGCAATGCAGCCATCCGGTAGAATTCCTATCCAACACTGGGCCCATGCATGTGCACCAACTAATAGCAATGATAAAGGAGATAGAAAGAAATTATTTAGGCAGATAGTGAGGGGGAAAGAGTCCTCGGCAGAACTTCCCTTCTAACAGAAAAGCAGCCCTAGACATTACTTCTTTTCTAACAGCAGCCTGAAAGATGCAGCTGCAAATGTAGATAAGGAAGCTGGAAGCTTGTACAAGGGGAGGCCTGCAGCTACATCAACAGAAAAGGGCTACCTGGGGGCCAGGCATGTCCACCATAGGGGTCCGCCTTCCCTTTTTTGTTAGCATGTGTACAGCAAGAAAGAACTAGGCAACATGGAGATGCTCAGACAGAGAACCCACCTGCATAATAAAACACTGGGGTGGGGGGGGGAGTGTGAGATTCACACCCTATGCAGATGGCACACCTGGTCCTAACTTGTTTTTTCCACCCTATGTAGATCAGACACGGCCTCCCCACTAGCTCACGTATAAAAACCCCTGCATTTCACTGTGGATGAGCAACTCATTTTCCCAGGACCCCTCTCTGCAGCAGAGCTCTCCTCTTTATTTTGCCTATTAAATTTCTGCTCTTAACCTCATTCTTTGTGTGTCTGCATCCTTGATCTCCACGGCCATGAGACAAAGAACCTCAGGTGTTACCCTAGACGACGAGGCTGCTTCAGTAAGGAAAGGTCCCACAAGCCTGGGGTGGAAACTAGATGGGAAAACGGGGGGACTTAAGGCAGAAGCAGGAAAACTACACAAAGTAAAAAAGTGGAGACTTAACGACAGAGGTGGGAACTTCAAGAAAAAATCTGGTATCATAAAAACAGAGTGCAGAATCTCAGGAGCTACTGGCTCATTGTCTTTCAGCAGCCCACTCTGCCTCATCTTTCAGAGTGTTCTGTCTCTCTGAATAAACTCTCTGCTCTCTATTTTCCTTCAATAAATTATCTTTCTTTTGGAGGTGGGAGCGCTAAATTTTCTCTTGGCAGAATTCTTTCTTCCAAGTAAGACTAAGAAACAAGGATTCCTGCACTTCCCAGTAACAGGCCTATACCAGATAGCTGCATCCTCAGCATGGTTGTAGGCCAACTTAAGGCAGATGAAGTCTCCATCATAGGGTTCCACCAGATGTTCTTATTAAAGAACATCAAGAAGGTGTGGGTTTGCACCAATGACATGTTCAGGCTTGCCCTACACAACATGGGCTGACCTCCTCCCAGCCAGGCACTCATGCTGTTTCCTCCTGCCGCCTCTTCTCAGTACTATTCACACTCCTCCAGTTGCTCCAAACATCATACACAAATGAGCAGGGCAGTGGTGGGAGTGGGTACAGTGCACTGCTGTCACCAACACGTTCATGACGTTTGGATGCTAGACTACTTGCATAGGATTGGAGAAATTCGTGTTGTACTAGTGCATGCCTTAGAAGGACTTAAGTAATGCAAAGGTTTGTCCTTTTTTAAAAAAAAAAAAATCTACTGACAAGTTGCTCTAATTACTCAAGGAAGTGAAGGAGAAAGCAGCTGCCTCACCACCCAGACATTGATTTTTTTCAGATATTTCAATGTGTCATGATACAATAAAATCATGTTTTTTTAATAAGAATTAAAAAAAAAAAAAGAAAAACACACTCTGATCTTTTTAAAGATAGAGTCCCCAGATGGCTAGACAGAGAATTTCTAGGCAATTGGAGAAGGAAGGATCAGTGAACTTGAGCATGAATTCACAAAGAACAGCACAGAACCTGTATTTATACACTGCCGGTGTTTTAGGGTTTGCGTTTTTCCATGGCAAAGTGGGAACAGGCCAAATGAAGAGAATACACTGGTTTACAAACAAAACAGCTTGAGTTCACATCCTGGTTCTACCACCTCCTCAGAGTGTGAGTCTGGGCAAGTGAAACCACTTGGCAGAACCTCTGTTCCTCATCTGCTAACAGGTAATAAAAATGCACATAGATTCAACACACACAATCCATGAGGTATCTGAATATAAAAGGGCTCTATAGATGTAAATTCATTATCCATTGTACATAGTATCACACATAGTCTTCATACCAATTCTGTGAGTTGTATTTTTGTTGAAGAAACTGACCTGCCCAAGGAAACATTTAGGCATAAGTGGCAAAACCATGGTACAAACCTAGTTCATTCTTATGTTGACTACACATATTTCTGCTATACTACTATGGCCCTCACTGTAATAGATCAAGACTGTGTAACTGGTATAAGGGTGGTGGTTTTAAATAGAGAGACCAGATGTCACCATCCTGGAGAAAATGGAGATAGATAGGCTGCATGAAAGTGTTATCCAGGTATTTAGATGATTCACCACCTGGCCCTAGAGTAGATTAATGACCTGAAGTCATCTTGCAAGTGATGTATTTTTCTCATCCTTTGGGTACAAAAGTTTCTTACCAATGCATCATAGATTATTGCAATATCCACTCATGAGGTTCAAACACTATGATATCAGCAATGTAATGAACCAGCATGATCTGCCTGAGAACTAGATTATAACAAATGGCTAGAGAGTTGATGTTGCCTGAGGTAGTACAGTAAAGGTATATTGTTGGTCTTACCAGATGAAAGCCAAACAACTACTAAAGGTCTGTACTAAGATGCATAAAGGGCAGGTCAATAGCTGCACACCAGGTGCCAGGGAATGTGCTGATTTGCTTCAGCAACGAAATCACATCTGGAATAGCAGCTGCAATTGGAGTCACTATCAGATTGTGTTTGTGATAATTCACTGTCATTCTCCAAGATCCATCTGTCTTCTACACCAGCCAAATAGACAAGTTGAATAAAGATGTGGTAGGTAGGCTGGGCGCGGTGGCTCATGCCTGTAATACCAGCACTTTGGGAGGCCAAGGCGGGTGGATCACAAGGTCAGGAGATCGAGACCATCCTGGCTAACACAGTGAAACCCCATCTCTACTAAAAATACAAAAAAATTAGCTGGGCGTGGCGGTGGGCACCTGTAGTCCCAGCTACTCGGGAGGCTGAGGCAGGAGAATGGCGTGAACCCGGGAGGCGGAGCTTGCAGTGAGCCAAGTTTGCACCACTGCACTCCAGAGCCTGGGCGACAGAGCGAGACTCCGTCTCAAAAAAAAAAAAAAAAGATGTGGTAGAAATCACATCTTACTTCCTTCAGGTCTTTGGTAGTAGCACCAATCTCTGAAATTTCTCCAGGAATGCATTGTGCTTTAAATCAGCAAGCAGTATATGGTGCCATTTCTTCCTTAGCCATTTTATTCCTTATCCTGAGATAAGGGTTTTGAAAGTGGGAGTGATTTCTCCTATTGTCATTCCTAGTATTCCACAAGAGAAAGTTTTGATTTACCCACAACTTTGGCCCTCTTCATTCCCAAGGGAGGACTGCTTCCACCAATAGGTACAACAATGTTTACTTAAACTATAAGCTGACAGATACTGGCACTTTGGGTTCCTCCTGGCATTAATTCAACAGTGAAGAAGGAGGCCACTGTACTAATTAGGATAACTGATGCTTTTAAGAGGATATAGAGTTTCTACTACTGCATATTAGAGGCAAGGAGGCATTTACGTGCAATTCAAGAGAATTCCTGGAGCATCTCCTAGTACTCCAGGACCTACAATTAAAGTCAATAGAAACTTTCAACAATCCGATATAGGCAGTACTATTAATATCCCAAACCCCTTTTGGAATGAAGTTTCGAATCAGCCTATCTGATAAGGAACCACAAGCAGCTGAGGTACTTTGTAGAGGCAAAGGAAATATGGAATGAGTAGGGGAAGAAGGTAGTAATAAATAGCAGCTAAAACCATGTAGTCAGTTGCAGAAACAAGGATGATAATAGTTATTCATACTTCTTTCTTATTTTAAGATGAATATGATTTGGTACATAACAATCAAATGTTTTCTCTTTTCCTCTCCTATTCATTCCCCTACCAAGTAACATAAGCTATGGTTAACTTTATATCTCAGAATCTAAGTTATAAAATATCAAAAAGGAATGTGACTCAACAAGAAGAAGAATAGACATCACCCAAAGGTGAATAGAAGGAATTTGTATCCACTTTTTGGGAAAAAGGATTATGTGTTTTTAGTTGTATAAGAGATAGTTGCATTATATTAGGCTGAAGCACAGTTTTTCCATTATCTTCATTTGGAGGGTAAGTATGTTTAAAAGAGGTATATATCAATTTAGCTAAACTGAAACTATGTTTCCCAGATTCCCTTCCCCGCATAGTTTCTGTTGCTATAGCAAAAGGAGACAGATTGCACAAGATTTGGAAGGCAGAATGAAACACCAGACATATTCATGTGCTTAGAAGGTCAGTGCAGGGCAGCTGTTGCAGGTCATGCACATCATTGCTGACCTGCTGGCTCACCTGGCTGGTATGGGGCAGGGACCAGGCCCATAGCACCTCCAACACCCACTGCATCTCTCCCTTCAGGACCAAGGGCATATTTCTCTATGTGATAAAGGAGCCAGCTTTTCCTACAGATCACCTGCATCATCAAAACTGGAGCCATGGAAGTAATGAGAGACTGATGTGTATTCTAGTCCATTCTGTGGGTTCTGGGACATCCTCACCAGTCCTAGCTTGCCCTTGTATTCCTCCAGTTCATATCCATCTTTTCTTCGTGACTGATCACCCTACTGCTTTAGGCTCTAACAATATACACTGAACTAACAGTGTTTCATATGTAACCAGCTCCCACAATCGCATACATCCAAATCCCTACAATAAATCTCCTATTACATAGAACTCTTAGCATTTCTTCTCTGATCTACCCTAACCACAGAGTACACAATTTAAGTTGCAAAGCTGGAGCTCACACCCACCTTATCTCTAATACTGATTCCAGGTGCCTTCCACTAAACAAATGCTGCCTCCACCATAATAATTCGGGGCCACATTACTGGAGGGTATTGGTGGTTCAAAATGAGGTGTTGGCCATCATTCTCTCTCTTTAGGATATGGAGACATAGAAGCTTTATGAAGAGCTACAAAATGGTAAGATGATTAAATGTCTGGTTCAAGAGAACAGATTAACAATCTGAAGTCAGCCTTCAGGGGAGGTCTCTGGGAGCAGATCCTATCCTAGGGACTTCCTTCAACTTTGGCCCATTCAGCACTTTCAGTTGCAAATTGCTTAATAAAGACAGAAGGTGTGTTGATCGAATTTTCAGATGACAGAAGGGTGGGCCAGCTAGCAAAAATGCTGAGTGATAGAATCAAGAATTCAAAAGATTTGACAGTATGAATAATGAGTCACAGCTAACAAGATGAAATTTAATAAGAACAGATAGCAATTTTTACCCTACTCAGCCCCAGCCTGGATAGTGGTGGTGCTAACAGCCCTCACTACACTGGAAGATGGTGCTGGGATGTCACTTGAGCTCAGTGTAGGCAGAAGCACAAGATGCTAATGAGAGGTTTGCTTTAAGCAAAGCCTCCGGAGTTCCAAAACCATCTCCACAAATACAGACTTAGAAAGACTAGGCTTAATAGCAGTCTTTGTGAAAAAGACATTGAGCTCAATATCAATCATTGCAGTGACGATGAAAGTATTCATTAGTACTTGGGTCTCATTATTCAAAGTTTGCTGTTTCAATGCAGGTTGAAGATAATTTTACAACTTGGCCCTACTCAAAATCACATAGCTGAGGTTTTGGATACAAGGCTGAAGGCCACATTTTAGTGACAAAGTAGGACTTGACTAATGTGGTGAGGATATATAATTAAGTCATATGAAGAACATGTTAAAGAGAGTGATCATAAGAGTTGGTTTTAAATAATTTGAAGTTTTCATATAGAAAAAATAGAATTTTATTCATATTTCTAGATGACAGGTGAACAGAAACAATAGAAAGGGGCATTTTTGCTCACTATAAAGAGGCATGTAACATAGTGGTTATGTCTGGGCTCTGGAGCCAAACCACTTAGGTGAGAGTTCACAATCCACTCTCCAGCCCTGTTGCAAGTCACTCAGTTTCTCTGGCCTCAGCTTTCTCATTCATAAAACAAGAAAGAAGAGAGTAGCCCCTCATATATTTGTTGTGGGGATTGAGTGAAAACAAATAGTATTTACCTCAAGTAGCTGTTGTGAGGATTAAATGAGGCAACATATACTTGTTGAGCTTTAAGAAGAGGTCACATGGTCCAAGGTCAATAAATATTCACTAGATTTATTATTATAAAAATGTGCATTGTGATGTTTATAGCTATCCCCAAATAGAACACCCTGCAATTGAGCAAACTACGTCCTTGTCTGCATGTGTTTAAACTAAGACAGGCTGTTCATTCATCAGGGATATCGTAGAATGGTGTTTCTCACACTTTTATGTATGTATGAATCACCTTTGCATCTTATTAAAATGTGAGATCTGAATCAGCAGGTCTAGGGTGGGGCCTGGTATTCTGCATTCCTAGAATGCTCACAGATAACGCTGAGGCTGTCCAGGTACCACACTCTGAGTAACCAGGTTGCAGAGGAATTTTTGCACTACGTGTGAAAAACAGCCTTAAGGTCCCTTCCATTCTAGAACATTCAGATTTTGTGATGTTATACATCTGTGAATGGTAATTGTGTTGAAGCCACATTGTAACTGAGTTATCTAGAGCAAATGACCTAACCTCTTACCTTGCTTTGATAGATTCTGCAAAGCATTTTTGAAGAAATGAGTACTTTTAACAGCTAAATCCAAAGTCCTCAGATGGAAGCGGAACTACTTCAACAGAGGGTTTCATTTCCTAATTGGCTAAACATCTGTTCCAGTTCTGAGCACAGATTTATCTTTATCAAATACTGATTGGTCTCTGGCTCCTGCCGGCTGCTGTGTCCTGGTGTGTCTGGGAACAAAACAGGGCAGCTGTGGGAAGTCAGGAAGCCTCAGGAGGAAGGCCACGAAGGGCTGAGAGGCAGAAAAGAGAGAGGCATATGTTTCTGGCAAGCACAGGCAATAGAAAACTTTACTGGCTTAATAGCTGGATAGAACCAGATCCGGGGCTAAGAAGAATCTTAAAGATCACCTGATCCATTGTCCTTCATTTTCAGATAGTGAAACAAAGGTTTTGTGGGAGGTGATGATCTTCCGGAGGTAACATGTGCAGATGACATCAGAACTGGAAACCAGGCCAGCTGGGTCCTGGTCCAGTGCCTAACCCTGGCCATGCCTGCCTCACACCTCCTCCTGCGGACCCCCACCCCGGGAATGCTGCTCAGCCTTTCCACGGCAGGTTTTCTTCATGCTTCAGTTGCCCCCGGGATAAGGAGGGTTGAGGAAGATTCTGAGGTGACAGAGAGCAATGAACTATGGTTCACTCAGGTTAATTTCTCAGTACAAAGCTGCTCCAAAAGATCTAAAAAGTATTTCCACATCATTCACCTTGCTCTCTGTCTCTGCTTTACAAATATGTCAAACAGCAAATGGGACCCAAACACCTATGGTCTTGACACTCTCTCACAAGCCAAGGGCCAGAGTTAAGCCCTGGTTCTCAATACTTCTGCCCTGCAGGCTCCTGGGTTCTATCCTACACCCTTGCCCTTTTCTATTTGTGCATGGTCCTCATCTCAATAAGAATCAGAATTAAAAGGTGTTCTGACATTAAAAGGCACCCCCACTTTTCTTTCTGTGAGGGTTGGGTCACAAAAGAGCAATGGGGTAACTTAGAAGCTTTGGAGGAGACAGGGGAAGCTATCCAGAATTATTTCAGATCCAGAAATTCCCACTTCCCCCAGATTCTATGTCTTCCTGCTGGTTGAGAGCTTGGACACTTTTGGAAGAGCATCAAAAGCCATGAATCCATACTAACATGAAATGAATAGCATCAAGACCTGTCCTGAGATGCTGGCCTCTAGGTGACCTCCACTTAACTGCTAAGCCTTTTCTACATGGGAAGGTTGTCTGTTTGAGTTTTTTACAATGTGCTGAGAACTTATGAATGAAGTTTTCCACTCCTGGCTTCCTATATTCCATACAGCAGTTCAGGAATGAAATATTATCTCTGCATATGACCTAATGTTCTCTGGGACCATGTGGCTCTACTTCTCACTTTACAAATTTGCTGAAGAAAGAATCAACAGTAGTAGCCATCCATCACTTAAACAAAAGAATATGCATTACTTTTTGCCATAAAGTTGTAGCAACAGATATATTATACATATCAGCAAAAGAAGAGTCCCTAACTGGTGGTATTATTGAGAGTCTTCTAGGATCATGCATTTGTTAGCCACTATGACTCAGCACTGATGGTCCAGCCTCCACAGTACAGCCAAAATTAAGAATTCAGAGGCTGCTACTCAAAGATGAGGTGGCGTATGATTCTCTGTATTGAGTTGTTTGGGTAACTTTTCAGTTTTCATGGAACTGAAGGGCTGCCACCCATTTATAAATGTAGCCAGGTCTGTGATACACAAGGGTGGGCAGTGAAGCCAACTGCAGGCAGCAGGAATAGTTTGAGCAAGCTATTGGCATTGTCACGTTGATTATCACCTATAAGGCATTAGAAAAGCAGAAGGGGCTGAGGGGAACAACACATTGCTCTTCTCTATCTTTCACTGAGACATCTCTCCAACATCAGTTTATATTGAAAACTGGTTCCATGTTTAGACCAATGCACTAGAATACATGGCAGAGTAAACATTTTACCATGCAAGTTGACATGGCAAATGAGTTAAGCATTGGAAAGAGATCACATGGACCCTTCAAACACAACCTAGTAAATCCTGCTGCCAGCCTGCAGTCCCGTGCTTGTCATCCCTTCTTCAGCTTCAGCATCACAATGGCAGGCAATAACAGAGCCAATGTCAGAACACAGTACCCCACAGAGAGGAGAGCTCCCCAGAGGTTGAGTAAAAGAAGGATGTACGTCAATGTCTTGGGTATGACCAGCTGGGGCTGGTGTCATGGGTGGTAAAGGAATTTACCAAGACGGTTGTAGGTAAAGAAAGGCAGCTTTATTAGAGAAAGTATGAAAATATGTTACAAGATGGCAATGGGCAGCACAGCAGAGAAAAGTCTCCAAAGAGGCAGGGACTGGAGGGAAGTTTTATAGGGTCATGCTTGCTGGGGGGATGACCAGAACATACAGAACGAGGCCATGCAGCTGGGGCTACTTGTGGACTTAGGTCTTGTGCCTGTGGGTTGTTTGTGATTAGCTGTTTCTTACAACACTGTTCATTGTTCTCCCCAACCTGGGGCCCTCCCCAACCTGGGCCCCTTCCTCACTGTTGCTTACTTATCAGGACTCCACAGTCAAGACTACAGCTGTCCTCAGTAGTTAGAAATTCTCTTCAGGATATTTTTCATGGAGTCCTTGGTACTTTTCCACTGCCTCAGAACAGGCCAAGTCCTAGGGGATGACCACAGAGAGGGAAGATTGTGTAGAAAGATCAATAAGAAATGACCACTCTGGTTTTGCTTGTGGCTGCAAAGTTAGAACTAAGAGCCCTCTTATCCATATTTGCATGCAATTTTCTGAATTTGCTTTAATGGATATGACATTTCATTAATTCTGATTCATTGTGTACTCAAGCCAAAACACATGCAGTTTAGCTCCATTTACTGACAGAAAATAGAAGCTGAAAAATCCTAAGTCAGAGTAATAACTGAAGGTGTGTAATTACTCATTACCCAATCAGCTACAAGGTTCAGGGGGCAAGAATGGTTTGGAGATAAATTGCAACTTTTGTGAGTGAATCTGACAGTCTGGGTTACTAGGTGTGTTTCTTGTGATTAATGACACAAGGAAAAAAGGTTTAGAAAAAGTGTTTCCACTGATTCTGCTACTTCTAGGCTGACCCTTAAAATGTTTTTACCAGTTACCAAGGAAAACATAAATTACAGTAGCAAAGTGTGAATTTTATAAAAAATCATTCAAAAATATTACATCCATAACTTCCTACTCCAATTAAAAAGAAACTCAAAATGATAAGTTTTAGGATGATGCCAAAATGGGTCATTCAGCTACAGATCTCAACTTTCTCAGAAAATGCACTTACTAAAGAAAAAAACCAACACAGTTGGAGCTATTTATCATGGTCAATTAATGTAAAAGTTTAAATATAGCACATGGGTTCTGACACTGTTCAACATTTCTACAACTTTTATTATATATTAGTATATTAATAAAATAATAAATTATTCTAATTTAATTTTCTAATTTTTCTAACTTTCAGATTTCTGGGGGTCAAGTGGGCACTTGGCAGGGAACTCATGAAATGGGTCCCAGAGAACCTTTCGCAGGTTCCTGTCCTCCATTCACATTGTGATTGGGAATGCTGTGTTAAGATAACCACACACACACACACAAACACACAACCCCAAAACACTAAGAAACAGAACCTGACAGTATCCTGTGCACTGACAAATGGAAGAGCCTGATGGGGCTGAGATGTAGAGAGAAGTCTAATTCACTAGGGATTGTTGAGGAAGGTTTCACACAGAAGGCAAGGCTTGCATGGGTCCTTGAGGATGAGCTGGGATAGGTTCCAGAGAGACAACAACTTGAACAGTACAGTGGCAGAAATAACCCTGATTTGGGGGAGAGGAAGTATTTCAGTAAGGTGACAGTAAGATAATTCTTATTCATAAAGATCAGATGAAGCCCCGCTGGGGTCAGAGGAGGATGGAGTGAGGTTCTGAATGTGAAGACTGTGAATTCAATGCAGAACCACAGGAGTTTGACTGGAGATATTGACACTCTACATGGTTCTTCAGAAACATTGGTCTCAAGCCCTCTCCTTGAAGGATTGGAGCGGTGGGATGATAGACCCAGGAATATCTGTTCTATGTTCATGGTAGTGGGGCAATGATTAGAACCTCAACAAGAGGAGTGGTAAAGGCAAAAGAGAGGTGTGAACAAGAAGCCACGAAAAGGGATCCAGGGACTGGATAAACAGGTACATGAGGTGAAGACGGAGATGTTACAGCTGGCTCTGAGACCTTTAACCTGACCAGGAAGTCAGGAAGAAGAACCAGCTTTAAAGTAAGAAATACCATTTGACCCAGCCATCCCATTACTGGGTATACACCCAAAGGACTATAAATCATGCTGCTATAAAGACACATGCACACGTATGTTTATTGCGGCACTATTCACAATAGCAAAGAGTTGAAACCAACCCAAATGTCCAACAACGATAGACTGGATTAAGAAAATGTGGCACATATACACCATGGAATACTATGCAGCCATAAAAAATGATGAGTTCGTGTCCTTTGTAGGGACATGGATGAAACTGGAAAACATCATTCTCAGTAAACTATCGCAAGGACAAAAAACCAAACACCGCATGTTCTCACTCATAGGTGGGAATTGAACAATGAGAACTCATGGACACAGGAAGGGGAACATCACGCTCCGGGGACTGTTGTGGGGTGGGGGGAGGGGGGAGGGACAGCATTAGGAGATACACCTAATGCTAAATGACGAGTTAATGGGTGCAGGAAATCAACATGGCACATGGATACATATGTAACAAACCTGCATATTGTGCACATGTACCCTAAAACCCTAAAGTATAATTAAAAAAAAAAAAAAAAAAAGAAATACTTTTTTTTTTTTTCTGCAGGGAGATGTGCTATAGAGAATGGCAAGTGTGGGACAGCTGTGCAAGTAGGCATCTGGATCAGGAAGCTGTGAATGTGGGACTGAAGCAGAAGTGAGCACCCAGAGGTAGGTCTGGGCACAGACAGCGACTAGTTCTGCGTGGTTACATTGAGTCCAGCAC
The DNA here is from genome assembly GCF_028878055.3 of Symphalangus syndactylus. Lineage (NCBI taxonomy): Eukaryota > Metazoa > Chordata > Mammalia > Primates > Hylobatidae > Symphalangus > Symphalangus syndactylus. The sequence continues at coordinate 90,935,077 of NC_072440.2, forward strand.
CACATACACTTCCTTCAGTACCACTGCTGAAGCCTCTTACGTGCATTTTCACAGGCAGGAACTCCTTTCCCAACCCTTCCTTAGTATGCAGCCTTCATTCTGAACAAACACAGGACTGGCAGCCAGAAAAGACGTCAGCATCTATTTATGGAGGACAAGTAGAGCCATGTGTGGAGAGAAATGGCCCTGTTAATATTCTGTTGAGAAGGTCCAGCAGATGGTCTGATGGGGCAGATGTGGCTTTAGGAGTCACTATAGTTGATTTGTGATTAATGTAAGCATCGAATTTGAGAGTCATAGCACCCTTTGAGAGCATTCAATCGGGTGTTTTAAAACATTTTTAGTCATGAGAATCATTTTAAAAATGAAAATTAATATGGAAATGTAAACAGCTAAACTGCTACTGTTGGGGGCTGGGGATGGGAGTTTCCAGAACCCAGGAGACACCTCCACAAAGTACTGTTTGTTCTGGTGCAGCTGTCCTATCTTACGAAAGGGGCTACTGAAGCCAGATTAGGGAGCCCAGAAAACACAGCCCTACTGGGACTGTGACACAGGGCTACGGGCCCCAGGGCTAGGACTACCACACTGCTCCAGAAAAAGAGGGAGGGGCCCCAGCCCTACTCTGTATTACATCACCCCACGATATATACAATAGAATATTGTTGAAAGTCCCCTTAACAAGTCAATAAAAACACACTGCATATCTTTACCAACCACAAAAAAAAAAATTTAAAGGGCAGAGTTTATCCTCAGAGATGGGACAGAGGCCAGGAGGAAGGAGTGTCAGGTCAGGGCAGGTACTCCAGGGTTCAACCTCTCCTCCAGTGCCAAATCATAGGGTGAAGCCAACATCCACAGAATCTGCCAGGTGCCCCAGGGCAGAAGTGACACCTCGCTGGTTCCCTTAGCTCCACCAGGTTGTTTTCAGCATTCAGCTTCCAAGTAATCTTTGTGCATTTTGTAGCAGATCCCTCCCTGCAGTATCTCTGCTTGAAATTTCACCCCCAACAAAGTGTCCTGCAGAGCCTAGCACTGCACAGCTCTGGCTTCAGGGAAAGGTTGCCTGGAGCCTTCTCCCATTTTGAGAAGAAAGCAAGAGTCTAATTTGCTGTGAACTGTCATGAGCAATAAAACGTTCATTAACTTTAACTGTAAACACTTTAAGTCCCAATCATTGCAATGAAAGGATAAATTGAAAAATCAAGAGTTAAGCACCCATTTAAAATTTCATATCTTCTATCTTCACCTGGCCTTTTAAACGAGGCAAAGTCAAATTAAACAATATATAGAGTGCCTCCCCCCAACTCCATCTGAAAAAAACCTCACCCACCCAACTTTCAAGGTCCAACTCAGATAGATCCTCTCTCGATTGGAAGGAATCTGCCCATTCATGGTACCCAAAAGCACTTTTCTGGTACTCCTAATAATGGAACTTATTTTTGTCTTGTATTGTGTTTTATTTGTCCCAATTAGACTGAGTTACCTGCCAACAGATACCACACATCTTTCTCATCCCCATCATTTCAGCTCCAGCAGTAGTGTCTCTTGTGCATATAGTGCTCCAAAATGATTGCAGACGGATCAAATGAATGGTTTATTTTTGTTAGAAAATGTATTATGAAATACTCAAAAATGCATGAATTTGTTTAGCCTATATCTGAAACTGGATTACACATCATGCTGAAGAATTCTAGTGGCACATACACCATTTTGCTTTGCAGTCTCACACCTAACACTATCCAGTTATATATTTGCTACCTTGATATTTACATACTGCAGTGGAGTACCTAAGTTAAAATACCCAATTTTACACATTAACTTAAATTCTTCCTTGTCTCTGCCTATGATAATTCTTTAGTTCTGTATAACTAGGCTTCAAGAAAAGGCATGGTCAATGACTTCTGAGGAAAGAGAATATTTGAGACAAATATTTAAAATCTATGTGTTTTAATTCAAAAGCAGGTATCCAAGTCATCAAAAATGTCCATTCACTTTTCTATGGAAAAAATTAAGTGGTTATGTGCCCTGATTTGGGGAACTTAACCTGTTAGCCAAATCAAATGGCATAAGTCACATAATTTCTGCTTTATTCTTACTATGATTAGAATAGCAATTGAAATGGCCACTCCGCAGATTACAAGGTCTTCATTTGTGCAAATGATGACTGACTGTTTCTGCCCTCAAACTACTAAGATTAATTATGTACAATGCCTTGACTGAATGATCTCTCACAAACCAGCCTACTTTTGTGCTGGTATATCTAGTCCTACAGCAGAGTCAGTGAATGTTAACAGAATAAGAACTCTGCTGCTTAGAAAAAAAAGAAAGCAAAATGGCTTTGTGATATATCTACTTGGGTAGGCTGAACTACACTTCCCAGAGTTCCCTTTATTGTACATGTCTGGATAGAATAGGCACAAGGGAGATTCTCAGGAAATTTTGGACAGAGGGTAGAAGGAAAACAGCAGCCGTTTTGTAGCATACACACATGGTTACTGATATGCTGATGTGCCTCAGTGATGTGAAGCAGCATCAGGCCCAGATATATCTGTTTAAGTCTATTACAAAGGTCCCCAGCTTGTACAAGATACCTCCTCACAAAAGGCAGAGGCAACAAGAACAGACACAGATTTCAGTGCATCATTGTGGGGATCTAGCTTACGTTTGTAGAGTTTCACTTGTGCTTATGGTATTCCAGCCTGCTTGTGATCTTCCTTTCCTGACTGTCTGCCTTGGACTTCAAGATCTAGCATGAGAGGTGCAGACAGTCTAACAAGGACTATTTAACCAGCCCCCACAATTAAAAAAGCCAATTCTTTGTAATAAATCTGTACATTGATAATTGATGAATGATAGAAAGATAGATGATAAATCAATTGGTCTCCTGGTTCTGCTGGCTCTGCTTTTCTGGTTGAACCTCGAATGATACAAAAGCTTTCTTCAGAATTCCACGTCATGATGACTGCAAGGAGCTATATTTGCATATACATCATACTGGCTGGCTATATTTTCATATAGCTTATAAATAAAAATGTGTAATTGGATAAAAAAACTATTTAAATTCTATCTTTCTGATGGATATTTAAATTCTATTTTCTTAATGTATTTGGGAAACAGTTCTAGATGCAAACCCTGGCCCTGCAGTTGTTTTAATCTGTGTAAACTTGGAATCAATGCCGCTTAATTTCCAACACTCAGTGTTCTTATCAGTACAATGGGGGATAACAATTTTCCTGCCTTATAGAGCTAATATGAAGATTAAGTGCCACAATATATGTTAAATTCTGAGTGCACTGCCAAGCATAGAAGGCACTCCCACGACCTTCCTTCCTCATCTCTTAAATCCTAACTATTGTTCCATTTCTTACCTAAAACCTTTCCCAAAAATCCCAGCCTGCAATGGCCTCCACCTCCTATTTTATGGTGCCACTGATGTTAACATCTTTATGTTCTATATTCTGTGTACCTCATCAGTCTGATGTTATGTTTTCAGATCACGGAGCAAGTGTTATACTTCCATATCAATAAAAAGAATTGCAGTTGGTTAGCACTTTACCTCTCATCGTGTACTGTGACATATATTGCCAACTTGGACCCCCACGGTGAGAACAGTTAACACTTGTGGATATGATAAAGTGGCTACAGTCTGTAATCAAGGTATATTTTCAAAAGCCTTAATCTTATTTCATTGCTTGTAGTCAGGAGCAATTTGAATGGCTATGAACAAGGGAAAGCTACTAACAGATGGGCTGGTTATTAAATAAATGCTGATAACTCAGCCAATACCTAACTTGACCCACAGAAGTTACTCATCCAGATTTTGGAAAGAAGCAAATAATAAAAGGGTGGAGTAAATTAATATCCTTGGTTTAAGGGTATTGCTGAATCAACCAGCAGTATCCTTGTGACCTGCACCTATTGTAGGAAAATTCTGCGAAGCTGCAGAGTGGAATGTTGTCTTCCTCCTAGCATCAGTATGGGGTCCTCCAGCTGACCCAGTATCTGTTACCTTCTTCCGAGGCAGACATACCAACTCTTGTGGGGAGTAAGTCTCCTTTAAAATGTCAAGAAATGATTTTTCTCTAAATTTTAATATGTATTGATTTATACATTCTACTTAAAAAGATTCTATGAATCGTGCAATTCTTTTAAGATAATTTGTATTTTATAAATCACGAATTTATTGACAAATGTATGCATTTCAAAGATTAGTACATAAATGTGCAAGATTTTTTTTTCTGCCTGATGCTGCTTCCCATCACTGAGGCACATCAGCAGATCAGCAACAACGTGTGTATGCTACAAAACCAGAAAAAAAAATATGTACCAGAAGAGTATATGGATTTGCACACCTTGCTAAAGGCTCCATGTCCTTCTGGGGTCCCCAGCACCCTCATTGGAAACCAGTACTCCAAGGCAAATTACCCTGACCTGAGGTGACTAAGACTAAATGAGTGGAAATACACTTTTTAAGCCACTTAGCAGTGTTCACAGCAAAGGCCACTGAAAATGGATTAACCTGGGATTTGAAAGAATTGTTTGCCAAGGATCAAGGACTGGTTTTAAGACTGAAACATGGAGTAGGGATAGATGGGCAATTCTCTCTGTACATAGGTGTAAAGAGTAACATAGCCAAAAGATTGTACTAAGCACAAATCCCATTTAACATCCTATGAATGGTAATGAAAAGAAATTCAGTGAGAGCCTCATGTCTCAATTGACTATAAGTCTTTTGCTTTTAAAACCAAATTGATAGAAAATAGAAAACATTTGGAGGCTTCAGGATTAGACAAAGAGTGGAAAGATAAATTCAGCGTGAAAAGTACTGCATCATGCAACTGGAGAAATTATTCAATTTTTAAAGAGTGATGAACTCTGAAACATCAGCTATGTCTTAAAACAAGAATTACGGAGTGTCCATAGAACATTTACTAAATCCTTTACCTTTACAGACAGCTCTAGGGAAAACAGTTAATAAAATATTGGGCTTTGTCATTAAAAGGACCTGGAATCAAAACAGGAAATAGACTCCTGCCCAAACTGAACGGTCTGAGGCACTTACACCTAGATCCTGTTGATGTTTGCATTACCACATTCAAAAACTAAAAATTCTAGAATTAATCATATCAGAGAAAGGAGCCTAAAAGTTTCAGTCAGTCCAAGAAATCCACGTATGAATACATCAGCTCTTCTAGCCCTTTCCCTCACTGGCATAACACATTGCCATGGCTTCAATATCATATCAGCATTAATACACATAAAATAAAGATCCATTTATTACATAGTGGCTAAAGTCTTTGATGAAATGATTTGCATTTGTATATTCGTACAAGATTAGTTTTTATCCCCCTGAGAAGACTAGACCTCTCACCAAATCTCAAATAAGGAA